>NC_133660.1:18997487-19299825 GCF_037893015.1 Macrotis lagotis | reverse complement strand
TCCAGTTAAAGGGTAGGAGAGACTACAGAGTGCCTTTTTTCTCCCAGTCCATGGCCAGGAACTTGTAGCAATTCTAAATGGACATTTTGAGTTTGGTACCAAGAGTTCCGGGAGATGTCCGCCTTTGGCCTGAAATAAACTTCTCCAAAGAGAGCACTTCCTGTTGCTTGTCCAGCTGAACCAATCTTATCATGTTCCCTTGGAACAGATCACTGAAAAGAAACAAAGTCATACCGGCCCTGATGTTGGCCCATTGCCTGGCAGTACCCGGTGGGCTCTTTGCCCACAGGCCTGTGTTGGTCTTCCTCCCTTTGGTTTCTGGAGCTCATAGCTTGCATGTGTCTTGTGGTCAGACTGACTGTTCAAGGGGCTGCTTTCTTTCTGCACTTACTCCTCATTTCATACTAACATTGACTTCTATTTTTCTGCCTGTGGCCCAAATGAGCAGTTCTTTTTAATTTCTCCTTTCCCACTGACTCCCTCCTTTGCCCTTCATACTGTTTGTGTTCTCTTAACTGATGGTGCTATCATATCTGCACATATCGCCCCCTGGAACCCAGATGACGGCTTCTTTGCAAGGCCCCACCTGGTTGGCATTGGATGCCATTGTCCCTGCTTCATCTTCTCACTGCTACCGGATCACCAAAGGTGAAGCTGTCTGATTTCCAGGAGCAGCCTCCCTGCCACATCAGTCATTGTTCTAATATGACTTCTTGCTTAAGAATCTGTGACTTCCTGGGGCTTATCATCTTCCTGTCTTTTAGATGCTCAGATATGGCAACTAGAACTAACTGTTACTCTGACTGAGTTGGTGAAACACTTAAATTAGGCACCATGATTCAGACTAGATCTCGTGGGCAGGCAAAATTCTCCCCACTAAAAATGAAGTATTCATTATTGCCTTATCCCCAAAGATCCTTTTTCCAAGGGGGCAGCTAGGTGGTGCAGTGGATAGAGCATCAGCCCTGGAGTCAGGAGTACCTGAATTCAAATCCGGCCTCAGATACTTAATAAGTACCTAGCTGTGTGGCCTTGGGCAACCCACTTAACCCCATTGTCTTGCAAAAACCTAAAATAAAAAATCCTTTTTCCAAGGCTTCCTTTGCTTCCCAAAGTCAAAGATGACCAAAAAAAGTGCATAGGACAGATACTTTCTGGCCTTACTTTAAGCACAAAATCTACTGCTGCTACTTCCAAGGTCTCTCCAGTCTGGATTCCAAACTTTTATCTCTTTTAAGCAGCAGCCAAACAACTTTGAAAACTCAGAGAGAAGATTAACAGTGCTGGTGATTAGAATGAACTGATAACTTTAACATCTTGCAATGTGAAATCATACCCTAAACATAGTTTTGCAACACAGATAAGGCAATAAAATGACCTTGTTCTTGGACTGACTCCACTGGCAGGGGAGACCCAATGAAGACACATATACGTTAATGTGTTCCTATGATGTAGGAACCCAAGGGAGGTTAGGACAGAATTTGAGGCAATCCTGTACTCCCACATTCTACACCCTTGTGGTGGTTGTTGTCCTTAATTATCTATTTAACAATCTATGGTGAATGTATATCCAGAGAAACTGGATCATGAAAGGCCAAGACTTAAGGTTTGTATCTATCTGGTGGGGATTTTTTGAGTTTTTTTTCTTTTTCTTTCTTTTCAGTGATATTTGATTTGATTTTTCCAATTACATGTTATAAAAGTTTTCCAACATTCATCCACATGTATATGCATAGTTTTAAATTACATAATTTCCTTCCCCCCCTCCTCTCACTGACGAACAGTCAGGTGAATATTGTACCTGCACATTTGTGTTGAATATCTTTACAGATTAGTCATCTTCCCTGTGAGGAATTAGGACTATGGGAAAAGAAAGAAATCCATGAGATAGGAAAGACATAAAAGTGACTGTGGTGTTCATTCAGAGATTTTTTTGTTTGTTTTGTTTTGTTTTTATCTTTCTCTGAATGGGGATAGCATTGTTCATAGCCAGTCTCCTAGGGTTATCCTAGCTCTTTTTGAGGTTTTTTCCAAGGAATTCTTTTCCATTTTGCAGTTGTCTTTGTTGTTGTTGTTCCCACTTGGGTGGCCAGACCAAGAGGAAAAAAGGGGAAAGAAGAAAGGAGGAAAGCAGAGGGAGGAGGGGGAGGGTTATTAAGTGCCCCTCTGGATACAAAACCCTGGATTGTGCCTTCTAATATAGGGAGAAAAGTCAGATAGTCCCCTCTCCAGGAACCTATATAGTTAACTTTCTTTCCCTCTTTCTTTAATTTTATTTTTTCCATTTACATGTAAAGAAAATTTTTAACATTCATTAAAAAAAAATTTAAGTTCCAATTTTCTTCCTCTCTGAAAAGATAACAATTTTAAATTGGATATATATGTGCAATGTATAAACCCTATTCAGGAGCTCACTTTAAACAACCCTTAAGGAAAATTTCTACAGCAGGTCAGCCCCATTCAGATCATTTGGGGAAGTTACTTTACTGAAACAAACAAAACCAAAGCCCTGTTTCTAAGTTGCCCTCACTCTTGTCAGGAGTGGTCACCTCTTCTCCCTCATACCCCAGAAACAAATCCCCACCCAAGAGATCTAAAGAAAGAGTGCTCCTGCAGCCACCAGAACCAGAAGGCCCAGGGAGGAATCATTAGCAGAACCTTAGAGGCCAGGAAGGCCTCAGAAGAGGCAAGGGACTTGACCCCAGGTCACCCAGGTCATACCCTCTGCCTCAGAGCCATTGGGCTGGGCCTACCCATCAGTGAGACCTTTGTCATAGGCTGGAGGTCCTGATGACTTTGTAGTCGGTCATCTAGTAAGAAAACATTTATGAGCATGACACTGTGGTAAGTGGAGAGGACATAAAAAGAATCAAGAGACAGTCCTTGCCTTGTAGGAACTTACAGTCTAATGGGGAAGACCCCTGCAAAGAAACATCTATATACAACCATCTTTATCTGGGACCCCTGTGGTTGGAAGAAGTGACAGGATCCAGCAAATGAGACAGAGAAAGAGCTGTCAGAGAAGTGGGAGAAGAAACAATAGAAGGAAGGGTCCAGGAGGTAGTGGTTAGCAGTGTCCGAGGCTGCCAAGCAGTCAAGCAGACTAAGAACTGAGAAAAGGTCACTGGACTTGGTAATTGGTAACCTTGGAGAGTGGATTCAGTGGAACATAAAATCAGAGGCCAGATGATGCTAAAGGTTTAAGAAGAAGAGAGCAGAGACACCAACTGTAGAAGACCTTTTGGAGGTGATAGTAGAGCATAGGGTAACAAGGGTATGTTTATAGGCAGTAAATAGGGCAAAACTGAAACTAAACCAGGGATGGGGTTGACAAAGGGAATGATGTTTGAGGATATGGGATCACTTGGACATACAGAGAGCTTGGCCGGCTCTTCAGGAGAGATTGCAGCATCAGGACTATCTGTACCTATACCATAGAACAAGCTCTACAACCACCAGCAAACAGTGGACAGAGAACCCTGATCAGAGGCCATATGACCTATGAAGTTTTTGGAACCACTAGTCCCAGGGCAGATCTATACCCTATACTTTGGACAGGTGAACACTCCAGAGGGATAGTGGATAACTGACTTAGTCCCAGAAGCAGGCTGTCATTGCAGTTGGAGAAAGATTCATTTTTATGCTGGCTTACCACCCTGGAAGAACTTGGACTCTTGGAACTTTCAGTGACCCTCCCTCCTTGGGTGACTCTAGGCAAGGACTCCCATCCACCCAGACTAGAAGAACCCTTCACTGTCTGACAAGAGTTGCCTGCTATTAAGAGGTCACACAGAAGAAGCCCCAGTAGGAAACCAAACCCTTTTCAAGAGATTGCCAAAGGCCCTTAACTGGCCCTCCAATCAGCTACACCTCCTGTCAAGCACCTTTGCAAAGTCACAGTCTGTAAATCTTCTGTGGTCCTGTTTATAGACCTATCCCTTGCCCCCAGTGGACCCTTGGGGGTCTGGAGGAGCACCCAAGCCTTTTGGGTTTTCTTTGAATCCCCAGTCCCAGCCCTTGATCAGTTGATGGGTTTCCTTGGATTTCTCATCCTCTATTAGAGCTCCTTTGAGTTCAGGGACCATGTTCTTTTGTCCCTGTGTCCGCACTGCTTAGTATCTAATAGGAGCTTGATAAATGTTCACTGGCTGCCTGACTGGGCCCCAAGAATGGGCTTCCTTCTGGGTTTCAGCTAATGTATTTGGGAGACATTTGTCTCATTTTATAAACAAACTGAAGGGTCAGAGAGTGGTCAACAGTTTCCTTACCAGCATTGAGCAGTTTCTGTCTCACATTTGTCAGTTTTGAAACAACAACAACAAAAAAAAATGGCATCAATAGAAAGGACATGAGTACAACTTTTAATTTTGGTTTTTAATATTTAACAACTAGAATCTCCCGAGACAGGAGATTTCTGGTGGGGAGAATGGAGCAGGACAGGGTCCTGAGTGAGCTGGCTTAGTCTGGGGGCTACTGCCTCCCTCTGCTCATTCTTCTTTCCCTGGAGGCGCAGGGACCAAGAACCTTGTAATGCTCCCACCAGGCACTCGGGGGACACCACAGAGCCCCCAGCCTGGCCTCAGACACTGACTAGCTGTGTGACCCTGGGCAAGTCACTGCATCCTCTGTGCCTCAGTTTCCTCCTCTGTCAAATGGACTGGAGTAGGAAATGACCAATCCCTCCAAGATCTCTGCCAAGAACATACCCTATGGGGTCATGAAGACTCAGATGCGACTGAAAATGACTGAAGAAACAGAGAGGGTCAGAAGAAAGTGTTTTGTTGGGATCAGCAGACACTTATTAAATGCCTACTGTGTGCCAGGGTTGTGGCATAAAGACAGATGGCAGTCCATCTCCAGGTTGCCTGCCAGCTCAGCCTTAACCTGTGGTTGTTTCCTTCTGAGGAGAACCTTTGTCATGCCTGATTACAGCTTCTTTGGCTGCTGTGACAGTAGTGACCATCTCAGATCTGCCTTTCTTCCAGTGGGCTGCCTCCTTGAAGGTTCTTTCCAACTTCAAGTAGAAAGAGCAGAGGAATTTTGACCAGAGAGCTCCTTAGGCCTTGGGAGGAGGGCTTCACCAGCTGTCACGGTCCAAAAGCTCATTCATCCTGTGACATGCCTCTGGCCCAGGCCTCCTGAGCTGGCCCTGAGACCATTTCAGATTTCTTCATCAGAGCTGGAAAAGTTGCTGTTTCATCACACTTGCCAGAGTCTGGTCCTGCGCCCCTCGCAGGAGCAGAGGTAAGAAGGTCCTTCCCTGGGGGCTGAAGCTAGGGAAGCATCGATGGAGAAGTAAGTCCTGCTCAGATCGCCCGGCTGTGTCAGACAGCATTCCGAAGAAGGTTTTCTTCCTTTTTCTGTGCCTGCCCGTGTGTGTGTGTGTGTGTGTGTGTGTGTGTGTGTGTGTGTGTTTATACAAAAAGTGCCCCCTCCTCATATGTTGTGGTGTGCCAGGTGGGTTCTGGAAGTCCTTCCCTAACCAACCCTGACCTCTCACCTGCCAATGCCTTTGAGACTGTCTCACTTGTTCTGTGTCAGTTCAGGAGCAGCCCAGTCTGCAGTGGCCTGTGTTGGAGAAGGCCAGTGCTGCTCTCCAGGAGCTCACAATCTAATTGGGGCGTGGGGGATGGGACTGTATATAAGCTCAAGAGAGGAGAATGTGGAGTCTGACTGGAGCTCAGGGAAAGCTCCTGTTGGAATAGTGGAGGAAGCTGGAGAAGCAGCAGAGGAGACTGAGAATAACCAGAGACCAAGGTGGCCCAGTGGGGCTGAAGGGCCAAGAGGTTGCCAGCCAGATTCCTCAGGGCTACAAGGAGAAGGGGGCTGGGAAACACAGCCTTGGGTTTGGCCAGGAGGAATTGTTTTATTAGCGTGTGAGGACCAAAAGGAGAGGATTTGGGAGTGAGGGGGGTGAAAAAGAGGCAGAGTAGAGGTTACATGGTAGAAACGTGATTAGGGGGACAGCAAGAAATAAAATGACAGTGTGGGCTGGGATGGCAGCAGCCAGAAAAGTTGGGTTCTTTTAGCATGGTAGCAACTGAGCCTATTTTCAAGCCAAAGGGCAAAATGGAGGAAAGGTGCAGTAGTAACAGAAAACTGGTAGGCTCTGGAAGGTCAGCAAGTAGAACAAGACAGTGAAGGCTTTCCATGGAGAGGAATAAGAGCCTATGCACAGGTGTCCAGAAAACAGAAAGCAAGGTCAGCTAAGGAGGACGGACAGTAAAGAAGAGACGTCAGCCTGACGATCAGTGTCTCCTCCAGGTTGTGCTTGTACTTCACTTGACTTCTTTGGGGGATGGGTAGAACAGATGATTGGGAACTGGCAGTGATTTATAAAATACCAGTTAAACGTGCTTAAAGAAGAGATTCAGAATGGTTCCTGAGAATGAGAGTGAATCCACAAGCAAGGCTTAAAAAAGATGGTGATGACTAAAAGATGAGGACTCAATGGACAGTCAGCTCAGTCTTGTGATCTCCTCGAGCGGGGAGGAAGAGGGCAAGGTGCCTGCCTCTCTTTTGTGGCTTGTTTTTCTTGCCAGGACCCCAATAAGTGCTCAGGAATATGGGTTGGATTGAACTGAACATTTCCTAACTGGTGTGCTGTTAGTGTTTGGTTTTGTTTTAAACTCCATCATAGATCCAACCTGTTCTTTTTATTTTTTTTTATTTTTTTAGATTTTTGCAAGGCAGTGGGGTTAAGTGGCTTGCTCAAGGCCACACAGCTAGGTAATTAGTAAGTGTCTGAGGCAGGATTTGAACTCAGGTACTCCTGACTCCAGGGCTGGTGCTCTATCCACTGCACCATCTAGCCGCCCCACAACTTGTTCTTTGAGATTCTGTTCTACACTCCTGATTCACTAAATAGTAAAGTTGTTCCCCAGTTATGAGGATTTCTCTTAAGAAGCAGATAAAAGGTTAATAATAGCTTTTTCATTGATTGATTCACCATTCTTTGCCTAGGTATTCTAATGATTATAACTTTTTTTCAAGAGAGCTTATCTGCCCAGTTCTTATTGGGAAGCAGAAAAGAGAAGTTAAGACAAAGTGAAACTTTGAATGTAAAGATCAGAAACTTGATCCTTTTCGGTTTGGGACAAAGTGACTTAAGTGATGTTTTAGAGAGATGGAGGAAGCTAGCGGCCTTGGGCACAATACAGCGACTGGAAATGGTGGTTTTGTAACCATAGAATAATGTGCTGAGGACCCTGAGCCGGGGTTAGGAGTGCTTTGTGAAGCGAAAACATGCACCCAAGGGATATTTTTTTATTTTTTTGCAAGGCAAATGGGGTTAAGTGGTTTTGCCCAAGGCCACACAGCTAGGTAATTGTTAAATGTCTGAGACCGGATTTGAACCCAGGTACACCTGACTCCAGGGCCGGGCTGGTGTTTTATCCACTGCACCACCTAGCCACCCCCCAAGGGATATTTTGAAATTAGAATTGACAGGATTTTTAAAAAATGATTGTAGTTTATATGTAAATATACATTACATATATAATGTATAAATATGTGTCATGTATAAATGTGTGTGTGTATACATATAAAATGTGTTTATAAAATACATGTATAAAATGAATACAGGAAATGAGAGATTTTCTTGACTCTCATCCAAGAGTTTGCTGTAATTTCATCAGAAGGGAAAAGTAGTCTTTGAAAGAATCAGAAGTTAATCTGTTGAATCATCTTCAGCAGGCGGCTGTTCCCTTTCCCTTTTCTAGGTACGCTATCCAGAGCGTATCACGATCCTGAGGGGAAACCACGAGAGCCGACAAATTACCCAGGTGTATGGCTTCTACGATGAATGCCTGAGGAAGTACGGCAATGCCAATGTTTGGAAATACTTTACTGATCTGTTTGATTATCTTCCACTCACAGCGCTGGTAGATGGACAGGTAGGTGTCGGAGAGATCTAGCTGTCGTCATGTAACAGGAAGGGAGGACTTGAGCATTTCTGTAGAGCCCCCTCTGGGCCAGGCTCTCAACCAAGAGCTTTACAGATGCTACCTCTGGGAGTTAGAGGCCATTATTCCCATTGGACAGATGAGGAAACTCTGGCCCAGAGGGGTTTAGTGATTTGCCCAGGATCACTCAGCTAGCAGATGTCAGCTGAGGCTCAATTTGAACTCAGATCTTCCTGACTCCAGGCCTGGTCCTCTATCTACTATACTACCTAACTGCCTCCAGAACTTAAAAAGAAGAGTCTTCACCTTCATAATAATAGCTGACACTTTAAGGGGGAGAGTGTGGAACTGGATTGGGGGCTTCATTGGTCCAAGGGACTCTCAGGCAAGACAGCTTGGCCCGTTTCTCTGTAGGGTTCTTGTTCAGGCTGTTTGTCAGGAGTTGAACCCTGGTCTCTCCTGTTCCCCAGGACAGCCCTCTATCTGCTCTGATCTTTGGGACAGCCTTGCAAATTAGGGAACATCATCCCCATTTCACAGATTGGGAAACTGAAGCTCAGGATGGGACTTGCTCAGGGCCTGTAGTTAATAAGGGTCAGAGTAGGCTACTATTGCTGCCTTGGCAGCCCCTGCCTTCAGGTTACTTCTCTCCCTGGAGTCAGAAAAGAGCAAGGGTTATTGATGAGCGCCACCGAGGTGTCCCCCATGGGTACAGTCTGTCCCCTGTTAGGTCCATCACTGCTGTGGGGTGGCTGAGACATGGTGATGGTGGACCCCAGAGGTCACTGTCTATTCCTACCTGCCTCCTGTAGACATAGACCATTAACAGAGAGGGAAACCTGTAGGCAGTGCTGACCAGGTGTGTCTTTGGATTATTTATTTACCACCATTGATGGGCTTTCTGGAAGTAGCACTCTGGAACTCACCTCCTAGGTAACTTACAAAGAATCATCTAATAAAGCAATTTAAATATAGCCATCATTTCCATAGTGGCATTGAAGGGTTTGTAGAGCACTTCACATAGATCAGGAACCCAGCAAGGTAGGTGCTCTGATGCCCATTTTGCAGATGAACTCACTTGAACCACAGAAGAGTTAAGAGAATTCCACTATCACACATCTAGAGGTTGTCCTGGGCAAGATCTGAACTCAGTTCATCCTGACTACAAGTCCTGTATTTTATCCACTTGATAACCTGGCTGCCAAGCAGTAGAAAGTTCATTAATTAGTCTTTGTGTTAAATGAAGGTTTTAAAAGTCAGTGATAAAAGTTTACCAAAGCACAACTATAAGAAAAAATTACCTTTGAAAAAATAATCTGGGATAATATTAAATTAAATAGTTTAATTTTACTTACTCATTAATGAATAAGTGAGGGGCAGCTAGGTGGCGTAGTGGATAAAGCACCGGCCCTGGAGTCAGGAATACCTGGGTTCAAATCCAGTCTCAGACACTTAATAATTAACCTAGCTGTGTGGCCTTGGGCAAGCCACTTGACCCCGTTTGCCTTGCAAAAACCTAAAAAAAAAAAAATTAATGAATAAGTGAGTTTATTTTTTTGTAGCTAAGATTTTTGGGAATCATTAAATTACAATAAGATAAGCATTGTTTTAAATTATTAAGTACTGTTTATCAGATTTTGGCAAGAAATGAGTAAAATAATGGTGCCCCCCCCCTTTTTTAAAAAAGATATTTTGCCTCCATGGTGGCCTTTCTCCATCCATCGATACCCTGGATCATATCCGAGCCCTGGATCGTCTGCAAGAAGTTCCACATGAGGTAAAGTTAGAGTTTTTTTGCGGGGGGGAATTCTACCCATGTCAGTTACTGTGCCACCAAGGAGGTAAGTTCCTTTTCCAGACCTGCTTTCTGGATTCCATTAGCCCTGAGCCCCCAAGTCACTGTGACACTAGAGAACTGGCCCAGCCTCTCTGAAGGGCTCTGCTGGGACATGGGGATCCCACAAACCCACTTTTGAAGGTCATCAGGAGCAAAGTCCCTTCTTAGCCTCAGAAATCCGAAGCTTGTTCTCTTCCTTCTTCACTGTCTCTTGGGCTTCAGCCCAGATAAAATCTCTAAAGGGAATTTAGCTCCACAGGTAGGAGACAAAAGAGCCAAGGCCTGACAATGTCTTTGTGAAGATGTGTTAAGGAGAGGATGCCTATTAAGGTATTCTCCCTGTCTGAGAGGGATTGGAACAGAGGAGCAGTCTGAAATTCCATGAGAAAGTAGTCCCCATACATTTCCATGGATCACTGGGGGAAGGTTAGGAACAGCTCTCCAAAGACCCTTGAGAAGAGAACATGGAAGGCAGGTGGGAGGTCTGTTCCCCTCCTCCTTCCACCATCAGCTGTCATTTACTCCTGGTGGGGGGCTCAGAGTTTGTTTCTATCTCTTTGGGGAAGAGGGGAATCCTTGGGAAGTGACCAAAATATTAAAAAAGGAAGAGAAAAGTAGACATTAAAACAAGTTAGGAAATTATTACAATAAAGTTTTGTTTTGGAAGAGAAGGATTGGAGCAGAGCTCTGCACTTCCCAAGAAGGGACTCCCTCCTAGCTCCTATCCAGACCCCAGGAATCCTCAAGAACTGCAAGGAAGTATTTCTGGGAACTGAGTAAAGATTCAGGCACCTTTGTGAATTCACTTCCTCTGCACCCAAAAGAAGTGAAGGGTGTACTGGGGAAATGTTTAGACTGAGAGAAATTCTAGTCCTCGCCCTTCTTTCAGTGCTCTGTTCCTCCATCCTTCCTGGCACCTGAGTAACATGTGGCTTACCCTTTAACCTCCACCAGGGAGGGTCTGGCCTCCTCATGCATTGGGGCATCTTTGTTTTCCCTTGGCAGGGCCCGATGTGTGACCTGTTATGGTCTGATCCTGATGATCGTGGTGGATGGGGCATTTCTCCACGCGGTGCTGGTTACACGTTTGGACAGGACATTTCTGAAACATTTAACCATGCCAATGGCCTCACACTGGTTTCCCGTGCTCACCAACTTGTGATGGAGGTATGAAGATCTGTTTGCAGGATGCTTTCTCCTGCCTTCAATGGGTAATAGGCCCTGACATGTTTGCTGGCACTCAAGAACCCTCTGGGGTAGCTGAAGGGAGAAATTGCTGCTCTTCATTTTAGGGAGTAAGACAGATAACATCCAAGGAGGTGTTGCTTTGGAATGCTTGATTCTGATATGTTGGCAAAAGAAAGAATTACTAAGACAGTGTACATCTGCTATCACTAAGGAAAAGATGTTTGCATATAAAATTACATGTCTGATTCAGCTTGCCTGCTGGCTCTGGGAGGTGTGTGTATTGAAGGCAGTGGCTGGCCACCATCGCTGGATATTCTCCTGACCTCTATGCCTGACTGGGTGTTGTTGCTGACCCCTGTCCACCGAGATTCTCACAAGACTTTTGTACAGGCAGGAAAGTTGGTGTGTAGTTTGTTTTCCTGCTTCACTTTTTTCATTAAAAAAAAAAGCAAGGATTTCTTCTACAATTTTGAGTCCTTCCCCTCCTTCAGGTACTTTGTATGTCCTTGTGTATAGATTTCCTCTGGTAGACTGGGTCCAGTCCAGCTGCTTCTCCCATCTTTTTTAACTCTTCTTTTTTGTTTTTCTTTTTACAAGGCAGTGGGGTTAAGTGGCTTGCCCAAGGTCACACAGCTAGGTAATTAATAAGTGTCTGAGGTCAGATTTGAACTCAGGTCCTTCTGACTCCAGGGCTGGTGCTCTATCCACTGTGCCACCTAGCCGCCCCCTTTGTTAACTCTTGAGTGTGATTTCTACCTCCCCCCCCCCATGGCAGATCAGCTCCAGCTCCCTGACTTATGTGGCAGAAGCAGCTTTTGAGAGGCTTTGCGATCAATGCCATCTTTGTTCTTCTGCCCTTGGGAGGACTTTGTTTCCTGGAGTCTTTATCAGGCTTTTTGTTGGCTGACTTGATTCTCCATTCCCCTCCTCCTTCTCCTTCACAACAGTTTTTTACAAATGACTTTGCAGGCTGCACCTGTAGTCACCTTTTCTCAAATTAGGCAAGTATTTGCTGACTGTGGTCTTTCTGTGGTGGTTGACTTACCTTGGTTATACAATGCCACTTCTGGCACGCACTTCTCATTTTTCATTCTGAATTACTTGATGAGATAGTTTAGCATTAGGTTGTTCCATTTGGATGCCATTTCCTTTCTCGTCATTTCTGCCAGCTAAGTCAGGATCACTTTGGCATACACGATGAGCCTTTTCTGGAATGTTAAAATTCATGGTTTTCCTTTGACTTGGAAATGTTAAATAAGTTATCCTTATCCTTTAGAAATTAAAAGTACATCTCTTTGGACTGCTACGAATTAGTTTGGTTTGCCCCAAGATTTGAATAAGATGTAGCTCTTCAACCCTTGAACTCTAGATGTTGTGGGAGGACTCTGGTCTCACCCTCTGGGCTAGGGCCTCCAGGCCTCAGGTCTGATTTGTAGGTTTTACCAGTGGCTCCCAGAACTACCACGTGATGATTCCTTTCCTGTTCGCTTTGTGTTATTCATGTTCCCACAAGAGTAACTCAGATGGCATTTTTAATTGTTTCAGGGGTACAACTGGTGTCATGATCGAAACGTGGTAACCATTTTCAGTGCACCTAATTACTGCTACCGTTGTGGGAACCAGGCTGCTATCATGGAATTAGATGACACTTTAAAATATTCCTTGTAAGTATTACATAATTTAGAAAGAAAATAGAAATGGAGATATTAGAAGGAAGAGTCACACATTAGCACAGAAGTCAACATTTTTCACCTTTTTTAATATGTGAAAGAAAAAGAAAAACAAGGCAAAATAAAAGAAATTTACCATTACTTTTTTCATTCAGATTAATCAACATTTATTGAATAGGCTTTTTTTTGGCTGATGTGATTGCCTTGAAGATCCTAGAAAATAGGATTAGTGACCAAAGACTAGAGAAGAGCAGGTGTTACCCTGACTTTTAGCAAATGCGAATTGCAGGTCAGTAAGCTTTCATCCTTGAAGTGATGTTTGGTGTATTTCTAACCAAAGGGAACCATGATTTCAAAGTCATCCAGACTAATTTGTGCTTTATGGAATCTCTGATGAATTGTTCACTTAAGGGAATGCTGTGGATAAAATTCAGGGCTAGGTTGGGGAAAGCTTGATTGATTTGCTAAACCATACTTTGCCTGCGAGCTTCCAGGGAATTGACTCTGTTATACCAGCCAAAAATGCCAACACAGTTCTAGGTTCTAATAAGTAGCAAAGACGTATTAGACCTGTTGGTCTCTGTCCCCCTCAAAACAGATCCACGGTTGAGGAAGGATACTGACAAGTGAAGAAACACCTCCCCTAGCCCCCCCAAGCAGGACTATCAGCATAGGGGGGGACAAGTCCCAAGCTCATGAGCTCTGAGGATCCATGGAGAGATGGATAGAAGAGCAGACTCAGCAGATGCTCACTGTCTGCACATGTTTGGTGGGCCAAGAGGCACCAGGAGAAGGAGAAGCAATGGGGCAATGGGGTGAGGACTTCCAGTTAAGTTAAAATCATTAGCTGAAAACACAATGAAAATTTCCCTCTTGATCTTGGAGAAATGGTGAAAAGGACGAGTGCAGTGTAGCTACACAGTGGCCCCCAAGCCTCCCTTATTGGTCATTTCAGGGTGGCTTAAGCCCTGCAACAGTCCTGGTACACATCTTAGTAGACCCTAAACATTGCCCATCGATGAAAATGCCCTCTGGACTGTTCAAACCAGAGGTAAGCCACCAGCTTGGGGCCTGTTTGCTACTGCTGTTCCTCCGCTCTCGCGGTGCCTGGCCTGGCCTTTCTTCGTCCTTTGGTCATCTGCTAATAGCTGGGGAGAAAGGGAAAGGGCTTGGCCCATTGAGGTCTTTAGTCTGGCTTTCTGGGCCAGAAGAGGTGTTGGCAGGAGCACCTCCTGAGTCACTGTTTGGATTTCTCTTCTCACAGCCTGCAGTTTGACCCCGCTCCTCGTCGTGGAGAGCCCCATGTTACGCGGCGCACCCCAGACTACTTCCTATAAACAGCTTTGGGGAAACCCTACCAAAAATATCTGGAAGTACACCTGGCATCTTTTTTACAAAGCGATGAGAATAGACATGTTTGTGTAACACGTTGGGATCTGTGTCTGCATCAGTGCCCATCATGGACCAAACTGTGCCAGAGGCACTCAGCACTGAGCAAGCCCACTGAGGCTGAACCCCACATGCCCCCCCCACCCCCCCACCCCCATCTTAGGTCGGTCATTCAGCCAGCCAGCCAGCCAGCCTGCTGTATTTGGAGTCCCTGTTTTCTTCTGGACTGTTCAAACACAAAGGTAATGAATACCTCCATCTCCTTTTGCGCTTATTAATCTGTAAATTTTAGTTTTAGTGTTTCACTGGCATGGATAGAATTTGGAGTTTATTTTTAAAGAAAATGCACAAACTAACTTTGACATAACTCATCACCCTTTATTTTATTAAAATATCTGATTAACTTAACTGGAGAAAGGTGAAGATTCCCTTGGGAGTGCGTTGTCATAACATTTAGAGAGATTTCCCTTCTTTTAAGCTAAGTGACTGTTCTGGGTTGATCTCCCTTTGTTTCTGTATATTTGTCACAGAAGTGCTTGCAGCTTCTTGGGTGTATTGGAACAATAAACTTTGAGTTGTAAACCAAACTGTGCTGACTTGCCGTGGTGCGCATGGGTAGGAAATTTCTCATGGGGAAAACCTGCTGTGACCAGACTGTGGAAACAAACTCATTTAAAATGATGACTTCTTTTATTTGCTCTATTATGTGACAAATAGAAAAGAGCCACTTGCTGAGTCTGCAGTGCAAGACAAGAACACAGCCATGGATGGTTTTGATTTCCATAGGTGACCTGGGTTACTATAGTACCGATCGCTTACATTTAACATGTGATGTTAAAAGTTAGGTTGTGAACTGAAATAAAAGATGAATAAGTGAATTCTGAAGAACCACAATAATGTGCAGTCAAGCTGCAGCTTTTATTTTTTTAAAACGTAGTCCTGGGATGATCTATGGAAGGTCTGTCTCCACTTTATTAAGAGAGCTGAGCCAAAAGACAACTCGTTTGATGTTTGCAGTCCCATTATTACATAGCATCCATGAGTGAATGTTGAAGTAAGAATTCCTTCGTGGAAGCATGACTCTGACATTAAGGATGGAAAAGCAACACTGTTGAATTGATGAGACCCCTGAACCCTAAGCATGTGTTTGATTACACAGGTCATTAAAGGAACATTGCTCTGCCATCCATGTTGGCGCTCTCTCACCTATCACCTTCCAAGGCTTCACCCTCTGTCAGCCCCAGCTACAATGTTCTCTCCTGCCCCACACCTCTCCCCCAGAGAACTTGCCACCATCCTGCTCTCTGCTTCCCTTCCTCACTGTATCTCCAGCCCTCAGCACCAGTTGAGGCATATCCTAGTGCTCAGTGATGTGGATTATCTGACTTCTTCCTTGACCCCCACCATGCCCACAATGCTGTGTAATTTAGCTGAGGTGTGGATTGACTTACACAAGAGAGATTCCAGCTTTTCACATCTTAAAAAACTTCCCCATATGGCCTCTTTCGCTTGCAGTTACTCATCCTCCAAGACTTGGCATCGAGATCCTAGTATTTTGACATGCAACCTATAATTCTTTATGAAAACACCCCTAGGTCCTGTTGCATATTCAGCATGCCTTCTACACTCAGTCCACTTTTCGAAGTCTTATTGAGTGTAGCCTATTCATTGTCAGTGAAACATTAGTCTGGCCTTAAAGCATATTATCTTGTGGAACAATTTCTCAATTTTTTTAGGCTAAGTACAATGGTGAAAGATTATTTTGCAGTATTCTTTCTCTATTTGGAAATTCACATCCTTCCTGAACAATTGTGTTCCTTAGGCTATCCATCTTATTATCAGAGTTCATCATTCCCGCCATGGGATAAGACTTCCAGGTTCACTGGAAGGAATTAAATAACTTTACCCAAACAGTCCCCTCCTCCTACTGCCCAGTGCTTGGTCTCCCAACCCAGGTGTCCTTATCCTTCCTGTCTCTACCAACCCCCTTCCCCATCCAACATGGCTCCCAGGCCACCTGTCCATTTCACCTCTATAGCATCTCTTGACAGTTATCTCCAGTCTCTCCTCTGACCCTGCCCCCAGCTTGGGGCAGGCCTTCATCACCTCCCACTTTAGCCATCCCATTGATTCCCAAAATACAAGATTGATATGTCAACTCCCTACAGCGTAAACTCCACTGGCACCCTCTCTCTAGAATCCAACACTAAATGCTCTCTTGGACCTTCAGAGATCTTTCCTTTCTAGCCTCCTTACTCCTTTACCTCTTCCTGCCCTGCTTGGTCGTCAACCCAGTGACCCTATCTTCCTTGTTCCTTCTGCCAGACCCTCCATCCTTCAGCTCTGAGCCTTCCCTCAGGCTGTCTCCCAGGCCCAGACTGCTCTCCTTCCCCTTCTCTGATTTCTGACATCTTGGACCTTTTTTTTAAGTAAACTTTTTATTTTAAACAAATATAGAAAAGGAAAAGGAAAAAAACAACATTGCCACATAGGCAGCAGAGCACTGGATTTGGTATAAGAGTACATTTCCATTTCAAGGAAGCCTGTCTCATAAATACTCCTATTTCAAGCTGTCCAGTTTTTCTTTGTCTCTCTGAAGTTGTGCTTTCAAATGAACTTTGATTAAATTTTCCAACTTAATAAGATAATTTTCTATTAATTTCATTGGAATGGAGTTACAAAAATGAAATTGTCAATTTTTTTAATATTGGCTTTAATTACCCATGAACAGTAGTGCCCATGAACAGTTACTTAGATCTGACTTTACTTGTATAAAATGTGTTTTGTTTTTATTTTTCTAGTTCCTGAGTTTTGGCAGGTATACTCTCAGGCTGTCTAATATTTTAAATGGTTTAAAACAATGTTGAACAGTATGACTGACAGTGTAATTTCCCTATTTTTCTTTTTTGATTGAAATCTGTGTAAGCGCTAATTTTGTCTGCGATAATGAATCCATAATAAATTTTACTTCTGACCTTTTTTTTTTAATATTTGGGTATATCTCATTTTTATAGTACTTCCTGAAACCACATATCCTTGAATTCTGGTTTTTCTTCTCTTATCCGTTTCCACCTCATAGGTAAATTCATCTCATCCACATTCTAAATTATCATTACTTGTTAAATATTTTACTCCTTGTTTTCTTCACTGTCCTCCTATCCTATTCCTGTTGCTCCTCTTTCCTCTGTTTTACTTCAACCCACTATTCCTTTACCCTACCCACTCCACCAAGAATCCCTCCCTTGTCCTCTTCCCTATCTCTTGTTTCTTTCTGACTTTAAAAGACTTCTTAAACCCTTCTGGACATATCTGTTGTTCCCTCTTTTGATACATTCCCAATGAGAGTTGGGTTTGAGGACCATCTGCTTTCCTCCTTACTATCTTCCATTTCTTTTCCCCTTTTTTGCTTCTTTTGTATGACAAAAATTGCTCCTTTTTATCTCTCCCATTTCTTTTTTTTTACTCACCTCATCATATTCAGCACAAGTCTGTCTTTCAGATACCCAATTAAAAATGAGTCATAAAAGACTTATTTTCATATAGAAGTAAATAATTTGACCTTATTGTGTCCCTTATAATTGGCCTTTATGTCCTTTTTATTTCTCCTGAATGTTATATGCTAAATGTTCCCTTAAGTTCTGTTGTTTTTGTCACAAATACCTGAGTCTTTCAATACTTTAAATTTCCTTTTTTATTCATTCAGGATTATCCTTCACTTTACTGGGTAAGTTATACTTGATTGTAGACATAGCTCTTTTGCTCTTCAAAAGGACCTATGATGCTTTAATATATAGTAGCTGCTGGGTCTTGATAATCCTTGTTATGGTCCCACAATATTTAAGTTGGGTTTTTTTGTTAATGCCAATATTTTCTTCTTAACTTGTAAGCTTTGAAATTTGGTTATAATATTTCAGAAAGTTTTCCTCCTGGGTTCTCTTTCAGGTGGTGATCGGTGGATTTTTTCTATTTCTGCTCAGCCTTTAGGACTTGGGGACAATTTTCCTTAATAATTTCTTATAGTATTGTATCAAAATCCTTTTTTTATCATAATCTTCAGGCAGTTCCACTATATATTTTATTGGATCAGTTGTTTTTCTGATGAAATGTTTCACATTCTCTTCTACTTTTTCATTCTTTTAAATTTATTATTTCTTTGTGTCTTAGAAAGTCATTAGCTTCTCTTTATCCAATTGTAGTTTCTTAAGTCTTTTATTTTCTATTTCCAAGTCCTTTTTAAGTCCCCCCCCTTTTTGTTTGTTTTGTTGGGAAATAGGGTTAAGTGATTTTCCCAAGTCTATATCAGATGTCTGAAGATGGATTTGGCCTCCAGATTCCCTTTTCTCCCCCTCGCTTCCTTTCAGGAAACCCTGTGCATGGTACCATTTGCCATTTCTCGCTGAAAAAGGAGTAGCTTTTTTTGGTTCTATTATCTTCCTCTGAATCTGTATTTTCTGTATTCTCTGTGGTTTGGTTCTTTCTCCATTGCTTGTTCATCTTTATTTTTTGTTTTATTATCATCATCTATTATTGTTGTTGTGATTCTTATTACTATAGTTATTAGTGTGCTTAAGTTGTAATCTTGAGGATAAAGCTCCAAGCCTCAGTTCCTTCTTACTATTATTTGCTGAGGTCAGTCCTGGGGCTCAACCTTGGGCTTTCCTCTCCACTCCTAAGCCACAGCTAGAGCCCCCAGCCACACCATCCTACAAATGATCTTGTTCCCTAAGGTCTTTCAGGGGGCTGCAAACATCAGCTGCCCTCTCTGCCCAGGAACTAAAACCAGGGACTCTGTTGTCCTTCAGGTGCCCCTCCCCGCCAGGTCCCCACCCCTCTCCTGCTGGACTCACCAGGTGGGTGATAGGATAGTGGTTCAGACCAGCCAGGATTTCTGGTCCATACAGCTGTGCTTGGCCGGCTCCACAGTGGAAGGTCCTTCCTCCAGTCTTCAGCCTGACCTTAGACTACATACTGTCGTTCAGGCAGAACCTCTGCCCCTGGGGGCTTTCCTGGATTCTTCTCCATTACCCTGACTTGTTTCTTTCCATTGCTCTATTATCCCTCTGAGAGGATGTTTGAGGGTCCAAAGTGTTCCAACCCAGCTGCCATCTTCCCAGAATCCTCTCCAGGCTTCTCTGAAGCCCAGTAACCCCTCCTAATTCTAGGGCCTTCCTTTCCCCCATCTCTGTTAGGTCTTCTTTAGCCTGTCGGTGTGACCAGGTACTAGGTTTTCATGTTTCTGGTGTCCCTGGTTCAGTTAGAGCCAGACATGCAGAAGGTGATATTTGTGGACTAAATATTTTATAGTCTTATGATGTTGCCATCTAGCATCCAGGCTCACCTGGACTTGACAATGGATTTTTGTTTTGTTTTTTTTGTTTTTGCAGGGCAGTGGGGTTAAGTGACCAGGTCACACAACCAGGTAAATATTAAGGCTGGATTTGAACTTAGGTCTTTCTGAATTCAGGGCCAGTGTTCTATCCACTGTGCCACCTAGCTGCCCAACAATGGTTTTTGTTAAAACCTTGAATATAAAAATTTTATTAGTTAAGACCACCTCTTTGCCCATCTTAAGAACTCCAGTTTTTGTACTGTCTGGCTGTGTGTGGCAAACATTTTTTCTTCATAGCAGTGGTTAGCATCTTGTCCTGTAACAGTCACAGACGAATCAAGGACAACCCTTCCACTTTGCATTCTGAAGGTCTTTGTTTTTGGAGGATTGATGAGGCTGTTTTGCAGCAACAGTTTGCCAGACCTTGGCATTTTTTGTTTGTTTCCATCTTCCCTTTACACTTGGTTTGACTGAGCCTACCTCATTGTGAGCTTGAATTCTCCTCCCCACCCCCACCCCAACCCCCACCAGCTGCTTCCACTGAGTCATCCAAGCCTGCCTAGTAGTGTGGAGCCAAGATTTTTAATCCATTTTGTGCCAGTCTGTCTGGTGAAACCAAGGGAAAGACCTCTTCTCAGAACGATGTTTTTAGATGCAAAAAATAAAAAGGCATTGAATCCAAAGTGAGTCACAGGTCAGTGAGAACCAAGAGGCAATTCTTGGCCCTATCCAAGTTCACAGACTCCTTGAGCTCCAGTGGAGAACCTCTCATTGCTATACCATCTATTCTTAAAAACCACAGAATCAAAACGACAATGGGAGGAATGTGTATGGACTTAAAAGGGAAGGGGTTCAGCACTGGGTTCCCTGAAGTCTGCCCCATTGAGGTCAGCTGGGGCCCAGATACCTGACCTCCATGCTGTCCCAGAATGAGACCAGACCCCAGTGTCACTCGTCCCAAGTGAGCCACTGCTGTAGCTCCTGCTTTGAAGGGAAAATTCAAGCCAGTCCCTGGGACCACTCTAACTCTGCATTACTTACAGCCGGCTTACCCTGGCTCTTCCTCATAGTATCCACAGAAGCTTCTTTTTGTGATCCTCTGCCATCCTTCCACTCTTCTCCATAGCCTTGCTCCATAGAGGATCTTCAAAAACAACCCGACTCAGTGTTGACCCTGTTAGTCTTGCGGCTGACATCTCTCCTCTTCCTTCCATGGCCAGACTGCTAGAAATAGCAGCCCACTGCAGCTCAGCCACGACACTGCCCTTCTTTGGGGTTCTCTTCTGAACCCTCTTTTCTGCCCTTTGGGGATCTTGTCAGGTACCTATGTCCTCCATCCACCTTGACATCACCACCTAATTCAGTTTACCCAGAAGAATGCCGCTTTCTCCTCAAAGCTGCTCTTTGTCTTAATTTCACTAATTCTTTTGGGAGCAGCATTACCATTCTTTCTATTTCTCACTTTCCTTTTTTTTTTTTAAGGTTTTTGCAAGGCAATGGGGTTAAGTGGCTTGCACAAAACCACACAGCTAGGTCATTATTAAGTGTCTGAGGCCAGACTTGAACTCAGGTACTCCTGACTCCAGGGCCAGTGCTCTATCCACTGTGCCACCTAGCCCCACCCTATTTCTCACTTTTCTAAGTGAGATAGCCCAAGGCCAGCTAAACCATCTCTCTCTTACTTTCTACTCCTACCCATCTGTCAGAGTCCCTGCCATGTTGCAGAATGTGGAATCAGCAAAGACCCAGGTTCAAACCTGCCTTTGATCGTTGTTTGCTCCATGACCACTCTGAGCTTCAATGAGGGGCCTGGACTTTCCATACTCTGGGGAACATGTCTGGGTTATTCTCAGAGTCTACTATCCAGGCTTCTAGCTTCAGATTCTTTGTTATTGCAACTTCTTACTCTTGCTGCATGCCTCCCTATCTTGGCATTCCAGGCCCTTGACATCCCGTCTGCATCGACTCTGGTCCTAGCCTCATTCTGCATCCCCTCCAGTCTTGTGTGTTCCTGTGATTATGCCTTTACCCATTCCATTTCCCCAAACACACACCACCTCCACCATCCCCATCTATCAGAAACTGCTGTGGTCAGGATGGACATGTGTGTCCATGGGAGCTTGCATCAGAAAGACTGTATGTGGGGGGGGGGGCTTCTGTAGCTCCCTCTTCTTGGAGCTCATTTCCTCATCTTCCCAGCAAAGGACTGACCTGTCCTTTGTTGTTGGGCTACAAGTCTTAGGTCCACAGTGGCTTGCCTCCCATCTTCCATATCTTTGACTGCATGTCACCAGGACCGCTCCTTTGTATCTCCTTGCTATCATTCCCCTCAATTGGGTTCCAAGTTCGTCAAGTGCAGGGCTTTTTGTATCCAGCTTAACTGTCTCCAGTCTTGCCTCATATGCTTAAATTGCATCAAATCAAATGGACCAAGACCTTGAGTGACTGGACCCATTTAATTTTAATCTTGTACCTTCCAGATTGTGTGAAGAGGGGCTAAGATTGCATCTTTCTTTGACTGGTCTTTAAACTATGTGAGGTCTTTATTAAGCATCCATTTTACTTTTTAAAAACTATGCCTGTCCTCCAGTACTTGTTTTTTGAAGCAGTCCCTTTCTAATCACGACCCCCCCCCACACACACACACCTGCCCACTGACCTTTTGGAGGCAACATTCTCCCCACATCCCTTCCTCATGTTTCACCCCTTCTCTGCCATGGAGGAAGGAAATAGTTCAGCCTTTCAACATGAGTCCCCTGGAACCAAGAGTCACTTCAGGACTCCCTTTAATAGAAAGGAATAAAATGACTTTTCCCCCACATCTCACATGTACATTGTGGATTGTGTACATAAATTAGCTCCTGATCGTTGCAGTCTCCCGTCTAGGCATGTGACCACAGTTGTATTTCCCTTTACATATACCAAAGTGTTGGTGGGGCTACTCAAAGACAGGAGCACTAACAAATATCTCCCTTTACATATAAGACCACCAGCCAAGAAAGCAGGAATGAATGAACCACAGCCCTTCAGGTCTCCTTCCATTACGTGATCACGCCCTTAGGATGCTCAAGACAGTGGCCATACAGGACAAAAGAACAATTCTTCCTCCTGGGCCAGCATTATGTAGAGAGTCTAATGGAAGAAAAAATCTCCTGGCCTCCTTGTAGCTTGTAGCTTTATGGTTCATCCAGCATATATTAATTCCATTGTGTCATCTATAGGCACCTAGAGGTGCAGGATGTAAATTAAAATTTTAAACTTTAAAAGTATTTACAATAAGTAAAAATGTACCAGATCTTTGATCACCTAGGGTGGAGGTAAACAGTGGTATGAGCCATTAGAAACAAAAAAAAAAGTGAAAGAGGTGTTTTGTGAAAGTATTGTCAATAGTGTTTTGTATTTTATAGTTTCCCAGTCCTCCCTTCCCTGTCCTGGCCTCGGAGGTCTTCGTCATTGTCTGCCCTGGGCATCCAGCTCTAGGACTTAACAGGCATGCGCTCATATGCCCTCCCTGAATTAGTGGGATGGGTGTTGCCATTGTGGTCAAACATCACTCAGGTGAGGGGCACAGAACAACATGATTAAGCTACAGTTCTTCTAGCGGTATATTTGTTAGTGCTTCTGTCTTTGAGTAGCCCCACCAGCACTTCAGAAATTTAGATCATTCTCTCTGACTTCTTTAAAAACAAAACGGGGCATCTAGGTGGCGCAGTGGATAAGAGCACTGGCCCTGGAGTCAGGCCTACCTGAGTTCAAATCCAGCCTCAGATACTTAATAATTACCTAGCTGTGTGGCCTTGGGCAAGCCACTTAACCCCATTGCCTTGCAAAAACTAAAAAAAAAAAAATTGTTGATGACTAGTGCTTTCAAATCTGTTGGTATCATGTAAGCCATTCTCCCAGGTCACCCTCCTTTTGCCCCCACAACTCTATATTTCTGGTCTGGTTCATGGAATTCTTCATATTTGTCGTTTCTGAGGACATTGTAATTTCCCAGGACCTTCATGGACCATAACTCTTTCTTCCCTTCCTTCCCTAGTCCAGGGCTTTTTCCTCTACCATCAGCATTCTGGGGTGGTGTGCTCAAGTGCCAAGGCAGGCAGGCAGTTACCTCATGGTTTCATGGGTGGCCTCCAGAACAGTGCTATCCCAGTGGTTTCATTTCAAATGGGACTGGTTGTCAGGATGGAGGCCTCACCTACAGCTTTCAGCAAGGAGCCCTCCAGCCAGGAAGGGGGCAGCTGGAAGGCTCTGGACCCTGAAGAGTGAGGTCAGTGCTGTGAAGAGAATAGGATTCAGGAAGATGAAATCCAGACTTTGGAGAGAAATGAAGAAACAAGGGCCATGTTGGCAAGTTCAGGAAACTGAGGCAAACAGAAGTGAGGAGACTTGCCCAGGGTCACATATGGCTACAAAGTATATGAGGCTGAATGTGAACCCAGTGAGCCACCAGTTATTTTACGGTAATTTGGAGAGAGAGGTTCCCCTGTCTCCCTCCATCCCCCCCTCCCTGCACACACCAAGGGTTTGGGTGGGTAGGAATCCAGCACAGGCTTCATGGGTTAGAGGCCAGAACCAGAGCCTGAGAGAGCAGAGCAGCATTCTGGGCACCGGAGCAGCAGGTAGGATGGCAAGACCTCTGGGGTCCAAGAGGGCCTGGATCCAACGGGCAGTGGAGGAAAAGCACTTCTGACTTCTGTAGCAGGTGGGAAGGAACTGAGAAGGGAGATCAGTCAGGAGGTGGTGGCCATGGACAAGGCTGGTGGGGGTTGCACCAGGAGCCAAGGTGAGAAAAATGAGAGCTCAGGTAGAGACACAGACCCATGTGGACTGACACAAGCGGAGCCCAGACCACTTTCTCAGAGCTTGTTGGAAAGAATCCACTTGGTGGGGCTGCCCACCCTGACCCAATCCCTGGGGCTGGGCCCTCATCTGGACCATCCCTCATGACCTTCAAGCTGAAGGAGCCATCACAGCTGGGTTTGTTTCAGGCCAGAACTGACCCAGACTTCCTGCAGGAACCAGAGTGGGAATCCCTTGGAAGAGAGGGTGGTACCCTGGCACTCTATTGTGCTGGCTCCTGGGCACAGCAGAGGTCCTGTGCTGACTGCATTCTTCCGTACAACATTCTGATAGAACTTTTCCTTAGAAGAAGTTCGCTCTACACACATCTCATGTGGTCCACACAATCTCCCTGGGAAGTAGGTGATGTCATTACTATTATTATTACTATTTAACAGGTGAGAAACTGAGGCAGAAAGGGAGTGTCTGAGGCTGGATTTGACTCAAGGGGCGACCTCTACCCACAGTGCCTCCAAGCTGATAACATAGAGCTATGGGTTGCTAACAGTCTCAGATGCCCACTAATGGGGAGGGGGTGCAATATGATAGGAGTATCACAGTGTTGTGAAAATGAAGCAGAGCCAAGAAAACAGCGAGCACTGTTGTGATGCCCTCAGCATACCCTTCATGGAGGGAAGGGGTCCCCGGGGATCAGCCTGGCACACTTTCAGACTTTTTAGTGAGTGAGATGTCTATCAATTGGGTTTGTTTTTTTTTTTTCTTCCCTCTGAAAATTACTATTTGTCATGTAGGATGGCTCTTGGGAAAGGGAAGGGGGAAGGATTGATGAGATACTATGGTAATGGAAGAAAGTTTCAATAAAAACTTTTAAAAAAATTTTTCAAATATCAACTGGGAAAAGTACAAACTATCTAAGGATTGGCAGTCGAGACAGAATTTTGGAATCCAGCCCACCCCATCCTATACCTGACTCCACTGGTCTCATCTGACCTAGACCTTACCCTTCCACCTCCCAGAGTGACTTGTCAGAGCCTGCACATTGGCCCCCACTAGGAGTCTGAACTAGAATGGGGTAGATAGACATACTCCCTGACAAGATGGCTGCATGCAGTCCTGGGACTGTTGAGGAGACAATAGGCCCACAGGATGGTGAGGATGATGCTGGGAAGCCCAGTGGGCAGCTCAAACCGGCCATCTCCATTCCCAACCTTCACACTAGAATCTTGCCATGTTTGGTTTGAGTCCCTGGAGGTTCTAGGCTAGAACAGGTCTTGGTCTAGACCAGGGGCAGGAATGTCTGGCTACGTCTGGCCGTGGGCAGTAGAAAGCTGGCAAAATCATTTATCTTGCACTACTAGCACAGCAACAGAAGGCAGGACTCAACTCAGTGAATCTAAGGACTTTTAATTTTATGGCCTGAGAATGGTGTTACATCCAAATGGCCCTTGACTCACCAGAGGAAGCCCCTAACCTAGGCTTGTGGATGTGGACCACGGGAGGCCAGCACTGGATGCCTGAATGCCCTCAGGAGGCAATGAATCATTCATTCTTGAGGTCCCATTTTGCACATCCCTTATTGCCAAGGACATCAATCTAGGCTGGGGCAAGCTCAATCATCCTGGGGAGCTCTCCTGCCTTTACAGCCTGTGCTCTGTGCTTGGGTGCCCGTCATCTGAGGGCTTCCCACCCACCCAGCTCACAGGGAGGGGCAGGGCTCTTTCTCCTCCACATTCAGCACAGTGTCTGTGGTGAGGCCTGCATCCTCTAGGGTCTGGTCTTCTCCTACTTCCAGAGGTCTTCTGGGATAGGAAGTGGAGAGGGTATAGATGGACCTTTGATATCCCACTTTCATCATCCAGTCCAACAATACCTAGAAGAGAAAGAGACCCTCTGGGTCTCTGGAACTGTTCAGTTGGGCTTCCAGAAAGAGACCCCCCCCTCCCAGGCTAGGGACTCAACTTCAGGTGACTTTGTTATTTAATAGTTCAGTAACATTTTCAATAGAAGGGTTTTCTTTGTAATCTTTTTTACCACCCTAAATCCGAGAAGGGGTCTGGAGAGTTTGCTGGAAGGGGATGAGCTATGGCATAAAGGAGATGAAGGACCTTTGCTATTGTCTCACCCCCCCCCCCGCGTTACAGAGAACATGGAAAGGCTGAATCCTAAGTCTTCTGCCGCTAGACAGAAAGCTATAAGCATGTCCCTATAAACTGGGAAGAAACCAGAATGGTTTTTATTCTCAGGCTGACCTGGGGACCAGTGGTCCCTAATACTGACAGACAATTAATTATGGAAGCCCCTCAAGGACAAGTTTAAAATGAAGCCTTGCCATCTCCCCCCCCCCCCAGTCCATCTTGCCAGGAGCTTTTAAGAATTGTCAAGGCCAAGCTGTGATGGAGAGAAGGGGGAGAGGCTCCATGATAAGAAAGGCACAAGGAATGGTTCTCTCTCACCTCCAACTATTACTAGCAATAGACACAGACAAGTGGTTGAACTTCTCTGTGACTCAGTTTCCTTGTCTAAGATGCAAATAACAATATTGCTTGGCTCATTTCACAAAATAATCTCTATGAAGTGCTTTGTAACCATCTGGGGGCAGCGCCTAGTGGGGCAGGCGTGGAGCTCGGCCAGGTGGAAATCTACCTGCAACCAACTGTAGGGAGGGTCTGTCCTCACCTGCTCTCCCCTACTGTGACCAAACCACCCCCTCTCCAAAGCCCACTTTAACTCACCTGAGAGCTACACAGCTTGTAAAACCTCCGTCTGAACACGCGCCCATCAGGACAGCGGAGAGCAACCGCCACCACCTGTAACCAGTAGAAGGGGGCCAAGCTTCTCTCTCCATCCAGCCAAATGAGCCTTGGGGCCCTTTGTCCTGCTCTCTTTCCCAGCCTCCCGTCCTCAAATCACACTGAACATTGTATTTCTGAAAATGTAAGCTGGGGGATGGGGGTGTGGATGGGGGGGGGGGGGAGGCATCTCTAGCAGCAGGAAGCAGTCCAGTGAGTGATGGAGCTCACAAGCCAGGGCAGAAGTTTCTGGCCACGAGAACCAGGTAGGCCCTGATCTGGTATGGTCTTTGGGAAGCCAGGGATGCTCCTTCCCAGCACCCCATTGTCTGATTCACATACAAAGTCCCCCAGCCAGCAGGCCTCCCTGCCCCTCCTGCTGGGGGCCAGAGGCATCTTCTCTCCTGTGTCTGCCCCCCACCCACATTGGTCTGGGAGCTCCTCCCTCAATTCAGCTCAGTTTTTCTCTCTCTCCTGCCCTTAAAGGATGCTGGGAAGCATTTGAGCCCTGTTCTATAGCAATACTGCACTAGCTGTCCCAGGGATGAAGGTGATGGTGCAAGACAATGACAGAGGGTGCCAGGGGGCAGGCTGCTGCTTTAGAAAGATGACATTTGTCACCAGAAGTGTGTGTGTGTGTGTGTGGGAGTTTTGGGAGGTGGCTGCAATGGGCCAAGCCTGAATCTGAGGGGGGCTATGGGAGTGGAGACAGGCTGGATGGGAGATGTGGAGAGGTCTCCACCTCAACTGGGCAAAGATGGATAAATATCATGGAAAAGGACACCTTGAGCTGAGCCCCCACTCCACAGCTCTGGTGGCATCCCTCCTCCCTGGGACAGAAGCTAAGCCCCAGGGCAGGGCAGCAGCTGCTCTTTGTCTTCACTGGAACAGGGTCAGTTTTGCAAGATGGGTTGTGAGGGACCATCTGCATCATAGACCTGATGATATCTTCCCCCCTCCCAAACCCTGTGGCTAGAGAGGGTTCACCACCCTCCCAAATCCTCATCCTCCCTCCTCCCCCACCCAATATGGCACCCAGGCCATGTTACCTAGCACTATCTCCTGTCAAAGACATCAACTCTCCTCTGACCCTGCCCCCACCTGGGCCATTGCAGGGGTACTAGGTCTGCCTGCCTCCAGTCCCTCTCCCCCAGTCCATCCTCCATTCACTGATGTTCCTAAAATTCAGGTCTGACTCCATCACGGTCCTACTCAGGCAGTCTGTGGCTCACCATGCTGCCTCCACTCTGGCCAGCCCCTCTTTCTCCAGGACACCCCCTTCTTCCTTTTCTAGCTCCCATTCCCCTCTTTAGAAATAAGATCTTGTAGACCATGGAAACAATGTAAAGACTAACGGACTGCCTTCTGTTGGGGGGTCGGGGGAGGGAAGCAAGACTTAAGGGGAAAATTGTAAAACTCTTCTAAAAACTTTATAAAATGAAAAAAACCCACAAAGGGCAGTTTAGCTCTTGGGAAAAAAAATAAGCTCTCGGAGGCAAGGGGCTGTCTTGCTCTCTCTATCCCCAGCACAAAGCAGAGTGCTTGGCTATGATGAAAGAATGAGTGAGTGAATCCCTTCATTCGGGGTCTGCCAGTGGCCCCCCCCACTGGCTTTGAGGATCTATTATCCGAGCGGTCTCTCCTCCCTCACTTTGGTTTCTACTTCTAGACTAGTACCTATCATTTATGCACTAAGTCCACTGTTCAGCAGAAACATTACACTGCTAAATCTGAAGACCCCGGCCTAAAGGACCCTGTCTCCACATCCACTTTAGAGAAGGAAGGGTCAAGCTTACTTCTTTAGCTGTCTCGGGAGGCTCTTCAGGTAAAACAAGGACCTAGGGAAGGAAGAAAGGAGGATGTTTATAAGGAGCGGCCCATGGAGGAGCCAACCTCCATCTTGGCCAGGAGCAAAATCTTGGCAAAATCATTTATCTTGCACTACTGTCACAGCAATAGAAGGCAGGCCTCAACTCAAAGACTCTAAGGACAAGGGCAGGGCCAGGCACTGCCCCAGGTCTCTTCCCCTAGGAGATTTTCATGGGCATTTCCATTGAAGCTCAAAAACCTTCCCCCAAACCAGGGGGCTCCATGTCTCCTGTTCAGGGCTGGCCCGGGGGCTACCTTCTTTACTCTGGGCCGCTGTTCAGCAGATGCTGACCGGCAGGTCATGGGCTCAGGCAGTTTCCGTCTCTTGGAGGCCTCTTTGTTTGGGGAGTCACCAGGTGCTCCATCTTCCTGGGCAAGCCTTGGTTCTTGGCCCTAGGCAAAGAAACAGAACCTGGTGAGGAGATCTCCTCTACACCGTTTCTGCCATCCATCTTTTCTACCTGTGTCCCCAGTTCCCAGAACTATTGTAAGCATTCACTCACTTGGTCATCCCATCCAAGGAACTCCAATATGAAATGTAAAGGAGAAAAAGGGGTGCCTGGGATCCCTCCCAAGCTAGAAACCAGGAGATGCTAAGGGTGATGCCCAGTCAAGGGCAGCAGCCCACCCTGCCCTTCAGACCTAAAGTCAGTCTGTCACCTCCCTACAAAAGGATTACTAGGATTTCCTCAGTTTATCTTCAGACTGCTTGCCTAAATTCACTTTTTTTTTTTTAGATTTTTGCAAGGCAAATGAGATTAAGTGGCCTGCCCAAGGCCACACAGCTAGGTAATTATTAAGGCTGGATTTGAACTCAGGCCCTCCTGACTCCAGGGCAAGTGCTCTATCCCTTGCACCACCTAGCCTTCCCCTAAATTCACTTTTAAAAGCAAGAACTCAAGGGTTAGTTTTTCTGAGGACTGAGCAGAAAGCCAGAAAATATTTCATTAAGCATGGGTTCCTTTCTTCCCTTCTGGCTACTACTAGTTCATTTAAGTGTTAATCCTTTTTTATAGATGCCTCTCCCACTAAGCTTTTTAGTCTAAACACTCTCTTGGGGTAAAGCTAGAGCCCAGTGAAAAGGGACACACAGGGGTGGCTAGGTGGCGCAGTGGATAAAGCACTGGCCCTGAAGTCAGTAGTACCTGGGTTTCAAATCTGGTCTCAGACAATTAATAATTACCTAGCTGTGTGGCCTTGGGCAAGCCACTTAAACCCGTTTGCCTTGCAAAAATCTAAAAAAGAAAAAAAGAAAAGAAAAGGGACACACACTCTAGGGTGCCAGGTCCCCCCTACCCCTCAATCGACTAGCAGCTAGCTGAGGATCTTGCTGGAAGGAGTCCTTTCCCAGATACAGAAAATGGGTGCTGGGGCCTTCAAGATCCCATCCTAAGATTCTGGGCTCACAGGGTGGTGGGTCTGGCTTTGAGATACTTGTCTCCAACCTATCTGCTCAAAGCAGCCTTTAATTTCTGCCCATCATGTTATGAATTCGGTATAAATTAAACTGAGGCCGAAGACTCAGCAGGTAAAGCATAGCCAGGTTGCACTTACACCTGGACCAAAGGAATGATAGATTTTGAAATGTTGACAGTCATTTTTCCTTAGCAATCAAGGAAGTGATTTGACTGCTACCCAGGCAGGCCAACTAAAGGGACCGATCTCCTGTCGTGTTGTGTGGGAGGAGTCAAGCCTCTCATTCTCCAATTCTGGACTCCTCCAAGATCACACAGGTCATTTCAGAAGGAACCAGAGCAAGAACTAAAAAGGTCAAGAGGAAAGTGATTCTGGGTCTTTAAGAGCAGAGCTGGATCAAGTCACCTTTAATCAGATCAGTTTAGCAGTTGAAAAGGCTGTTTAGAGAAAACTCCCTCAATTGTAAATAGAACAAAGGTTGGCTTTCTTAATCCTGTCAGGAGCCCAGACCTCTTTCTATTTCTTTGAAAATCCTTAGGACAACTGATAAGAAATTCCTTCTACTTGAATGTTGGCATTCTACCCCTTCTCCCTCCAGAGTCCCTTGAATTGGATGAGCCAGAAGAGAAGTTTCAGATCCAGTTTTCTGATAGTAAAAGTTATTTACTGTGCTTTACCCAGCATAGGCCTCCATTTTGAGAGGTCTGGCTCTCTAGCTAGACCAACCCCCTCCTGCCCCCCCCATGCATGCCTGTGTAATTCTCAATTTAGAAAAATATCAATAAATGTGAATGTTAACCTGCTTCCATTTTGCTCTTTCTTAAGGGCAAGACCTCTGGCAATCTGTCCTGAATCAAGACAAGCTCTGGGAAGGTTAACACATATTTATTTCTAACAGGTCAAAACTCAGTGAGGACCTCTCTCATCTTGGGTACACTTTCTTAACAGGAATTTTTTTTTTTTTGCAAGGCAAACGGGGTTAAGTGGCTTGCCCAAGGCCACACAGCTAGGTAATTATTAAGTGTCTGAGACAGGATTTGAATCCAGGTACTCCTGACTCCAAGGCGGGTGCTTTATCCACTATGCCACCTAGCCGCCCCTCTTAACAGGAATTTGAATCACAGACAAGAAACCCCTTCTGTCATTCCCTGAATCATATTTGAACTGGCAAACTAATTCTTTTTTAATCCCTGATGGTTTTCTGATATGCTGAAATGAACCTCTTCACTCCCTCCCTTAATCTCAACTGAGTATTATTTCAGCCCCCAAAGAATACAAATAACAGTCACTAGGTAAAGAGAGACCAAGATTAAACTATTAGAGTCTTTGGGTCCAAACAGTCTTGTACCTATGAGAAAACACTGTATCACTGAGCCCTTGGCTTCCACAGGATGCCAGAAGATCCTATTAGGATCTGTCAGAACAATATATTACGGGGGCAGGGGCGGCAGAGCCAAGATGGTGACATTAAGGAAGGAATTCCCAGAAACTCTGAGTGAAACAATTTTCCAGCCCAAGACAACTTGGTAAATCCATGGGAAAAGACTGTTTCACCAGAAGGTTTGAAAGAGGCATAGTGCTGCCAGGCTGCAAAGAACTGGAGCAAACCAGCTCCAGCCTTCCAGAACAGCCCATGGGAGCACCTGGGTCTTTGGGGGCACCTGGTCCTTAGCAGCAAGAGTGGTTCCCAGACCTCTTGGCCCAGGGATCACTGAGGATGGCTCAGAGAGTCAGTGGGAGAACTTTGCCACACAGCATGAGCAGCACCAGCCACAGGGCAGCCCCACTCCAAGAACCTGCAGAGACACCCAGCAGCTGCTTCTGGAGTGATCATCCCACAGAAGGTATGGGGGTAGGGAAGGGCTGTAAAGGTCTCTGCTATCCCTGGGGGCAGGATTCTGCTGCTTTGCCCAAACTTGGATCCAGGGCTCAGTTTGAGCCCCCTATTATAGGAGCAGGGACCCCACTTACAGCCCCAGGGCAGAGGGGAATGGCTGTGTTCATTCAGAGAAAAGTTAGAGCCTTTCATAAGACCTAGGAGGAATTAAGATGGAGGGAGATGTCCCAAAAATTCCCCAAAACTTTGGAAGCACAATAAAATCAAGTCATAGGCTAGAGAAATGAGCAAACCACCGAAAAGGAAAAAGAATCTGGCCATAGAAAATTACTTTATCCCATTGAGGATGAAAATATATTCTCAGAATATGACAAAGTCAAACTTCTGTAGCCAAAGCTTCCAAGAAAAAATAGAAATTGGTCCCAGGCTATGAAGAACTCAAAAAAAGCCTTGGAAAAGCAAGTAGGGGAAGCAGAGGAAAAATTAGGAAGAGAAATGAGAGCAATGCAGAAAAATCATGAAAACTTGAGCCAGCAGCTTGGTGAAGGAGATCCAAAACAATGCTGAAGAAATAACATGTGAGGGGGCAGCTAGGTGGTATAGTGGATAAAGCACCAGCCCTGGAGTCAGGAGTACTTGGGTTCAAATCTGGTCTTAGACACTTAATAATTACCTAGCTGTGTGGCCTTGGGCAAGCCACTTAACTCCATTTGCCTTGCAAAAAAAAAAAAATTAAAAAAAAGAAAAGAAATAACATGTGAAAAACCAGTTTAAGTCAAATGGAAAAAGCAGGACAAGAGGAGAAGAATGGTTTAAAAAGCAGAATTGGCCAGATGAAAAAGGAGTTACAAAAGCTCTCTGAAGAAAATAATTCCTTCAAATGTAGAATGGAACCAAGGGAAGCTGATGATGTTGTGAGAAATCAAGAAACAATAAAACAAAACCAAAAGAATGAAAAACTAGGAGAAAAATGTGAACTATCTCATTGGATAAACAGATCCAAGAGAGATAATTTAAAATTTATCAGGTTATCTGAATGTCATGGCAAAGAAAAAAAGCCTAGACTTCATTTGTCCAGAAATAATGCAGCAAAATTGCCCTGATATCCTAGAAGCAGAGGGTAAAATAGAAATTGAAAGAATCCGCTGATCACCTCCTGAAAGAGATTCCAAAAAAAAATTCCCAGGAATATTATAGTCAAATTCCAGAACTCCCAAATCAAGGAGAAAATATTACAAGTACTCAGAAAGAAGGAATTGAAATATCAGAGTTACAATCAGGATAATACAGGATTTAGCAGCTTTTATTTAAAGTCTCATAGGGCTTAGAATATAACTTTCTGGAAAGCAAAAGAGCTTGGATTACAACCAAGAATCAAGTACCCAGCAAAACTAAACATCCTCTTTCAGGGAAATAGGGGACTTTCAGACTTTCTTGTTGAAACAACCCAGAGCTGAACAGAAAATCTGATCTCCAGGTATAGGACTCAGGCAAAGCATAGAGTGGGCAGACTAGAGGACTGATTATGGGGACCTTAATGATGAAGAACCACTTGTATTCCTGCATGGGAAGAAGATACTGATAACCCATGAACTTTCTCATTTATTAGAGCAGTTAGAAGGAGCATATATAGACAAGGCACAGGAGGGAGCTGAATACGAAAGTATAATATAAAGATGGAGTCAATGGACAGAAAAGGAATGTATTGGGATAAAGGGATAGGAGAGGTACAATGGACTAAGATATTTCAGGTATTTCAGGTAAAAGAGGCAAGAAAAAGCTTTTTCAATGGAGGGGAAGGGGGGGGAGGTGAGGTGGATTGAGTGAGTTTTCATTCTCATTGGAAGTGGCTCAGGAAGGAAACAACAAACACACTCAGTAGGGTTTAGAAATCTGTCTTACAGCCAGTAAGCAGGAGTCCCTAGGGCATGAGCACACTGAGCCTAGGGAGGGAGTGGAGAGAGACTACTGAGCTCTGTCCTCTGTCCCTGGAACAGGATGCTGGGGTTCTGACCACATTCAGATCCTGATCGCAGTCAAGGCCCCCCATAGAAAAGCAGGGCCCGCCCCACCTCAGCCCCGTGGCAGAGGGGGGCGCTTATGGTCATTCACAGACCAGGAGGGAGTACAAGAGCCTCACACACTGAGACCCTTGTGGGAGTGTCCCAAAAGCTCAGGAAGCACCCCAAAACCAGGCCCAGGCTGGGAAAATGAGCAAGCAGAGAAACAAAAGGAAGACTATTGAGAAATATTTTACAAATGAGCCCAAGAAAGATCAAAATATTCAGTCTGAAGATGAGGAAGCACAAGCTCCTGCAGCTAAAGACTCTAAGAAAAACAGAAATTGGGCTCAGGCTATGATAGAGCTCAAAAAAGACTTTGAAGATCATATGAGGGAGTTGGAAGAAAAACTGGGAAAAGAAAGGAGAGAGATGCAGGAAAAACATGAAAATGAAGTCAGCAGCTTAGTCAAGGAAATCCAAAAAAAATGCTGAAGAAAATAGCATGCTAAAAACCAGCTTAGGTCAAATGGATAAAACAGTTCAAAAAGTTATTGAGGAGGGGCGGCTAGGTGGCGCAGTGGATAGAGCACCAGCCCTGGAGTGAGGAGTACCTGAGTACAAATCCTGCCTCAGACACTTAATAATTACCTAGCTGTGTGGCCTTGGGCAAGCCACTTAACCCCATTTGCCTTGCAAAAACCTAAAAAAAAAAAAAGGTATTGAGGAGAATGCTTTAAAAAGCAGAATTGGCCAGATGGCAAAAGAAATAAGAAAGCTCTCTGAGGAAAAGAAATCCTTCAGACAAAGAATAGAACTCAGGGAGATTGCTGAAAAACAACTGATATGGAAAACAGATTTAGAAAAGATAATTTAAAAATTATTGGAATACCTGAAAGTCATGATCAGGAAAAGAGCCTTGACATCACTTTCAAAGAATTATTACAGGAAAATTGCCCTGATATCCTAGAAGCAGAAAGCAAAACAGAAATTGAGAGAATGGAGAAGAATGGAGAGAATGGAGAGAAATGGAGAGAATCCACTGATCTCCACCGAGAAAGAGACCCCAAAAAAACAACCCCCAGGAATATTATAGCCAAGTTCCAGAACTCCCAAGTAAAAGAGGAAAATATTACAAGCAGCCAGAAGGACACAATTCAAATACCATGGAGCTGAAATCAGGATCACACAGGACTTAGCAGCAACTACATTAAAAGCTCGTAGGAGGGGTGGCTAGGTGGCGTAGTGGATAAAGCACTGGCCTTGGAGTCAGGAGTACCTGGGTTCAAATCCGGTCTCAGACACTTAATAATTGCCTAGCTGTGTGGCCTTGGGCAAGCCACTTAACCCCATTTGCCTTTCAAAAAAAAACAACTAAAAAAAAAAAGCTCGTAGGGCTTGGAATATAATATACTGGAAGGCAAAAGAGTTTAGAATGCAACCGAGAATCAACTACCCAGCAAAACTGAATGTCCTCTTCCAGGGAAAAAGATGGACTTTCAATGAACCAGGGAAATTTCAAATGTTCCTTTTGGAATGGCCAGAGCTGAACAGAAGGTTTGATCTTCAAATACAGGACTCATGTGAAGCATAGAGAGTGGAGGAGAAGGGGAAAATATGAGGGACTTAATGATGATGAACTGCATGTACTCCTGTATAGAAAAAGGACACTGATAATAGTCATATGAACCTTCTCAATTAACAGAGAAGGTAGAAGGAACTTTTATAGATGAAGCACAGGAGAAAGCTGAATTTGAAGATAAAATATGGTGTAAAAATGGAGTCAATAGAAAAAAGGGAAATGTAATGGGAGAAAGAAAAAGGAGAGGGGGAATAGGCCAAGATATAATATAATAAGATTTTTCTTCATTACAATGAGCTATTGCAATGATATGGAAGGGGGAAGGCAAAGGGGGATGAGGGAATCTTTGCTCTCATCAGAGGTGGCTAGGAGAGGAAACAACATATATACTCAATGGGGTATAGGCATCTGGAGTAAGAAGGAGAGAGTGGAGGGAACAGGGGGAAGGGGTGGGAATGTGAATAATGGAGGAGAGGATGGACCATGAGGGGAGAGTGGTCAGATATAACACATTTTCTTTTTTACCTCTTGCAAGGGGCTGGGATTGGATGGCCTGTCCAGGACCATAGGGCCAGGTGGATGCTGGGCCTAAGGGGTGGTATGGGGTCTCAGGGCCTCTTGGCTCCATGGCCAGGGATCTGTTTGCTGTGCCACTCAGCTACCCTACAGCAGAGTCAGAGTGAAAGGAGAGAGAAAATATAGTACATGGTAGTGGAGAAATACCAAAGGAGGGAGTTGCGATCAGCAATAGCAATGGTGGAAAAATACGGAAGTAACTTTTGTGATGGAGTTATCCTAAAGGATATGATCCACCTGTGACAGAGTTGGTGGTGCTGGAACACAGGCTGAAGCACAATTTTTATTATTATTTTTTTTGGGGGGGTGCAGGGCAAATGGGGCTGGGTGGCCTGCCTGGGACTGCATAGCGGGGTGATCATTGGGTGTCTGAGGTTGGATTTGGACCCGGGTGCTCCTGGCTCAAGGGCCAATGCTCTGTCTACCACCCAGCTGCCCCTACTATTATTAGTGTTTTTTTTTATTTTGTTTCTTTTTTTTTTTTTTGGCTTTTTCAGGGCAGTGGGTCTGGGGTGGCTTGCATGTCACATGGCTAGGTGATTGTTGGGTGTATGGGGCTGGATTTGGGCTTGGGTGCTCCTGGCTCCAGGGCTGGTGCTCCATCCACTGAGCCACCTGGCCATACCTACAATTATTACTATTATTTTTTTTAATTTTAATTTTTTTCTCTTCCCTTTACTTTATTGCTCAAGCGAGTCTATATTTTTTGGGGGAGAGGGGGTATTTTGTTTACTCTTACACAAGTATTTTATTAATGTATAAAAAAATTATTTGTACAAAATGAGAATAAATAAATATTAAAAAAATTTGTCTTAACTTAGAGGAAAAAGGAAAGGAAGAGGATGAGAGAAAGGGAACAGGAAGAGGGAAAAGGGGGAGTAGGTGACAAGAGAAGGAAGATCATGGGAGAAGGGAGTTAGATCCAACACACACTTCTTAAGAGGGAGAAGGTGAAAGGAGAGAGAGAATAAAATAGAACTGAGGGAATTGCAGGAAAAAAATTATTAAAGCAACTTCTTTGATGAACTTCTGAGAAAGAATGCAATCTATCCCAGAGACAGAGCTGATGATATCTGAACACAGACTGAAGTATGCTTTTTTTCCCTCTCACTTTATTTCTCTTGAGGTTTCCCTGTCTTTTGAGGGGAGTGGGGTTTATGTATGCCTTCACAACAAGATTACTGTAGTAATGTGAAAATAAATAAATCACAAAAAAATAAAACCAAAGGCAGGGGTCTCTGGGCTATTGATTGGGTTAAAAGACACAAGCCTATATGTAAGAATGTGGAAGAAAAAGGGAAAGATAAAAGAATTAACTCCAACCAATCACTACTAACTCAACCTGAAAGACACCTGAGCTGAGAGTTGACCTAGGGTCCCTGACCTTTCACAAGTATGCATAAGCTTCATGCATAGTAACTTCTGCAACCCCTGTAAGGCTCATCAGCATAATGTGTAGTATGGGGGGGGGAACCAGGACATATTAAGGAGTGATATTGGGGGGAGGGGGTTTCAGTTAGATTGTTCTTTTGATGACTTGGTCTATGTCTGGCTCCAAAGGGAGGAGAAAAGCCCTTCATACTGTACAGAAGACTGGGCGAGGCCCACTTTCTGCAGGGCGTGTTAAATACATGACCTGTCACTCCAGCTTTCATTTCTAACATCCCCAAAAACATGGATTGGGGCTTCTATGGTCTAGCCCTTTCTGTCAGAGCTCAGGATGACTGATTCCAAAGATGATATGGAAAGAGGGAGGAGCCAGGGAGGATTTGGGTTTCACAGTCCAGGGGCTCCAACATCCAATTCCTACCCCTGACCTCAACACTCAGCTATCCCTAACTCACCCCTCTGCTGCCCCTGGTCTGAGCCAGTCTTTTCAGCTTTCTTATCTATGTACTGCAAGGGAATGGAAGTGCCCTGAGGGCAGCGTTTCCCTTTCTTCCTCCTTGTATTTGCATCTTCAGCTCTAAGAATTGGACTAGCTAACAAGACTGCTAGACCTTAGTTTGTTCTTCAATAAGATGAGGGGCCTGGACCAGTTGTCCTCCCAGGTTCCTTTCTGTCCTGAAACCCTGATTTTACAATCTATGCACAGACCCCATGCTCAGACAAGGGCAGTGAAAGAATGGTCACTAAGAGGGTCCATCTTCTCAGGAACTACCTCAGGCCTTGAAGAAGGGCAGGGAAGGGGGTACACTTGCTCAGTGTGGACACTGTGGAGATTTGTGCCCCAGGAGGAGGGCAATAGTTGGAGAGGAGCCCTGGACCTGACTCCCTGAGGAAGGCAGGGGAGTGAGCTGCCAGGATGTGGACTGGCTGCTGGAGGGGAACAGAATGAATATCCAAACAGGGATGGAGGAAGAGAAAGGGCACTGCCCAAGGAAGTGTACAAGGAGAGCAAATCTCACCCCCAGCTTGTGGCCATCCAGAGACTTCCAGCTTTCACCCATCATCTGATAGAAGTCCTCTTGCTGTTTCCTCAGTTTCATTTCCTGGCGAGGTTTCAAGACCTTCTCCAAGTATTCACTGCTCTGTTCATGAAAAGCAAGGAGGGGTGGGGGATCTGGCCTGGGACTCCCTGGGCTCTTCCTGAGTCTTTCCTCAGGGTCACTGTCCCCAAGTCTGCCGAGGTCATGGCTGACAGGAGTAGGTCTCCCAACACTCTCCAGCCCCCTCCCACACTGATGTCGCCTGCCCTCGTGTTCAAAGTCAAGTTTTGATCCAACTTCTTCCCTGATGCCCACTTATCTCCCCCTGCAGGAGGGCAGATCCCAAGCAGTGATATAGCTGGAGCCATATCTATGGGGCTCTCTAGAAATGCCATTTTTGAAACATCAGCCGCTGAGGCCCAGCCAAAGCCTGGGAGGAGGACAAAGGGGGCCAGACTGTTAAGAAGGAAGAGGACCAGCTGGGAGGGAGCAGTTGGATGGAAGGCAGGGGAGTAGCAGGCCAGCACCAGGAGACACTCAAAATCAATGGGTTTTTAGCAAAATGAACAAAGGAGGAACCTTCATTCTACTTCATCTCATTTTCTCCTCTTTTAAAATGAAAACCATTCCCCAAAGAAGCAAATTCAGGGAGTATCTGAAACATGGCGGACCCTTCAACATCTTGGTGAAGACAGTGCTCACATTTGGCAGATGAACTGTCTGGGGACCCACTTTCACAGGCCTGGTAGACTCCATGTGAGCTGGACTCCCGCCCATGACCAGCCTGAGGAAGAAGGGCTCACCTGGCTGCGCAGGGTCTCCTGCTGCTGTTCCCTGGCACGCTTCTGCCTCCTTTTGTTCTCATCCTCAGTTACTAAAATGACAAAACACAACTCAAGTTTTTATTCCCTACTCACCCAGCCAGAAATCTAGTTCAGAGAAGACACCTCAGAATTCCCAGGGCAGGGGGCCCTCTGGCCTTGGGCCTTTCATTCCTTCTCAATTCTTGAAGTCAGGACACAGGGTTACCCCTGTGTGAGCCTTCCCGGCCCCAAGGTACAAGAACTAGAAACACAGGGATCTAGTGAGGCCCAACCCACCAGGGCTGAAGTCAGGGAGACCCAAGTTCCAATCCAGTCTCATCTTTCATAGGTCTTAGGACCCTGGAAGAGATCTTGGAGTTTACCTGGCATAACTTCCCATTTTACAGATGAGGAAACCGAGACCTGAGAGAGTCGATGACCCACTTAGGCATCTCAGTTTCTGAGTGGGATCAGAGGCCAGTGATGTGGAGCCACCCTACTATTTCCTGGGATGTAGAGCTGGGGACTTCCCTGGATTGGGGCTGGAGAAAAGCACTACAATCCCCCAACCATGGCAGAACCCAGACAAGCCTGGTCTGGGATCCCCACAGAGCCTTGTCCAGTCTCTTGTGTTACAGAAAATGTAGGGGGCCAAGAGAGGAGGGCTCACTTGTCCATGACCACATCATTAGTGAATGGGGAAACTGGGCAGTGAGACCCATCCCTGGGACACCCAGTCCTGCAGCCCTACTCTTTTGCCCCTGCCCACCTCGAGCAGATATTAGATTGGTCTATCTGGGTAGCTATCTGTGGCTTCTCCTTAATGAAGCTCATATTGAGGAGCCCGGAGGTTTTCTCACAACAAACCTGGACCTACCCAAGACCCCTGGAGACTTGTCAAAGCCTTGACTTGGGCCTGGGTCTCCAGATGTTTCTCTTCCCCTGATACTGTCCTATGGCTGAAGGCAGTCAGCATGGAGACATCTGTACTCCTAAAGGGGCAGTCCGCAAAGTGTCCTGAGGAAGTGGGGATGGATAAGGAGAAATCAGTGCAAGAGGAAGATGAGCCTGGCAGCACCAGGCAGAGAGGAAGATGGGAAACCAAGGAAGAAGATGTTTCTTTAACAATAGAAGCCATGAGAAGAGAGTTGGACTGGTGAAACCATATGGGGAGAAGAACCCAAGAACCCTGGATGCCCACCTGGAGGAAGGGGCTAGGTCAGCAACTCTGACTCCATACAGATGGGATGGGTAGGGGCAGGACATCCATGGGTGCAGGAGATGAGGGGTCCAGGGCATTCAGGGGAACATCTGATGGGGCCATTTGACTGAGGGGCAAAGAAGAAGTCATGGCTGGAGTCCTGGGAGTGGCTGAGACCTCCTGACACAAGGATATGAAGAAAGCTGAAAGAAGGGTATGAGGAGCAAGACCCAGAAAGGCCTGTGATGTTGACCCAGTGAAACCTCCTGGTCCATGCAGGTTCATGGCTCAGGGGCAGCCAGCCCAAAACCCTCTCCCAGCACCCCTTGTATCTGGCCCTTCTGAGACACTCCTCCCTGGTGGGGGGGTCTCTGCCCTGAGGGTCCTGAGCTGGACCCTGGCCTCCTCTCTGCTGAATGGCTCCAACCTATCCTGTACGTGTCTGGTACAGGCTTCAGACCTGCCTGTTAATTAAGTGTCTCTCAGCGTAACTGGTTTCCTTTAGGATCCTATGAATTGGATTTTATGCATTTTAAACCATTTCTCTAAGAAGGGATCCAGAGTCGGCATCCAGGCTGCCTAAGGGTCATGACCTTCATTTTAAACCAATCAAGGACTTTTTAGGCATAAATGTTAAGACTTCCAAAGGAACTAGGCAAGGAAGTAGGAAGACCAGAAAGCTCAGGAGGCCAGGAGAGGATGTGGTCATGCAGCCATGCAGAAGCTGAGGACAGTGTAGCCCCAGCCTTCCTACTCCCCTGCCAGCTGCCCTGCCCACAGCCTTCTCTTACCAGTCTGGCTCACCCTGGCAGAAGGTGAAACAGGTACAGCATGCCCACATGGTCAAGGTCTCCTGGCTCTGGGGTCCCCTCACTGCTGAGTCTCCAGGTTTGCAGGTCCAAAGCAACAAATGTCTGGCTTATGGATGCAGATGAAAGTGGAGGAAAAGTCGAGTCCCGAGTTCTAATCTGTACCTACTTCTAGCAAGGTAGAGAGGCAACACCCAGAGAGGCACTTTATGGATTTTTCTCATTCAAAAGCAAGTGGGTCTGCAAAGTGATCCGCTCTCTGCAAAGCAAGTGGATCAATGTGGTCATGACCACCTCCAGAAGGGCTGCTGAACAATTATAGCTAAAGGGATGGAGAAATCTGATGCCCAACTCAGGACAACAGCCCAGGAACTGAGCACACTGGATTGCCATCCACTCACTGCACTAAGAGGGGGATAGTTTTATTTGCTTTGATTTTATTCCTTTACATTTTTATATTTTTCCTCTGAACCTACACACCAAATAAAAAATGGCATTTTCATGCCTGAAATTGTGAATCCCCATGGAGTGCTGACAGCCTTCCACGGCTGGATGACATCTCAATCACCTCTTCCTGGCACCCAAAGTGCATGTCTGATTTCTGAAAGCTGGGTGTACCTGGCACCTCTCTGCAGGGTCTGGAGGGCAAAGCTAGGTTGGCTAGCTGCCGATGGAATGGCTTGGTGGTGAAGGCATGGTGTCATGACTGACCTGAAGGGTGTGGTTTGGTGGGAATTCTGTTGGACCTGGAGTCAATGGTCCTGGGTTCAAATCTCTCTGGCCCAGCAGTAGGATGGAATAAGGGGTGCCATGTGTGGCTGTGTTGGAGCTAGCCTTGAAACAGGCCATCTAGGAAGAGGACAGTAGAGTAAGGACCACATCGCTGTCTTCCAGTGGGTTGACCACACACCCAAGGGACTTTGCCAAGGGTCCCCACTTTGGAGACTACTGCATCAATGAATCTGGAAGGGGCTATCTGCCATCTACACCTCTAAGTCACAGATGAAAATACTCAAGCCACAAACAAACAGAGCATTCCCACCATTTTGGCACTAAAACATTAATGACTGTCCAGAATTTAGTCCATCAGCTAGTTCCTGCCATTCTCTGGTCCAAATCTTTACTTCTTCCATAAGAACAGAATGAGAGTCTTCCTCAAAGAATGCTTGGCAGAAGGAACTCAGAAGCCCAGAGAACTCTGAAAAATGATTGACTGAAATGATAATAGAGCAAGCTGAACCCAGGCAGACCAGTTTTCATGGACAATCCTCTTTTTCGGTTTTATTGACATGGAAAGGCCTACTTTATTGGCATCCCAGTGCAAAATAAACTAAATTCAAGTAAATAAATCTGAGGCAAATATGATCCCTAATATTCCTTTCATGCACTTTCTTAATAAGGTGAAGCCAGAAATAAGGTGAGTCTACTCTGCCATGATTTTGATAAAACCTCAGAGACTTTCCAAGGTGATAACCAACTCTCCTGAATGAGGTGCTCTCCAGCTATCCAGAAACCAAAGCCAAGCTGAGTGGTTGTGAGGAATAAGGGGGTGTTTGGATTCCACAAGGAAGGGAGATTGTAAATTTACATTACAAAGATTGGAGTCTACCTGTTTTATTGCCTATGGGCAGGTATGTGAGTTAAAACAAAATATTTAGCCTCAACCTGATCAAAACCTGAGATTAGGCCAGATTAGCTTCACCTAGTTCTAAATTAACCTGGGGTTAACCTAGGGGCCACAGGATCAAGTAGCTGTTCTTGCTCATTAGTATAAAGAATAGGGTGGGGACAAATGTATCAATTAGATTGTGACCCCAGTCAATGATTGGTACAAAGGGGCAGGAACAAAGCCTTCCAAAGTGCATAAAAGACCTAACATCTCCAGGGTTTTGCCATCTCTCCCCTTGAGAGAGGTGTGCCATTTCTTTAGATGTCTTGACTAAATGTCTTTTTCAAGTCTTGCTTTTATATTAGTTTTAGTACATTTTTTTTTTGCAAGGCAACGGGGTTAAGTGGCTGCTGCTCTATCCACTGTACCACCTAGCTGCCCCCCTTTAGATGTCTTAATAAAAACTCATATTAATCACTCTGGACTAAGGATTTGGTTTTTTTTTTAAGCTTTTGCAAGGCAAATGGGGTTAAGTAGCTTGCCCAAGGCCACACGGCTAGGTAATTATTAAGTGTCTGAGACTGGATTTGAACCCAGGTACTCCTGACTCCAGGGCTGCTGCTTTATCCACTGGGCCACCTAGCCACCCCTGGACTAAGGATCTGTAACAGTGGTCATGGTTTTCAGCCTTTGGTCCCTTTTAAAATGTTGTTCCAACATTCACGTCCCTTCTCCCTGGTAATGGCCTCCTCCATCTGCCATGATCTCTCCAGTGTTATAGAGCGTGGTGCTGCCATTCCATCTGCCCACTCTTGCAAGTGCAAAGGATAACCTTTCTGAACCTGAGGATCTCTGCTCATCCCCTCTCTTATTTCAAGCATTTTTCCAAGTCTAGTCCAAGATCATCCTCCTTGGCTGAGAAACTGAAGGGAAAAGAGGATTGAACAGCAGCTCATATGACTTTGTCCTCACTGTTTTGTCCTTAAGTTGAGGCTTCTCTTTTTGTGAGCAGAGCTGAAAGACCCCCTTGGCGCATCTGTGTTTACAGGGTTAATTCATGCTCTCCTAGAGTAGTCATCTAGTACCCTCCCTTGACTTTTTAAATCTATGCTAATTGGATATCTTCTTAGAAAGGCACAGAACCAGCATCTGGGAAGGTCCTGTTATTTGTTTTTCTTGTGCCTTCACAAACATTTCAGTATACAGAAAAATATGTTTTAAAAATGATTGGCGGGGCAGCTAGGTGGCCCAGTGGATAGAGCAGCAACCCTGGAGTCAGGAGTACCTGGGTTCAAATCCAATCTCAGACACTTAATAATTACCTAGCCGTGTGGCCTTGGGCAAGCCACTTAACCCCATTTGCCCTGCAAAAAACCTAAAAAACAAAACAAAAAAACCCAACTGGCACCACTAAGTTCAAATCCCACCTCACATACTTACAATCAGTGTAACCCTGGGCAAGTCACCTCACCCGTGTGTCTCAATTTCCTCAACTGTAAAATGGGACTCAAGATGCTCCTCCCTCCCAAGGTTGTTGTGAGGATCAAGTGAGCTTATAAAGTACTTTATAAAGTGCTCTGGAAAAGCTGACCACTAACATGAATTCCTGCGTTTCTATTAAGGGCATATTAAAGTGTACAAGAGAGCTAACCATGCCTGGCCTCTCTCCCTCCCTTTCTGTACTTTACTACTATCTTCTATGGTTTTTTTTTTCTTTATTTTTCCAAGGCAATGGGGTTAAGTGGCTTGCCCACTTACACAGCTAGGTAATTGTTAAATGTCTGAGGTCTGATTTGAACTCAGATCCTCCTGACTCCAGGGCCAGTGCTCTATCCACTGTGCCACCTAGCTGCCCCTTCTATGGTTTTTTTTTAATGCTTCATTGACAAGTGTCTTCTTTTTTTGCATGATGGTCACCACTCACCAACTCCCTTGTCCCAAAACAGAGGCCCCTCTTTATAAGTAGTAAGTAGACTCAAGCAAAACAAATGCACACATTTGTTCAGGTATTCCCCAATAGACAGGTTCCTTCTCTGGTCTTTGCTCTAAAAAAAGAGCTGCTAAAAATATTTAAAATGAATGAGTGTGGTCCCAACCCCTCCAGGGTTGACTTTCTCATTCAGAATTTTAGACCTTTGAATTTTATCCCCCGACTTCTTCAAAATAAAAAAATCTAAGGACATGGGGGATAGCCTTCCTCTACCACCCACCTGAGAAAGGGCTGGCCACATTCTCCTTCCACTCCAGCATGGGAAGAGACAGAGATGGGGAGAGGGAGGGAAGGGAAGGTGAGAGAGAGTAAGCTCTACTATCCTCACCAGCTATAGGCCTGTACATCTGTTCAAGAAAACTCGAAGGAAAACACACCTTTAAACAACAATGAGAGACATCATTTCTGATGAACAATAACTCACAATTCTGGAGGTCAATGATGAAGACAGAGAGAAAGAGGGGGAGAAGAAGTGAAAGGGGGAGAGAGAGAGAGAGAGAGAGAGAGAGAAGAAGAAGAAGAAGAAGAAGAAGAAGAAGAAGAAGAAGAAGAAGAAGAAGAAGAAGAAGAAGGAGAAGGAGGAGGAGGAGGAGGAGGAGGAAGGAAGGGAGGGGGTGAGACAAAGAATGAGTTCCAGCAGAGATCTGGATAATTGAAATTTCTCCTTATCACCACATTGTCTCTCACAACCATTTCCTAAACTTAACCACTTCCTCTTCAGGCTATACTTGCCAGGGTTGAAATCCTCCCTGCTTCTCCATGTTCCCCTCTCTGGGTTCTAGATCTCTTTCATTCCCATACCAGCCTAGTGCTTTGGACAAAGGTATGCAGGCCTGGCTGGCAGTCCATACCCACTTTGATCCCTGTGGCAAGACTGCCAAGGCCAGATTTGCCCCTCTGCTCAGGTCCTCCATTCCCTGCTCACTGAAGGTCAGGGTCTGGTTCTTGGTGTCTTTGTAGCTAGTGACTGTTTGGGCTCCTTTCTTGTTTGTTTTGTTGGTTTGGGGTACAGAATGGGGTTGAATGCAAACACCATGCTAACACAAAGTAGGTGATTAATCAATGCTTGCCAACTGCTCCCAACTCCCAGAGCTCATCGAGTCCTCTTCCCCAGGTCTGGTTAAGTGCCTTCTGTCCCTGACCAGGCACTGGCCATCCTTGCATTTCAGGCTGAGGTCCAGCAGCCTAGATGGCCTTCTCATCCAATACCATCTCATACATGCTGCTACTTCCATCATCAAGGTTCCTCTTCTGTACTCCTTGCCCTCCCAAGACCACAGTGCTCCCCCCTCTCTCTCCTGTCTTCATTTTCTTGCCTGAGGCTTCGTAACCTTTGACCATAGCCTGAAGAAGCCACCTCACTATCATGTAGGGCCCAGAGGTGGACAGCAGTCACCTGGTTAGGCAGGTTCACAAGTTGGCTTTGCTACCTTCCCGGGAAGACCATCAAACTCTCTAAAAAGCAGGCAATCAGGGCGGCTAGGTGGCGCAGTGGATAGAGCACCAGCTCTGGAGTCAGGAGTACCTGAGTTCAAATCCGACCTCAGACACTTAATAATTACCTAGCTGTGTGGCCTTGAGCAAGCTACTTAACCCCACTGCCTTGTAAAAAAAAAAAAAGCAGGCAATCAATCCCCCCCCTTCCCTACACCTCCCTACTTCACTCTCTCTGATCCTCAAGGCCTCATGTCTCTCACCTGAGAGCCTGAGCAAGATCGCACCCCCCCAGCGACACTCAATCCCAATCCTTCCCCATCTTTTCCAGCAGACAGTATCTGTTCTCTCTCCAATTTGAGGCTCTTACCCTAGGATTTGTGAAGTTACTTTCATACTCTAATAATTGTACTTCAGTAAAATTGGTTTTCCTGTAATCCTCTGTACTTTATTTCATGCATTCAAAAGCATAATTCTGAGAAGAGGTCCCTCATCATATGAGGACCCCAAACTGGTGAAGAACCATTCCCTAATCTTGAATCTCTCTCCATCTCCTGGTTCCTTTCTGGCAGCTTACAAACCACTGAATTACCTCCATCCTAAAATTTCTACCTCATTAAGCTCTACTATCCTCACCAGATATAGGCCTGTACATCTGCTCGAGAACCCCACCTTTAAACAAGGAGAGACTTATCATCTCTGATGAACAATAACTCACAATTCTGGAGGACAATGATGAAGGAGGACACTTGTCCCCTGACAAGGTGGCTGAGGGTCTCAAGGTGAAAAAGAACACATATACTTTGGGGGAATCTGTTCTGATTGGCTATCAATATTTGTTTTCAGTCTTTCCTTTATATTTTTCTATTTTTTTCAAAGAAGAAGCAGATTAAGGCCAAAAAACTGATTTTGTTCATCAAAGAAATTTTTAATTAAAGTACAAACCAAAGAAAAGCTGTCTCCAAAAAAAGTCATTGTCTCTACTTCCCTTCAGCTCACTATCTTCTGAACCCTGTGTAATCTGGTTTCTGACATCATCCTTCCACATTAATTGCTCTCTCCCAAGGCACCAACCATCTTGAGACACTACACCAAGGCCCCATCGACGGAGACCCTCCACTTGCGACTTTCTCCTGTTTCTCCCTTGCTGGATTGCTATCATTCATGTTCCATCGCTTCACAAATGTGGGGACCCCCAAGACTCTCTCTAGGCTACTATAGTCTCTATCAGGGGGATCTCATTGGTTTCCAAGGCTGGGAGTCAGAAAAACCTGAATGAAATCCAGCTTCCGACACAATGGTTGTGGCACGGGACCCTAAAGATGTACTTTCACCTCCCTCTGCCTCACTTTCCTCATCTCTAAAATGGCGAGCATGAGAACACCTCCCTCTCAGGGCTAAGCTGAAGATTAAACAAGATATGAACTGTAACAGACTCAGGACCACATCGAGCCCACTGTAAGCACTCTATTGATGGTGGTGGTGCTTGTTGTGGTGTTTCTCTCTCCTGACTGCCCCTCATACCACCATCTTGATAAGGGACCCCAGGGGGTGGAAGTTCCAGGGGCCTGTCAGACAGCTTGTTCAACATCTTTCCTCCCCCTTGTCTAGATCTCTCCCTCTAGAACATCTCTCCTGTCTGGTCCCTTTTTCCTACTCACACAGCTTTTGGTGATCTTCAGGAAAGGAGGTGCAGTGAAACCTGTGCCTCAGTCACTTACTAGACAGGTGATCCTGGCCAAGTCACTTAATCTCTGCCTCAGTTTCCTCATCTGTAAAAGGGGGATAATAGGAGGATCACACTTTAATGTACTCTAGAAATGCTACCTTTTTTTCATTATCATTATGTGATGTAAATGAGAGAAAAAGACAGAGTAACAAAAGCCCAGAGAAGGGAAGGGGATCAGTGATGCCAAATCAGGCCAAAAACTCCAAAAGGATGAGTGTGGCGCGAAGGCATGCTAGATTGGGCTATCAAGAGACCATGGGGACCTCTGGAATTCAGATAGAATGTTAATAAGCATCAGTCATCCCCAAATGGGACCTGACACCCCTGTTCCCCAATTAAAGGGTAAGATGGTGGACAAGGCTAGAGACAAAACAAGCCAAGGCAAGACAACCACTTGCTGATGAGAAAAATAACAACGAATTGACGGGCAGAACCTGCTGAAGTCTGTTAAGGATCCCATGAGCTACTCTGGCTCAGCTCTTCTTTGGACATGACTTGACCAGAATGTTTCCCAAGGCTGGGGGAGCCTCAGCTGTTCACCTGGGATGCAGGGGGAGCAGCTGGGGGAACCATGTAGCTGACTTGAGAATTAGAATCATGTCACTATGGAGGTTAAGGGGTGCATGGAGGAAAGGGAAGCATGAAGCTGGCCTCATCACAATATGCATGATATTCACAATCTATCTCAATCTATTCCCTGTGGAAAATGATAGTGCTTTCCTTTCACTGAGTGGCCACCAGCTTCTTGGAGGGGCAACAAGTTTTTAGAATGGGGAGGGGCGATGTGGACCCACCCACATAGCTCTTAGGATGAAGGAAGAGTAGCCCAGGGGCAGCTAGGTAGTGCAGAAGAGGACCTGAGTTCAAATCCGACCTCAGACACTTAATAATTATCTGTGTGACCTTAGGCAAGTCATTTAACCCCATTGCCTTAAAGAAATGGGGGGGGCGGGAAGAGTAGCCCAGAGAGCCTCAGGGCTTTAAGACTGAAGTCACAAACAAATTGTATAAAACAAAAATCAGAAAATGACAGCTTACCTGTCAGACACACTTGGGACGAAGCTCTAGATGTAAACCACGGGGCAGTCACCAGAACAATTAAAGTCAGGACAGCAAGAAACAGCAAACCCCGGCCACCCAGCAAAAAGATATCCTTCCATCCTGAATAGGAAAAAAAGGATGAGGACTGAGCAAAAGTCAAGAGTCAATACTGATCACTTTGGAAAAGGCAGCTTCTTTGAGAGGCAACAGGTCAAAAATGAGGAGGTAGTGATACAATGGAGAAGAGGGCAGGCAGCCTGTTCCTAGGAGTTTGACCTGGAAAGGAATGGGAGCTCAGGGTGGGGAAGGTTTTCAAACTGCTTGGATAATGTCTGGCTAAAAATTTTCCTGCACTCATAAATAGAAAAGATCTAATCTTTTGTCTTAACTACTGGAGATCTCTGGAAATTTGCTAGGTAATACCAAGTTAGAGGCGATCATCCTGGGACCTTCATGACAATGTCCTAGAAACTATCAAGCTGGATCACTCAAAGGACAGAGCTTGGAGAAGGGAAGGTGCAGTGAAAAAAAAAAAAAAAGAAAAACCAAAGTGAAAACAGAAGCTCCTAGCTTCTATGGTATCCCCCCATGATTCGCCAGAGGCCACAGAATGATCAATATTTTGACCACCAGAAGAATAGTGGCCTCTATTTGGGGGTGGAGGGTGGGGAGGGAAGCTGCCTATCAATGGATTACAGCTTGCCAGATCATGCTTGGGTCTGAGAACCATGAGGGCAGAGCCCAACAGTGAGGGAGATATTGAGCCAGGAGGTGCTGGCTGGGATTCCTGCTGGGGGCAAAAATTTTGAATTTCCTAGACTGATTCTTTTTGTTTTGTTTTGCAAGGCAATGGGATTGAATGACTTGCCCAAGGGCACACAACTAGGTCATTAAGTGTGTGAGGCTGGATTTGAACTCAAGTACTCATGACTCCAGGGCTAGTGCTCTATCCATTAAGCCACCTAGCTGTCCCCCCACTGATTCTTTTTTTTTTTAATGGCAGAATTTATTTATTTATTCATTTACTTTTGGGGGGGTGGATTCTTTTTTTTTTTAAGAAAGATTTTAATTTGAGTTTTACAATTTTTCCCCTAATCTTGTTTCCCTCCCCTACCCCCCCCCCCAAGGAATTCTGTTAATCTTTACATTGTTTCCAAGGGCTTACATTGATCCAGGTTGAATGTGATGAGAGAAATCATATCCTCAAGGGAGAAACATAAGGTATAAGAGCAAAATCAGACAATAAGATATCAGGTTTTTTTTCTAAATTAAAGGTAATAGGGGTGGCTAGGTGGCGTAGTGGATAAAGCAACGGCCTTGGAGTCAGGAGTACCTGGGTTCAAATCCGGTCTCAGACACTTAATAATTACCTAGCTGTGTGGCCTTGGGCAAGCCACTTAACCCCATTTACCTTGCAAAAAAAACCTAAAAAAATAAATTAAAGGTAATAGTCCTTGGTCTTTGTTCAAACTCCACAGTTCTTTCTCCACATACAGATGGTATTCTCCATGGCAGGCAACCCCAAATTGTCCCTGATTGTTGCACTGATGGAATGAGTGAGTCCATCAAGGTTGATCATCACCCCCATGTTGCTGTTAGGGTGTACAGTGTTTTTCTGGTTCTGCTCATCTCACTCAGCATCAGTTCATGCAAACCCCTCCAGGCTTCCCTGAATTCCCATCCCTCCTGGTTTCTAATAGAACAATAGTGTTCCATGACTTACAAAGACTACACTTTGTTAAGCCATTCCCCAATTGAAGGACATTTACATTTCCAGTTCTTTGCCACCACAAACAAGGCTGCTATGAATATTTTTGTACAAGTGATGTTTTTACCCTTTTTCATCATCTGTACAGGGTGTAGCCCCAGTAGTGGTATTGCTGGATCAGAGGGTATGCCCTTTGGGCTTAACAGACAGCAATGGCATTGGTTGGAGAGGACTGCTTCTCCAAGTCCAGTATGGCAAGGAAGGGGAAAGGTGGCAATTTCCTACCCAAGTCTCTAAGCCCCATCCCTTTATGACTAAGGAAACAGAGAAAGTGGCAAGGGGAGGGACCAGAGGGGCTCCAATGGATTCTATTATTTCAGTGAAGTGGCACTTTCAGGGGTCAGGTCAAACAGATGCAGCCAAAATTATTTAGTATAAAGCAAACAACTACTAATGAGGCTAGGGGGCACATAAATGAATACTGTATATATTTCCACTTTGGAAACAAAAGTAGATGTTTGTCTTTGGTGGGGAAGGGGGACAAATGGAGCTCAGAGCTTCTGTTTTCACTTTGTTTCCCTGTATCTCAAAGGCCATGATTAGGCTGCAGAGACATATCTATGCCCCATGGAAACTCAGTCAATCCTCCTAATTTACCGCTACGGGATCCAGGGAGGTTTTAGAACATAAGTCATTCCTTGCTCTCCTCAGACGGCTATTCTATCCTCTGGACTTTGCCTATGACAAGCCATCTAACTTCCTGCTTCATTTCTTTTTCTTTTTGCAAGGCAAATGGGGTTAAGTGGCTTGCCCAAGGTCACACAGCTAGATAATTATCAAGTGTCAGAGACCTGATTTGAACCTAGATCCTCCTGAGTCCAGGGCCGGTGCTCTACCCACTGTGCCACATAGCCACCCCTCATGCTTCATTTCTAAAGAACCTCCTGATCTCATTACTTTTTATCCCTTCCCATTGTTCCTGTTCTTTTACCGAGTAATTCATTTGCCATTTGGGGGTCTTTTTATTGCTTTTTTTTTTATCTTCTCCATCAACCTTTCTTCTTCCGTTTGGACTCATTTCCCTGATTGTACTTTGGGCTTCCTCAGGGGGTTGTTGCTGTTTTTAAAGGCGATGACACTGCTGCCCCCCTTGGCAGAGGTCTCTGTCTCTTTGTTCCTCTCCCCTTCCTCAGTGCTCAGTCTGGATCTCAGTTATTCTTGTCAACAAACCCTCCTCCGCACAGATGCCAACCGCCAGGCGACTCCTTCCCGTGGGGGCTCTGTCTTCAGGTTCTGGGGGGCTTGACCGGCAATCGGCTTTAGAAAATTTGGAAAACTGTATTTCAATGTATTTGCTTTTCTTTGGGTCTACCTTATGTCGTTGGAAACAGTGTTCTGGAAGGGGGTTTGGAAGCTTTACCAAACTGTCCCAGGGGCCCAGCAGTTCTGGGGGGTCCAGAGCACCCGAGAGGTCCAGGCCAAAGGGGTCTGAGGAGTCTGGAGCACCAGAGAGGGTCAGGACACAGGTATGAAGTGATCTAGAGCACCCGAGGTCTAGAACGGTGGGGAGGGCGGAATGGGGGGCTGGAGCCGCGCCCACAGGCTCTGCCCGGCCCGAGGCCCTGGCAGCGGGGAGGCAGCAAGGTTCCCCGCCCGCCCGCAGAAGCCCCGCCCACAGCCCCCCTCCCCGCGGAGGAGGGCGGCTCGGAGATGCCCTTCCAGCTGGGGGGGGGGTCCCCCGGAGCGGCCCCGCCCCCTTCCCGGCATGCCCCGCCGCCCGGGCGGCCCGGGCAGGCTGGGAACTGTAGTCCCGCGAGGGGCGCGCGCCGGGGACGGCGGAGGAGAAAGGGAAGCCTGCCTTACCCGGCTGGAGGCCCGCGCTCCGAAGCTGCAGGCAGAGCAGGGGCAGGGCCGGGACGGCCAGCAGCAGCCAAGCTGCGCGTGCCGCCATCGCACCTCGCGCCGCTCCCGGGGCGCAGGCGCGGCGGCGCCTCCCGCCCCCGCCTCCTTCCCGCCCGTGGCCGTGGGACGCTACCATCCCTGGTGTGGGGAGCGGCCGCGGACGGCGCCATTCCCGTCTTAGGGCCGCGCGGCCTTCTTACGCCCCCCCCCAGCAGGCGATGGTAGCTTCCCGCCCGGCGGCCCCGGCCCCGGATTCCCGCCTCGGGGCCCCTCCGCCTTGGGCAACCCCCAGAGGCCGGCTTCCTCCCGCGCTCTGGGGCCCAGCCCCCCGGAAGGGGCATCCCCGTGCCAGTGGGACTGTGCCAGCGGGCACTCGGATGCCAAAAAGGGCGCCGGAGAGCCCCGCCCACAAGCGCCCCGCTCTGAGTCGGGGGGGACCCTGTCAAAGCAGGAGCCAACGCTTCTAGTCCGGGGGCTTTGGGCGCCCCGTCCTCGGCCTGGCCCCCGCCTCCTCTCTGTCTTTGGGGTGCCCCGCCGCCCCGGCCCCCTCGCGGAGCCTTGGCCGACGCCGCCCTGCGCTCGCTTGGGTGGGGGTCCCTTTTGTGGTGTAACCCGTTTCCGACCCCGGAGCTTTTGGGGTGCGCCCCTGGGCCCCCCCCCGGGCAGGCTCCTCCTGAAGCACCCGGAAAGCAAGCCCCGGGGCCGCCCCCCGCCAGCGCGGGCCTCCTCCGCGGCCAGGGGCCCCCGGGCCCGCAAAGGAAGGGGCGCAGGGTGGGCCGGGGCGCCCCGGGCGGGGGCGGGGCGCCGCTGAGTCACGCGGAGGCTGCGGCGCCCCCGGGGCCTTGGCCCGCTTCCGCCCGGCGGCCCCGCCCCGCCCCGCGCCCTGGCGAGCGGCCCCGAGCGGCGCGCGGCGGCGGGAAGGCGCGGCGGCGGGAAGGGGCGGCGGGGGCAGGGGCGGCGCGGCGGCGGGGCTGGGCCTGGCGGCGGGGCAGGGGCGGCGCGGCGGCGGGGCTGGGCCTGGCGGCGGGCGCGGCGCGGCGCGGGCTCGGGCTGCTGCGGGCCGCGGCCCGGGCCATGGAGCGCGCGGCCGGCCCCTGCGCCGGGGAGCCCGACGCCTCCTACGACTTCCTGGTCATCGGCGGCGGCTCGGGCGGCCTGGCCAGCGCCCGGCGGGCGGCCGAGCTCGGGGCCCGCGCCGCCGTGGTGGAGAGCCACAAGCTGGGCGGCACCTGCGTGAGTAGGCGCCCCCGGAGCCCCCCGTGACCCCCCACGGACCCAGGGCTGGGGGCTGGGGGCTGGGGCTCTTTGCATCCTTAACTCTTTTACTCACTTCCCAAAAGAGGCCTGGGTGGCACAGATGGGTACAGAGGGAAGAAGGAGGGGTCACCAGCGGCGGGAGGAGAGTCCTCATAGGACTTGCAGTATTGCCAAGAAACAGGATTTGAACCCAGCTTCTTGGACCCCAGAGCCAAGGCCCGGCTTCCCCTGAGTGCCCCCCAGCACCCCTTTTCTCAGGAGCACAGATAGAGCCAGGAGATGACTAGTCGAGCGCACCCCCACATCCGCAGGCAGGTTGGAAGGCAGGTCTTCCCACTCCCCCCCCCCCAAGGCACTCAGCAGCCCCTCACTCGTTTATCCCCTTGCTTGCTTGAGGTCACTGGTAGGTGCTTAATGGGTGTTGCTTGACCAGCCTGACTCTGGGCCTCCCCAGGCCTGTCCCTGCCACAAGGCTCCACACCTGCTCTGGTTTGATTTTTCCTTTACGTTTGATCTAATTTTTAATTCCCAGAATGACCTTTGCTTCTCCCCACCACCCTTGGGGGAGAGGGAGGGGGAAAGCTAGCCCCTTGTAGCCATGCCAAAGCCCGCTCCCCCTCTTCAAGGCCTGGGTGGCACCAAGGCTGTCATGGCACCCCCTGCCTGCCACTAACGGGGCCCTGGGTAAGTGCCTGATCAAAGTCCAGGGGCTCCCAAAGGTCAGACAGGGTTTTATTTCTACTCCCAAACCTTTGGCCTTGCTGGTAAAACCCAGTCCTTCTGGGCCCCTTGGCTTGCCACACTGAACCACAGCCCTCCACCTGCCATCTTGCCCCCTTGCTGGGCCTGGCTCATCTTGTGACATAGCTCTCCTTCCCCAGGTGGATTTACAGGAACTCAGACATCACCCGGCCCAAGCTCACATTTTAAGTCATGTTTCCTTCACATCCACCTCTCCAGGACCCCGTTTCCTTCTCTCTACCTCATGTTACAGAGGAGCCAACCAAGGCCTGAAGGGGTCATACAGAATGTGGATGTGATATTCACTGGCAAGTCTCTGCCTCTCTGGACCCATGACCCCGAGGACCCTCCGGCTCTGGCTAGCTCTACCAGTGTCCCTGCCACCTTGGGGGAAACAGTTCCCTCTCAGGTGGGATGGTCTCTGCAGAGCCAGGAGACTGTTAGTGAGGAATTAGAAGGAAAGCCTGGCACTGGTGTGCCCCAGGGATCCAGCCTAGGAGGCAAGCAGGCTGGGCTGCAACCACACTGGCAGGGAGAAGGGTCTGGTGGGAGGACAGGGAAATGGGGTATGGAAGACAGAGAAACTCTCAAACCATCTTGGGATGGGCTAAGGGAGCACCAGCTCCCAGGAAGATGGAGGCGATGATCCTCTGCATTGTGCCCATGGCGGGCTTCCACCTTTGAGGTGAACTGGAAAGTGCAGAGCAGGGCAAGCAGCATGGGGAACTGCTGAAGGAAATGGGGCTGTGCAGCCTGGAGAGAGGCTGTTGGCATACATGAAGGGCTGTGGTGTGAAGGAGCCATGGGCCTTTCTCAACTTGGCCCAAGCAGGTAGAGCCAGGAGCGGCCGAGAGCTGAAGCTGTAGGTTCTTATTCTGGGGGTCCTTGCCAGTGCTCAGATTGCTTCAGGATTCTCTGAAACCATTCCCTGCCTTTCTTTTTTTTTTTTTTTTTAGATTTTTTTTCAAGGCAATGGGTTTAAGTGGCTTGCCCAAGGCTAGGTAATTAAGTGTCTGAGGTCAGATTTCAACCCAGGTACTCCTGACTCCCAAGGGAGGTGCTCTATTCACTGCACCACCTAGCTTCCCCCTGACTTCTTTCTTAATATCATTTTATTTGTTTCTAAAAATTTTTTTTTTTGGCAAGGCAATGGGGTTGAGTGATTTGCCCAACGTCACATAGCCAGATAATTATTAAGCATCTGAGGTCAGATTTGAACTCAGGTTCTCCTGACCTCTGGGCTGGTGCTCCATCCACTGCACCACCTCACTACCCCTTCCAAAACAATTTTCACATTTGTATTTGGTAAAATTTCGAGTTCCACATTTTCTCCTGCCCCTGTCCTAAGAGGGCAGGCGTTCCACTTGCACAATCAGGTAAAACCTGCTTCCATATTGGCCATGTTGCAGAGGAAGAAATAGTTTTCTGCCTCTTTTCTTAGAGCCCACTGGTATTCCATCACACTCATGGCCACCACTTGTTCAGCCCTTCCCCAGTGGAAGGTTCCTCAGTTTCCAATTCTTTGTGTTTAGGTGGGTCTATTGCCCTTTCTTTGTTCTCCTTGGGCCCCAGTTCCATATTGTTTTCCAGAATGGCCAATCTCTTCCAACCCTCAAATCCTATGACCCAGAACAAAGGTTAGGACCCCCCTTGATGACCACATTTGAGGAAGGTCTCTTCCCAATGTCCTCCGGAGGGTTGCCTTCTCTTGTGTCTCCAGACTCTGGGGCAGCCGTGACCCAGCTCATCTGCCCCTGACCGTCCCTTCTCCTGGCACCTGGCCTTGTCTTGTTCACAGTCGCAAGGCTTTGTGGCCTCCTTAGCCCACACCTTTGCTGGACATTTGAATTGGGAGCAAGTTTTCTCCTGTTCACAGACAGGGTTTCCCCTAGAACTCTAGACCCCACCTGTCACCCAGGAACAGTTAAGACTGGAGGATAGATGCCAGAGAAGGTGAGAACGGAGAACTGACAAGCTTGCTTGACCGAGGGGCCCTGGTCTAGGGCAGCAGGCGGTGCCCTGCCCAGAAATGAGGAAGTTCAGAAAAGGGTTTTTTGAGGGTGAGGTAAAGTGATGAGATCTAGGAGAAAGATAAAAGCCTTTGTGTTTGGCCTTTCCTGGGTGACTCAAGATCAAAATGAGGGTGTGGGCTCTTCCTTTCCTGGGTGATCTAGGATGGAAGAGGCAGCCTCCCTGGGCACCACAACTGCTGGCTTGGGTGCCAGAGTTAGGGTCAGGGGGGCATTGGGGCATGGGTTCGGGGAAGGCACCGCCATCCTCCCAGATGTGATAGCCTGACTCCCATCTGTCAGAGGTCACTGCCCACTGCCAGGAATTTGAACCTGGATCTAGAGAGGCCAACCAAGAGTCTCTCATGCTCAGATGCTGCCTGAGTTCCTTCTTCCCCACCAGTCTCTCCTGGGAGCCCCAGACCAGCAGATCCCAGGCACCTCCCCAGAGCCCCAGCCCCTTTGTCCTCTTGGACTCCAGGCTAATAGATAGTCCCCATGGATTATTGAGCCTGCCCCTAGCCAGATGTGGCCCTATGACCTTTATCAATCTCGTGCTGCTATAGGGAGGTAGGTAGGTGTAAGAACACATCGGATGAATCCTAAAAGAACAAGACCAAGGCCAAGCAATATTGTAAGAACCTTGTTGGGGAGTCCCGAGTGAGGGGAGGGGGGGTGCCCACAGGGAGCTTCTGTGCCAATAGCCTGTGGGGGCCAGCTTCCTTCCCACGTGTGGGGTGTGATGGGAGGAGGTTGGCAGCCCCATGAACTGGTGAAGAGAGACTGGGGAGCAGAGGCCGCCAGGAGGGCCTGGGTGAGGGGGAAGGCAGGAAAATGGAAAAGCCAAGTCCACCAGCAATTATGAGTCCCCTGCTGTGTCCAAGCTCAGTCCAGGTACTGGCGGGCCAAACCTGGGGAAAGACAGTTTCTCCTCTCCAGGAGCTCCCTGTCTGAGGAGAGAAACAAGGTAGTGGCCATTAGGAAGGAGCCCAATGACAGAGGGAAGGAAGAGGTGGGAGGCTTCCTGGAGAGGATGAGGGGAAGCCTCCTGACCTGGATGACAGAGACCAACCACGAGGTGCAGACCCAGGGTCTTGGGGCCAGATGGATTCTAGTCAGCTCTGGATGCTTAGTGTTCCAAGGAAAAGGAAGGTTTTGGTTTGGGAGCAGGGATCTGGTGAATGGTTTCTTTTAGGACAAAGGGAGCCTCATGGATCTCAACAGAGAGGACCTGGGTTCAAATTCTGATTTTTTTTTCCCTTTCCCGGCTGTGTTCCCTTGGACAGATCCCTTCCCTAGTGGGGGCCTCAGTTTCCCCATCTGTAAAGTGAGGGATTCAATAATCTCTGAAGTTTCTTTGGCTGTAAACCTGCAGGATTTTCCTTCTGTATTTTTCAAACCCCCCAAACTAGAAGAAATGAAGGATAATTTTGAGAGACCTTTGAAGGGGATGATTTTATTCCCTAGGTCATTATGTGATTTAATAAATGAGTCTTCCTGGGTGACAGCACCTTGTCATGGGAAAACAAACCTTCCTTTTCCCAAGAATTTTGTCCAGACTAGCTTATTGCCCTCCTAGGAGAAACGTCCAGAAAAGGGCTGCTGGCCGGCCTTGGGGTGCTGGGGAACACTGGGGACTCACTGCTTCCCTGTTCTGAAGTTGTTCATTTTCTTTTTTCAGGTGAATGTTGGATGTGTGCCCAAAAAGGTATTCTTGCTTAACTCCTTCCTTTGACTGCAAATGGGGGATGGAGGGGTTGGGTCTGCCGTGGTAAGGGCTGCTGTTCCCCAATTAGAAAAACTGGGTTTGAATCCTACTTTCTACTTAGGTGACCCCCAGGCTAGTTACAGTACCCTCCTCCCAGCCCTGGACCTTGATTTCTCCATTTGTCAAATAGTCTCAGAAGTGCTTCTGGTTCTTGAGCAAGGATCCTCTGTGGGATCTTCAGCTAGTCCTGTCCCCTGCAGGGCCTGTTCAATCAGGAGGGTGAAGTCCCCGCCTCTGACCGACCTTCCTCTTGGTCTCAAATGCAACCCTGGGTCTGGAGGTTCCCCCTCTGTTCTCTGGCTTTGACCCACAGATGAGCAACTGTCACCAAGTGGTGTCTGCCGTTCCCCAGCTTAACCTTCAGGGTAGCATCGACTGACTGGACAGCAATCAGCCCTGGTGAACTGGCATCAGTCTCATAAGAGCTAGGTCTACCCAGGAGAATGCAGACAGGACTGTTCACTGGGGGAGGGGGTGGTAGGGTGCAGGCATCTCCTCTGGACCTGACCCACCTTAGAACCTCCTCAGGTTGGGATTGTAGCACTCTCCTTGGGAGAGCAGTAAGATCTGTGGTCCAGGTCTGTAACTCTGGGCAGGGCCTCTCTGCCCGGGCAGCCTTCTAAGTCTAGCATTTTTGTATAGGAGGTGTTGATTTAGGGCACAGCCCTTCTCCTTGGGTGGATCTGATGGGAAACCCAAGTGGAGATGTGGCCACCCGGTCCAGGCAACGCCCCATGCCCTTTTTCCCTCTCCTCCCAGATTGCCATGAGAAGGTGTTGGCAAAGGCTTGGCATTGCCTTGCCCTCTGTATGCTCCTGGCACACCCTTCTGGATGGGTGCTGGGAGAGCAAATGGATCCAGCTGAAAGTTGACTTGGGGACAACCTTGGGAGTTTGCAGCCTCCTTGTATTAGGGTGTTTGGGATGTGGAATCTCCCCAGGGATGTTATTCTAGGTCCTTTGTAAAGGCTCTTTACTGAACAGTTAATCCCATTACTGGGTTTGTAGATTATAGATTGTAGATTGAAAAAGCAAACCAAAAAACCCTGTGGCAAGAGGGCGTGGCCTGCCTTTTTCCTGATTGGCCCCTTCCTTTGTAGCAGAGGGAAATGACACCAGGACCAGGGGCCACACAGGCAGGACTCCTAATCTAGGCTGCTCTGGGGTTTGGATGATCATATAGCTAAGTGTGTCATTCAGCCCAACTGTGGACACTTTTGAACAAAGAGAGGACTGAAGAGGATGTTTGCTCTCTTCCAGCTCAAGAGGAGGGTTGTCACCACCAAAGAACTGATGATGCACCAGTTTGTCCTAAAGCAGGTTCCCTCTCACTGACCATTCACTGACCAATGTCTTCTGACGCCTCTTCCAGGTCATGTGGAATACTGCAGTCCACTCAGAGTTCATTCACGACCAAGAGGATTATGGTTTCCAGAGCTGTGATGCTAAGTTCAATTGGAGGTAAGTGGGGTGGGACATAGGGGGTGGTCTGGAAGTCAGCTTATATGGAATTGCCTTTGTCTCCTGGACCCTGTGCAGGAGAGATAAGAGGAAAATCAGTATAGAACCTGCCCTCCAGCAATACATACTCTAAGAAGGGTGGAGGGAGGCAGTAATTCTGCTACCAGAGCAGTTGAAATGAGGGTAGAGGCTGTAGCAGGAGAGTGGCTTCCTGGTGATGTCATAGATGTAATAGTAGACCATGGTTGTAGTCATGTTCTTTTTTTTTTTATGGTTTTTAAAAATTTTTTGGGGGGGGCTTTGGGCAAGGTAATGGGGTTAAGTGGCTTGCCCCAAGGTCACACAGCTAGGTCATTATTAAGTGTCTGAGGCTGGATTTGATCTCAGGTCCTCTTGACTCCAGGGCTGGTGCTCTATCCACTGTGCCACCTAGCTGCCCTTGTAGTCATGTTCTAAAAGGAAGATGGGCACTTTTTGAGAACTCGAGGTTGTCTTCTCCTCCCCTGTGGTTCTGGCGGGCTCTCCTTGCCTGAACGAACTGGGAGAGCTATTGTCCCTGCCCATGAGGAACCATGGGGCCATTTTGGTTGTTGACTGAAATGATTCAAATCTCATTGGCAGAGTTATCAAGGAGAAGCGGGATGCCTACGTAAGCCGTCTGAACACCATCTATCAAAATAACCTCACCAAGGTCTGTCTGCTGGGATTTCTAGCCACTGGTGTTCAAAGTTTTTCTTTCAAAATTATGTATTTTTTTAGAGACCAGGTCTCCCTATCTTGTTCAACCTAGAAGTACATGCAGAGCTTACTCATGGGTCTGGTGCAGCCTGTGAGCTTTGTCCTTTCATTTCTGACTTGGGCTGGTCACCCACCCCATCTATCCACACTGCCAGGGGCATAGCATATTCATTCTGCCAGCCTTGCTTACTGCAATTGAGAGCTCCACCAGCATCAGCCTTCTTAATTGTGAAGGTGTCTTGGTGTGTTATTTGATTTATGGACTGAATGTACACTATGCCTTTTGCCTTTTGCTGTTTGGATATCAATAGCTTCAAGTTTCTATCAATACATAGTCTTCAAAGGCTTTCTTCTGTCCTTGATTTTTCCTTCTCGTCCCCTTGGGGTCAGTTGCTCGGCCCACGTTCCCTTTCTGCTCTTCATCACTTTTCAAATGGAGGCTGCCAAACTCTTATCACAAAATCATCATTGTTGCTGAAATGTTGGAGTTTGACTATAATGTTTCTTAGTGGAATCCAGGATTCATCTCTGTTGGCATTCTATAGATTCTGATAGTCTGTACATTATTGCTTGATTTCAGCGAGAGAGGAATGTTCCTGTGTGATTTTTCTGAGCTGTGTAGCATTCAGAATCTTCTCTCACTTTAAAATGTGTTCCCAGTTATCCTTCTCAGCTCTTTCCTCATGGCTTTCTCTTCAGTGATCTTGAGATGACTTTGACCTGTGCTGATTTCTGATTTTGTTTTTTATTTTGCTTTGTAGCTTCTGCTATTTTATCCCTCTCAGAATGGTTCTGTTGTTCGATGCCTCTCCCATTCAGGAAGCTTCTCCATCAGTTGTTTCAACTCAGATTCTCTTAATAACTTTTTTTTTGTTCTTCCATTGCTGACTTCAGTTTCCTCCTCTTCTTTTTTTAGGTTTTTGCAAGGCAAATGGGGTTAAGTGGCTTTCCCAAGGCCACACAGCTAGGTAATTATTAAGTGTCTGAGACTGGATTTGAACCCAGGTACTCCTGACTCCAAGGCCGGTGCTCTATCCACTGCGCCACCTAGCTGCCCCTCCTTTTTTTTTTAAATGCCAGCTGGTCATTTTTTTTTTTTGTTTCCTTTTGCAAGGCATTGAGGTTAAATGGCTTGCCCAGGGTCACATAGCTACATAATTATTAAGTGTCTGAGGCTGGATTTGAACTCAAGTTGTCCTGACTTCAGGGCCAGTGCTCTATCCACTGTGCCACCTAGCTGCCCTTAGCTGGTCATTTTGTTTTTGTTTTTGGTTTTTATTTAGATTTTTGCAAGGCAAATGGGGTTAAGTGGCTTGCCCAAGGCCACACAGCTAGGTAATTATTGAGTGTCTGAGACCAGATTTGAACCCAGGTACTCCTGACTCCAAGGCCGCCACCTAGCCACCCCTTAGCTGGTCATTTTTAAGGGAGTTTTTTGCCAGGTGGGTTCAGTTTCATTACCAGATTCTGGGGCAGAGTTATTTCATTATTTGCCCTTGAGATGATTCTCTTATGATTGTTTTGTCCCTTAATATTTATTCATCACATTGGAAGGTAATTTGGGGGGGGAAACTTATTCATTTCTTTAATCAATTTTTTTCCTTTTCCTGCAAGGCAGTCTTTCTTATAAGAGGCAGGAAGGAATTAAGCTCCCCTAGAGCTAGCCAGTCATTTGACCATCTTGCAGAAAATCTCTTCTTTGATTTTCATAAAGAGCTTTTTCCATGCTTGCAAAATCAGCTCTAGTACATGAATGGCTTAGGAGTTTCTATTTACACTTTGCCTTGTTAGATGTCAGTTACTAGGACATTCAGCAATGAATGAATGTCCATTAAGGGAGACCCTTCCTTCAGCCCTCATCACTGCAGGTTACCCTCGTGTGGTAACTTCAGAGACCTCCCTGAGCCACCTACCTAGACTGAGCAGCTTTGGGTTGTGATGCTTTGGGGAAGCAGGGAGATGTCCCTACTCTGAAAACTACTTGCTGTGGACAGCCTTCCTTTCTGGGGGCAGACCCACTGTAGGTTAGTGGTTCTACCTACCCCCTCGCCAGTACTAGAGGTATAGCTGGGAGCAGTTCTCCTCTCTCTGCCCCAGGATACTCCTGCTGGCCCGTGACTCATTCTTGCCCTGACTCTCACCCTTCTAGGATGCCCTTCCTGCCATCCTTGCCCTTTTTTTCCCCATTCTCCTTCCTCTCCACCTGTATCACTGTTCTTCTTACTGACTGCTCAGGCTCACTTGTGCTGACCCTGGCCAGCTGCCCAGGGCCTAGAAGGTCACTCACTGGCTAAATTGTAAGTTTAGTTGTACCAGAAGCTCCAGGGTCCCAGGCACAGTTCTGATAGTGGGAGAAATAAATGAAATGGCATGGTACCCATTTATTTCTGATAGCCGCTGATGGCTTGCCTTCTTTCACCAATGATTTTTCCAATATTCCTATGCCACAGATCTGTGATTTCACCAGTGGGTGATGTGGGGTGGATTCTGCTCCTTCATCTGGTATGGAAAATAGAGTAAATTTGGAAGGGAACAAAAAGCCTTTGAGTCGTCCCTCATTTACCAGTTGGGAGACTGTTATCATACCTTCCCAAGACAAGACTTCTAAATCCATTCTTTTTCTGATGCAAACCTGTCCTCTTCCCCATCTTGTCAGGGATGCCAACTCCAACCATTGGAGTCCTTGGTGATGGTAGGTCGGTGGGTGACCTTAGATGAGCCCAGGACTCACCCACCAACTGATCCTACATAACTGGACAGGCTCAGAGTATTGTCCTAAAGACTCTGAGGATCAGTCAGACCAAGCTCTGGGGCACAGTAGGACCTGGGAAGATGATTTTTAGGGGACAGTAGGTAACTAGAAGACCATGACCATGAAATCATGTTTGGGTGTTTTTTTTTTGTTTGTTTGTTTTTTAGTTTTTGCAAGGCAGTGGGGTTAAGTGGCTTGTCCAAGGCTGCACAGCTAGGTAATTATTATGTGTCTGAGGCCAGATTTGAACTCAGGTACTCCTGACTCCAGGGCCGGGGCTCTATCCACTACGCCACCTAGCTGTCCCAAAGGAACTCTTCCTGGATGTGTCTTGATAGGAAGGGCCCATGTCATCAGAATGACAAATCTGTGATGTTTTCAAGGGGTGCTGCAGGCAGCCCAGATTCCTGAAGGTCAGCAAAGGAGGGTGTGATTGCTCTCTCTCCGTTTATACTAGCCAAATGATCCTGAGCAAGTCCCTCTTCCTTCACAATGAGATGGGGATATCTGTTCTTTCTCTTATTTTCTCTTACATACTTTTCTTGGTGGTGCCATGAATGAATGAAGTAGTTTCTATTGTGGATACATTCTAATGGGAGGGCCAGGCCAGGAGGGAGCGGTGACCTAGACTGGCCCAGGGATGGTGAGTAGAGTAAGAGAGCAGGAGACAGGGCTTGGAAGTTACTCTCATCCTTGGAGTGCCATGTTAATGGAATGACCTCAGCCAGAATAGACCAAGTTTGGCCTTGCCTTTCTCTGGATGGATGATCCAAGCATCTTTTCTTTTTTTCAGTCCCAAATAGAAATCATTCGGGGTCATGCAGCCTTCACAAGTGACCCTGAGCCCACTGTGGAGGTGAATGGGAAGAAATACCGTGCTCCCCACATCCTGATTGCCACTGGGGGCTTCCCAGCCCTTCCCAGTGAAGACCAGATCCCTGGTGAGTATCTGGATGCCATGATGCCCCCAGGCCAGCCCAGGCCCATGGGCTCCTCTACACTCACCAGACTCATAGGCTGGACAGCTAGCGCATGAACCAGACTTCTAAGATGGGGTTCCTCCAGAGCCCTGTAGGGTCATATTTGAGCTGAAATGCTGTCTGCTCTTGTCTTCACAAGGAGACTGAGGGAGGGGGCATTCCTGGGATAGGGAAGGAAAGCTAAAAGGGAAGAGGCTGGCCTCTGGAGTCAGGAGGCCTGGGTATGCATTTGTATTCGTGACTACAGCCTGGCCCCAGTGGCAGGGCAGAATTTACCTCTTCCCACCATGATGCTCACACAAGGGGTTCAGCTGTGGGGGAGACATTCGGGGTTCTCTGAGATGGGGACTGCAGAGTGCCCTTGACAAGCTTGAGGAGATGTCCACAGCTCTGTTTTAGTGGAAATAGAATTCCTATTAGAACTTTTTAATGATACCTTACCATGTGATATTTTTGGAACATGGTAGCTAAGGCTGTTGATGTAGAATCCTTGTCTGTAAACAGGCCCTTTAAGGTCATCAAGTCCAGTCCTCTCCTTGTCACAAAGAGAAACAGTTCTGATGGCAAGGAAAGTGGGTGAGCTGAGGTGTCTAAGGAGATGCATATGGATGCACAGGGAAGTCTTAGACCAGTTTAGAAATTGGAACTATGGGTGGGCGAAGGGGATAAATATGGGAACTTGGCACAGTCTAGAAGAGAAATGGGAGGAGCCAAGTGACTTGTTAAGCTGAAGGACCAAAGGGCCAGACTCACCAGACACATTGGACCCCCTCTGGTGAGCTCAGGGAATCAGGCCCAGACTCACTCTGTCCCAGAGCTTTGGATGAACTGGATGGGATTGAGAGGAAAGAATTCTGACCTTAAAATCAGGAGAGATCTGGGGTTTTAATTCCATTTCTGATACTTGTCAGTTTTGTGACTGAAGACAAAGCTTGTAGCCTCTCTGAGACTCACTTTTCCTCACCTGTATAAAGGACAGATTACCCCCCCCCCCCAAAGCCCACTATCTCCCAGGATTATTATGAGAAACAAATTAGCTTTTGTGAACCTTAAGGTGATATAAATTGCTTGTTAGTGCCAGTGTTATCCTAAATAACAATAGTCCTGGAAAATTGCTGTCTGATTATAACCCTGCCCAGCCACTGTCAGTAATGATGAGAAATTATAGAAAGAGCAACCAACCAATGAGCATTCTGCAAATTTAGGTGATTGAATCTTCCTCATAGAGAGTGCTATCTCAAAACAGAATGGTCTGCTCTGGGAAGGAGGATTCTGCCTCTCGGTGGTCCCGTCCAACGGGAGAATGGCAGCCACTCAACAGGTATAAGGTGGTGGGACTTCTACTGCAGCCACTGACTTGTTTTACATCATCAAAGACCCTTCCAACTCTGAGGTCTTGTGGTACATTCAATATGGTGGCCCATGTTTCTGTGGGGCTGTCTGGTCTGAAAAGAGTATTCCTTTTTTTTAAATTAATTTTTATTAAAGATATTATTATTATATTATTTATAAGATTTATTAAAGATATTATTTGAGTTTTACAATTTTCTCCCCAATCTTACTTCCCTCCCCCCACGCCCCCATGGAAAGCAATCTGTCAGTCTTTACTTTGGTTCCATGTTGTACCTTGATCCAAATTGGGTGTGATGAGAGAAAAATCATATCCCTAGAGAGGATAACTTGTTACCTCGTAAGAGGTAACAAGATCAGACAATAAGACATCTGTGTTTTTCTAAATTAAAGGGAATAGTCCTTGAACTTTGTTCAAACCCCACAGCTCCTTATCTGGATACAGATGCCACTCTCCTTTGCAGACAGTCCAAAATTGCTCCCGGTTGTTGCACTGATGGAATGAGTGAGTCCTTCAAGGTTGAACATCACTCCCATGTTGCTGTTAGGGTGTACAGTGTTTTTCTGGTTCTGCTCATCTCACTCAGCATCAGTCCATGCAAACCCCTCCAGGTTACCTGGAAATCCCGTCCCTCCTGGTTTCTAATAGAACAGTAGTGTTCCATGACATAGATATACCACAGTTTGTTAAGCCATTCCCCAATTGAAGGACATATTCTTCTTCTTCTTCTTCAGTTTTTGCAAGGCAATGGGGTTAAGTGACTTGCCCAAGGCCACACAGCTAGGTAGTTATTAAGTATCTGAGACCGGATTTGAACTCAGGTACTCCTCACTCCAGGGCCGGTGCTCTATCCACTGCGCCACCTAGACTCCCCAAATCTGTGGTTTCTAGAAAAATACTGATGATGATACAGCTTTATAAGGTTTGAGATTTTACCTGCACCAGCTATGAAGGCTACAAGCCTTTTTGTTCAAATTTCACAGATGAGGAAATTGAGGCTCTGAGGGATGAATTTCCTTGCTCACACAGCCCCTAAGGGGCAGATGTTTAGAGGGGTGTTTAGAAGTTGTAGCATACAACCCCCTCCCTCTCATACACACTGAGGAGGAACTGAGGCCCAGAGAGAGGAAAGAACCTGACTGAGGTTACATGAGGAGGAAGAGATGGAGCTGAGATTTGAACCTAAGGCCTCTGGTGCCTCCTTGTAGTTCTCTGTGTAGCCTCACCACAACAGAGAATTATCTTAACTTTATTTATTTTTCCCTAAATATCCTCTCTCTGGAAGATTGATTATTGTAAGGGAACAAATTCTTACAATTTCTCTCTAATAAAAATGTTTTTAAAGGGGTGGCTAGGTGGTGCGGTGGATAGAGCACCGGCCCTGGAGTCAGGAGGACCTGAGTTCAAATGTGACCTCAGACAATAATTACCTAGCTGTGTGGCCTTGGGCAAGCCACTTAACACCATTTGCCTTGCAAAAGCCTAAATATAGGGGCGGCTAGGTGGCGTAGTGCATAAAGCACTGGCCTTGGAGTCAGGAATACCTGGGTTCAAATCTGGTCTCAGACACTTAATAATTACCTAGCTGTGTGGCCTTGGGCAAGCCACTTAACCCTGTTTGCCTTGCAAAAAAAAAAAAAAGCCTAAATATATATGTGTGTGTGTGTGTGTGTGTGTGTGTGTGTGTGTGTGTATTTTTTTTTCAAAGTATTATTGCTGTTTCTTGCTGTTTGTACCATCGGGACTCCCTATCCTGCCTGCCCATTCCCATATCAGTCCCTGCCTTTGAACCCTCCTTCTTTACAAAGAAAAGCCTTTATAAAAACAAAATAGAAAAGCCTTTGAGCAAGCCTGACCAACCCAGCAAGTGACAGATCCATAGGGTTCCACTCTAATAGGCCCACACCTTCCTATTTTCCATTCCTTGGAGCTAAGTGTGGGTGTTGGAAATCCCCAGCTTTCTCTCTCATCTGTGGTCATGATGATTTAATCTTTACTTCTCAGGTGCCAGCTTGGGAATGACCAGCGATGGCTTCTTCCAGCTGGAAGATTTACCTAGGTAAGCCCAAATGAGACTCCCATCCTGGGTGGTCATGGGTAGGCACAGCAGACTCTCTTACCGTGATCCTTTGTGAGTGAGCCAAGGACCCTTTCTCCAGTCAGCAGATGGTGATCTTCCTGTGAACTTCTCATCTGATGGACTATATGGTTTATAGAAATTATTACTCCCATTTCACAGATGAAGAAACTGAGACCCAGGGAAATCATGGGATCCTAGGACTAGAGATGGAAAGACCTTGGGTCAGTCCTTTCATTTTTCAAAAGATAACAAGAGAGAGCAGTGACTCTCTCATGGTTTCCCAGTGGGCTAGGGATCAGAGATTGGGTTTGAATGATATACCATTTTGTTGATTGTCTAGACATGAACAAGTCATGGAGGAAAAACTAATAATTTAGACTGAACTTAAAAGTATGTCATAGGTATGTTTTGTTTCTGGAGAACCTGGTTAAACATTTACCAACACATTCCTGCATGGGACATGCCCTAAAACTTTGACAGAATCAAGAAATTTTTCATGCAGATCAAGCTAATAGGGAGTTATAAATGATGTTGGAGAAGACCCTGGCCCAATCTGGCCCCAGAGTAAGGCTGTTGATGACCTGGAGGCTGCTAACCTTTCCTTGACCATCTGAGTGTAGAGGATCAGGGCAGCTTGGTTACCTCAGTTGTGTGGCATCTTTTGGTGTTGCCCAGGGACCCCTTTGTTCTTTTTTCACTAAGGCAATGAGCTATTCCTGTCTCTTCCTTCTCAGCTGTCAGTTGTCCCCTAGTATAACAGGGTAAGAACAAAAAAGGCTTTTGTTCACTTACGATCATAGTGATAAGTGGTAATAATGATAAAACAATAATGATGACTCTTTATGATTTACCAGATGCTTTCCTCTCAGTACCTGTAAAATTGGCATACAATGCATCGTACCATTTTATAGTTAAAGAAACTGAGACTCAGTCATTTTCTAATTCAGAATCCCAGGAGAAATGCCCTTTGTAGCAGTTAAGTTCTGAAATCCTAGGCTAACTCAGAATAGCTATAGCAAAGCTAAGGATCAGAAAAAAGTATTTTGGTTTTTTCTGGTTTTAGCTATATTTGGGAAAAGAGGAAAATCACAGAACTGGTCAAATTGGTGTAGGAGATGGAGGATCAAGGATTATTGAGAACTAAGAAGAATCTTCTTTGACCTTTTTCAACCCTGCCAAAGTAGACTGACCTTTGGACCAGAAAGAGAAGAATAAGAAGGTCTTGGAGGAAGTTAAAACCTGACAGGTTAGCAGAGTGATAGACAGCTACCCTGGATCAATGTAAATCCCTCTGGCCCTGCAGGGCTACATTCCAGGGTTCTGAAGGAACTGGCAGCTTGGCTTGCTTAGGCAACATCACTGGTATTGGAAGGATGGTGGAGCCCTAGAAAAGTGGCATAGAACTGAGGATGAGCAAATAGTGACCTCTTTTTCAAAAAAGGGAAGAGAATGAGTCTGGGAATGAATGGCCAGGGAGTTCCACTTTGACTTTTTGGAAAATTTTATAATGAAGAGTGGAAGAGAAGGTTACTGAATGTTTAGAAAAGACAGTCATGACCACCAAGAGCCAGCCTGGTGTTAAGCATGGGTCTTGCTGGAATTGGCTCAGTTTCTCTTCTGTAAGAGTTCCCAGGCAGCTAGGTTTGGGAGGACTGTTGGGAAAGCTTCCTTTGCAAAGCATATGATGAAGCCCCATGCTGTCTTTCCAGTTTGGTGGATTTGGAATGGGCTAAGTGCTTGTATTAGCAAGGTAGGAGGGGAGGCTGCCTGCTCAGGAGCCACTATGGAGAAGGAGGGACCAAGTCAATCAGGCCTTTCTGTGCAAGCAGTGGGGCTCCATGTAAACCAACAGGTTGTTTAAGTGGGAGGAGGTCAGATCAGGTCGAGGAGAGTAGCTGACTCTGCTAAACACTATTCCCAGGCCTCACAATAACCCCGGAGGGAGGTGTTCTTAGAGTCCCATTTTGAACCAGGTCTTCCTCACTTGGGCAACGTGGTGCCTGAGCACTGGGCTTAGAAGCACTTTAGGATCTTTGCCAAAAAAACCCAGGTGGAGTCAAAGAGTCAGACCTGACTGAACAACACTCTAAGATATAAGATTGGCCCTGCCTGACTGGCCGGGGTAGTTTAGCAAGGTGTAATGGGCCTGGAGGGAACTGAGCATCTGGTTGCTGACCCAATGCAAAGCTAAGCCCTTCCCCTTCTGATAGAGCCTCTCTGACCACCAAGTCTCCAGTATCCAGACTGTTGTGATGTTGAAATCACCCCTTCGCTTTGTCTCAGCTAAACCCACCAGCCTCAAGCTTCTGGGGTCATGTGCCAGTTGGTTAAACTCTCTGGTTATAAGGGTCCTCTTCCCCAGAGATTGGGGGGTCACTGTGAGCCAGCCACTAGAGTCCTGAGGAAAGTGAGAGACCCTGGGTCCCAGAGTGTTTTCCAGTATCTTACTGGCAGCAAGAAGAATCCAGAGTGATCTGTAGGCATGAACATCAATGGGAGTGAGGGGTGCCTGGGCTCCCCCTGACCCTGACTGGGGAGAGAAGGAAAGGTCCAGGGGAAATGGATAGAGAGGGCAATCACAGAAAGGAGGAGCTGACAGCGACTGAAGTGCCAGGAGGTCAGAGTGGCAGAGTGTCTGGGCAGAGCTAGAGGTTGGAAGCCAGAGGAACAGGGCAAGGGCAGATTTTGAACTGAGAACTGAGGTGAGCAGGAGAGCCAAGGAACCGGGGGGGCCTGTCTCTCTGTTCGTGTCACAGAACTGGCTTGTTTTGTTTTGATCTTTGATCTAAAATGAAGCTTCTGTTTAGGCGGAGTGTGATTGTGGGTGCTGGGTACATTGCTGTGGAGATAGCTGGCATCCTATCAGCCCTTGGCTCTCGGACATCCATCATGATACGGCATGACAAGGTGAGCAATATGGAGAATAAAATACTAATAATTGCAGCTAGTGTTGGTGTCCAAACAATTTTACAAACACTATAGAACTCCTTTGGAGCTCACAGGACTCCCTCTGTCCCCATTGTCTGTGTTTGAGAGCCTGGGGTCAGTGTCAGGAGCTTTTTGGGTGGTAGTGAGCTTCTTGTCCCAGGAGGGATTCAGGGCTGCAGTTGTTACTGGGAGGAGCTGCCTTCTCATTCACTCCACTGAGTCTAGTTGGGGGCAGACCCGTATGTGGGTCTGGACCAGTGTTATCCCTGCTGTCTCTAGCCTCTCTGTACCATGGACAGACTACAGGGTTCCTGCCCCCCTTTCAGAATCAGGATATTAAATGAATAAGATGGTGAATGGAGGATTACAAGGCAGATCCATTCTCCTGAAATGCAATCATCAAATTATTTTTACATTGTGGAATTATTTTTAAAAATGTCTCCGGACCCCAGGTGAAGAAACCACTACTCCTGTTATTGGACCAGCCTGGGTGTGGACACATTGAAGGTTGGGGCCGTCACGGGTGCTGTGGGGAGGAGAGATCCCAGCCCTTCTCATGGGAGGCTTGCCTTTCTGCCTGCACTGGGAGGATGGGCTTTCTGACTTCTGGTGGAGCACCCCTTGGTGTCTCCTTGGGGAGTAGTCTGACCTTTCTGGGGTAAATGAAGGCTTCCTGGCCCTTCCATGGACCCTGAGAATCGGGGAATTGTAATTTCTGCCTCTTGTCCCTCACTGCTCTGGAAAGGGAGGCACAGGCTTCTCTCAGCCAAGGAAGTGAGGCTCTCATAGGTCATAAGGTGGTTGGGGCCTTCAAGATCATCTCCCCCAGCTCCCTCCTGTTACTGATGAAAAAACAGAGGTGTATAAGTTGTCATTGGACAGCATGGTCCAGAGTGGTGGATTTGAAATTGAAGGCCCTGGGTTCAGATCCCTGTCTCATCACTTGTTAGATGTGTAGCAGGTCTTGAGGGAGGGGTCTGGGGTAGAGGCTCCAGATCTGAGGTCAGTAATAGTAGGGCCAGTGTTCCAGCCCAGACCTCTAGAGGCCCATGCCAACAGGTGTGGGGCAAGTCTCCTCTTACAAACTTTACCTGTTCTCCTTTCTCTCCCACCTCCCCCCGGCAGGTGCTCCGATCTTTTGATGCTTTAATCAGCTCCAACTGTACAGAGGAGCTCGAGAATGCCGGCATCGAGGTCCTGAAGTACACCCAGGTATGACTGGGGCTGCCCCATCAAGTGATGCAGGCAGGCTTCTTGCAGTAGCTTGGCTTAGGAGGGGATGGGCAGAGTGCTTCAGAATGGGGATCCAGGGCCCCCCACTTTCCTCCTTAGACTTGGCTGTCATGCCAAGGTTCCTTTTGGGGGGGGGTTCTAGAACCTCTCTCTCACCAAGGAGGAGGAGACTGGATGAGCCCTTATCTGTGCCCCCCCCCCCAAAGAGCTGTCTATACATGAGGCAGCTTCCCTTGAGAAGGGAAGGACAGTGCCTGCTGGTTGGTGAGCATGCTAGCCCTGAATTCCCCCCAAGGGGAGTGTATGCTTCTTGTGAAGTTGTATTGCTTCCTTGTCGTCTTGGTGTTCAGAGGACTGGACAGAGCTTGGGTTGTGAGATGGGGTTAGGATGGGAAAGACTCCCCGGGATGCATACCCCCTCCCTTGTGGGGGCTCTGTAGGGAGGGGCTTCCCGGACCATGGAGAGTAAAGAGCAAGGTAGTGTCTGGGGGCACTATATCTGAAGTCAGGAAGACCCGGTTCAAATCTCGGCTCAGACTGGGTTTGACCATTACTACATGACCCTGACCAGGTTACTTTGTCTCTCTGGGCTCACGTTCTCATCTGCCAGTCAGACTGGACTTGAGGGCCTCTTGAGCTTCAGGATCCCTGGTAAGGCCAGGACTTCTTGGGTACTTGTCAGAGCTAAAATCACCCCCAGGGTTGGCAGCCTGACCTGGTTTCTGTTTGGGAGCTCTCTGTCCTGGTAGCAAGCTGTGTGTGGAGCCTGAAGATGAGCTTGGGACCCAAACAAGCCTCCCCTCAGGGGTTGGACCCTGTCTGAGCCTTGGAGGAGATCCACACATCACCCCCTCTTCCAGGACCCCTTCCTCCATCTCTGCCCTCCTTTTTTGTGGCCAGGTCAAGGAAGTGAAGAAGACCCCCTTGGGCTTGGAGCTGACCACAGTCACAGCTGAGCCCAATAGAAAACCCACTGTCTGCACGATTCCCGAGGTGGACTGCCTACTGTGGGCCATCGGGCGCAGCCCCAACATCCAGGGCTTGAACCTAAACAAGTTGGTGAGGCTCGCCATCTGGCTGGGGGAGGAGCTGCCGGGGTCCCCTCACCCCCATCTCTGCCTCATTCTGGACCCTGCCCTCTTCCAGCTCACATTGTAGTCCCTAGTGCTGGGTGGGGTGCCTGCACCCAGGCTTGTTGCTCTCTCCCCACCTCTCATCTTCCAGACATGCCAAGGCTGGGAGCCCCAGCAGAGCTGGGTTAGAGAGCACTCTGCCTCCCTTGGGAAAGATCTGGAAGCGGCGCCACTTTCCCAACTTCAATGGAACGTTCATGTTGCCCCTTCTCCTGTCCACCAGCGTCCTTATCACCTTTAGACTTTTATGTGATTTTGGAATGACATCTGTGGCTTTGGAGCTTTGAGAGATGGTGCTGCCTAGTGGGTAGAGGGCCAACCTTGGGCTTAGGAAGCCCTGAGTTCAGGTTCTGATTCTTAGGCAAACTGCCAGGAGATGTCCTGGGGGAGGGGGAGGCCGCTGCCATGCTGAGGCCACTCTCACAGACAGTACAGACAAATTGTGGGTCTGGATCAGAGAGAGGGAGTTTGTTGCACCATGTGTCCTGTTCACCTCTCTGGGCCTAAACCCCTAAAGATGGGGCAGGCCAGGAGCCATGGGAAGCCCTCTGGAAGGGGCACAGAGCAAGACCCGCCAGAGCAGAGATTGGCCAAAGGCCCAGGACTCAACCAGAGATGCAGCAAAAATAATCACCAGTGTGGGGCAGCTAGGTTGCACAGTGGTTAGAGCACTGGCCCTGCAGTCAGGAGTACCTGAGTTCAAATCTGCCCTCAGACACTTAATAATTACCTAGCTTTGTGGCCTTGGGCAAGCCACTTAACCCCATTGCCTTGAAAAAATAAATAAATAAATAAGAAAATAATCACCAGTGTTACTTGAGTGCTTTGAATTTTGCAAAGCACTTTACAAAGAGGGAAGGCTTCTTGTGATCCCCATTTTCAGATGAGGAAACTGAGGCAAACAGGGGAAAAGACTTTGCCAGGGTCTAGTGTCTGGGTTTCGTGGCTTCTTGTCCTGGGGCTCCATCCACTGTGGCATCAGTTGCCACTGTAAATTACAGTGGGCGGGCTTCCACTTTGGGAAATGCTTCCTTAATTTGGGGGCTTAGGGGATTATGGTCATTGCTGAGGATGCTTAAGATTATAATCATACATTCTGCCTTTGCAGGGTATTCAGACTGATGCCAAAGGACACATCCTGGTCGATGAATTCCAGAACACCAACAGAAAGGGCGTCTATGCTGTTGGGGATGTGTGTGGAAAAGCTCTCCTTACTCCAGGTAACTTCTCCTCTTCCTCCTCTTCCTCCTCTCCCCCATCCTCCTCCTCCTCAACCTCCTCCTTTCCTCTTCTCCCACCTCTATTTCCCTTCTTACTTCTTCTCCTCCCCTGGACAGGTTCCCCAGTCCTAGGGTAGCCCGGGGTCTCCCAACTCCCCAGGCCTTGCTGTCTTCACTCCCTGTGAAGTCCTGCTAGGCTATAGTTGGGCATGTGGCTGAGCCATCCCCCAGCCTCAGCCTCCCTGGGAGCAGGGACCATAGAGCCCCCTTAGGGCTGGGGGGGGGTGACAGTGGAAGTATTTGCTGATTTGGGACCACCTCCTGGGGCGGCTCCTTCAGCTCTGGGACTTGCTTGTCCTCTCTGGGCCTGGGTTCCTCCTGGAATGAAGGGTTGGACTTGCTGTTGTCCTGGATGCCTTGAAGCACTAATCCTGAAATCCCCTCCTTAGTCACCAGCCTGGATACAGCCGGTGTTGGCAGCATGGGCAGCGAGACCTCCCTCTGGGAGCGTGGGTGTGGCTTACCTTTCTTTTCTGTTCATCAAGAGGTGGGGGGAGCCAAGAGAGGGATGTAAGGTGGGGATGGATGCTTGAGCAAAGGAGAGGGAGGAGAGAAAGGTGGCTGCAGAGGGAGAAGGGCAGCCCCTGAGGGTCATGTGCATCCGCAGGGTGGCCATCCTTCTGTGGAAGTGCCTGGTTTAGGGGGTCCTACATACAGAATTTTAAAAGACTGTTGAAATGGACAGCTAGGTGGCTCAGTGGATAGAGCACCGGCCCTGGAGTCAGGAGGACCTGAGTTCAAATCTGCCCTCAGACACTTAATAATTACCTTGCCACTTGTGCAAGTCACTTAACCCCATTGCCTTGTAAAAACCTAAAAAAAAAAAATTAAAAATTAATAAAATTTTAAAAGAAGATTGTTGAAAACAAGGAGCGAGAAAAATAGAAATCCATGACTATCTTAGCTAACATTTTTTGTAATTTTTTCCAGTCACATGTAAAGATGGTTTTCAGCACTTTTTTTGTAAGATTTTGAGTTCACATTTTTCTCCATCCCTTTCCTCCTCAAGGCAGCAAGCAATCTGATATAGATTACACATGTACAATCATAATGAATATTTCCATATTAGTCATGATAAGAAAGAAGAATCAGAACAAAAGGGGAAAACTACAAGGAAAAGACAGATTTAAAGAAGTAAACAGAATACTTTTTTATTTTTATTTTTTATTTTTATTGAAGATATTATTTAAGTTTTACAATTTTCCCCAATCTTGCTTCCCTCCCCCCACCCCCACCCCACAGATAGCACTCCATCAGTCTTTACTTTGTTTCCATGTTGTACCTTGATCCAAATTGGGTGTGATGAGAGAGAAATCATATCCTTAAAGAGAACAGAATTCTCAGAGGTAACAAGATCAGACAATAAGATATCTGGGTTTTTTTTCCCAAATTAAAAGGAATAGTCCTTGTACTTTGTTCAAACTCCACCGCTCCTTATCTGTATACAGATGGTACTCTGCTTTGCAGATAGCCCAAAATTGTTCCCGATTGTTGCACTGATGGAATGAGCAAGTCCTTCAAGGTTGAGCATCACCCCTGTGTTGCTGTTAGGGTGTACAGTGTTTTTCTGGTTCTGCTCATCTCACTCAGCATCAGTTCATGCAAATCCCTTCAGGTTTCAGAATACTTTTTTTTTAAAAAGAAAAACACAAGACCAGGTTTATATCATCCATGTTTTTCATCCTTTTTCATTTTTTATTTTAGACAGAATATACAAATAAATAAATCAAACATTCCATATGAACCAAAAAGAGCCAAGGCTTTTCAGACTAAACAGACTGGTCCATAAACAATGCCTATCAAAAGAGATGCTCCTGTGCAAACTGCTAAATGGTTCTGCCCAAACCAGTTTCCCCTTCAGGCTTTACCTGAACTATATCCAGGTGAACACAAAGGCATAGGAAGGTGGGGGGGTCAGGAACAGGCAGGAAGTGACTCCACAAAGTAACCCTCTTTCCTTGGTAACAAGGGAACTCTCTGAGATTCCGCATGTTACTTTCAGGCTTTTACATCAGGCCTCCAAGTGGTGGCAAAATGTCACCATCTGAAATGTCAAAATCTGGACCCGAGGGCTCTCAGACTGACTGCTTCCTCCCCAAATAGGACTCAGGTTCCTAATACTGTTTCTAAGGAAGATGAATCTTTGGGGAAGGCAAAGGGGCCTATGCATGGTGTCCCCAGAGGGCTTCATGATCAGGTCAAACTAGGAGCTCCAACCAGTGTAAAAACATGTCCAGTCAGAGGCTGGGATCGGGGCTAAAGCCCCATTAGGAGACCAGCGTCTCTGCAAAGGAGAGAATGGGAACATGGAATGCTTTGTTCTACATTCGGAGTCCAGAGTTCTTTCCCTGGATGTGGATGGCATTTTCCATCACAAATCTTATCCTTTCATAGTTGATCATCCCACAGTGTTGTTATTTTATTTTACTTTTTTAGGTTTTTGCAAGGCAAATGGGGTTAAGTGGCTTGCCCAAGGCCACACAGCTAGGCAATTATTAATTGTCTGAGACCGTATTTGAACCCAGGTACTCCTGACTCCAGGGCTGGTGCTTTATCCACTGCGCCACTTAGCCGCCCCCACAATATTGTTATTAATGTATACAATGTTTTCCTGGTTCTGCCCCCTTCATTCAGCAGCAGTTCAAAAAAATCTTCCCACTCATTGTTTCTTACAGAACAGTCATACTCAATCACATACCATAATTTGTTTAGCCATTCCCCACTGGATGGGCATCTCCTCAATTTTCAATTCTTCACCACCACAAAAAGAACTGCTATCAATATTTATGTACATGCGGGGTCCTTTTCTTTTTTCATTGATTTCTTTGGAATACAGACCTACCTAGTAGTGGCACTGCTAGATCAAAAGGACTGCCCAGTTTTCTAGCCCTTTGGGCATTAACATTTCTAGAATGTCTGATCTTGCAAACTGCTTTGCAGATAGTATTTTATCTAATCCTCACAATCATCCTGAAAGGGAGAGAGAGAAGGAAGGTGTTATTCATCTCATTTCACAAATGAGAAAACTGAGGCAGAGGGAGGTGAAACACCTTGGTGACAGTTACTCAGCTACGAAGTGTCTGAGTCTGGATTTGAACTTAGGCCTTGTACTATGGTGCCATCTATTGATCCATGGCAGGTGTGTGCAAGATGGTGAAGATTTCTCAGCTTAAGGAAAATAGGTTTAAAACCAACACCTATTACCTTAATATGCAAAGGGTCAGCATCTGGATTGCCATGCTGTGGTCAGTTTTTTTAGGCCTGCTGTCAAATTTTGTGGCTTGACTTGGAATTTGGTCATATTTATACTATCGCTTCACATAGTTTTAAGAAGATGCCCTGAGATTTTCTTAATATAGAAGACTTAGTTTTTAGATTGTTGCATGGGAAAGAATGTATTGTTTTAAATAAATTATTTGATCATGATTCTTTTTTTTTGTTTTTGTTTTTTTAGTTTTTGCAAGGCAAATGGGGTTAAGTGGCTTGCCCAAAGCCACACAGCTAGGTAATTATTAAGTGTCTGAGGCCGGATTTGAACTCAGGTACTCCTGACTCCTGACTATTCACTGTGCCACTTAGCTGCCCTGATTCATTTCTTCATCAATAAACTCATTGAAGGACTTCCCTAAATGCTTGGAAGTTGATGCTTAGATCCATGATGGAGCATTCACCTCTATTCCATACTCCAGTGAGCCTTCGAAGAAAGCAATAGAGTCTGGGGGGTGGGGTCAATAGGCCAAATACAAGAGCCAATGCAGTGTTAGTGCCATTCACCTCTGGAGAGGGTGCAAAGGATAGGATGGGACCCAACATGGGGAGCAATAGGCCTTAAGGCTACTCTAGACCAGGGGCAGGAGTTAGAGGCAGGAAGATGGGGAGGGCAGAAGATGGGACTGCCCAACCACACCCTTGGGTGCCATCATCTTCAATTAATTGATTAGCCGAAATTGGTCAGCAAACTCAGGTCCTTGATCATGGAATAAAGCTGTCCAGGCTTAGTGAAACAGTTAATTTTCTAAATGGTGACTTTGGAGGTATCTTCTCATCATGTCTCAAAACTGCCTTGAGGTGGAGTCATCCTGTCTTCATCTCCTCCCTGTAAGTCAGACCTCCCTCTTCTCCTACTCTCAAGCCCACTCTAGCTGCCATCACAGCCCCCAACTAAAGAATCCCTAGTTTCTATGAGAAATATGTTTTTCAGAATGTTTTATTTCTTTGTATTGGCAAAGATTGGCAAGACAACAGTATAATTGTATGGAAAACTTACTGGCCTTGGTAAAGACTATCTTAGACAGCAGCTTGGGTCCAAACTGTGAGCTGTTGGTGAACATTTGACTCTGTGGGACCACACAGACTCAGCATCCCTTCAGCAGATAAAGCTGCCATGATACATCAAAAGTGCCCTTCCTCCCAGTGAATCGGGTACAGATCTCCCCTTGGACCGGAGTGAATTTAAGCCTGAAGAATAAGTCTTATCCTAATGCCCATCTTGTATTTCCAGTTGCAATAGCTGCGGGAAGGAAACTTGCCCACAGACTTTTTGAGTGCAAATTGGACTCCAAGTTAGACTATGAAAACATCCCAACTGTTGTCTTCAGCCACCCGCCGATTGGAACAGTGGGACTCACGGAAGGTAGGAACCTGGGAGGCCATTTTGTGGGCCTGCCTTCTGTCATCTCTTGTGTTCTGGAGGCCCCAGCCCCTTTGTCTTTGACCTCTGTGGAAGCATTGGACAACAAATTTCTTGAAGCTGTTTATTTTCTTCAGATGAAGCCATTTCAAAATATGGAAAAGAAAATGTGAAGACCTATCTGACTACCTTTACCCCCATGTACCATGCGGTGACTAGAAGGAAAACCAAGTGTGTGATGAAGATGGTGTGTGCCCTCAAGGAAGAGAAGGTAGAGGATCAAATAGCTGGGATGTGGGGTGGTCTCCAGGGTTTTGTTTGGAGTAAAGGACAAGGCCAGTCTGCTTTGAAGATTTAATTTCCTATTTACTATCTTTTAGATTTATCTTTCCTAAGACTATATTTTGTACACAGGAATAATAATAGCTAGCATTTATGGAACATGTAAGATTTACAAAATGTTACTTCATATCTGTAGAGACCATGCTATGCAAATTTTTTATTATTTTAGGGTTTGGTTTGTTTTTTTTTTTTTTTGGCAAGGCAATGGGATTAAGTGGCTTGCCGAAGGCCATACAGCTAAGGTAATTATTAAGTGTCTGAGTCTGGATTTGAACTCAGGTCCTCCTGACTCCAGGGCCGGTGCTCTTATCTGCTGTGCCACCTAGCCTCCCCCCAAAACTTTTTTTTCTTTTTATTAAAGATTTTATTTATTTTGAGTTTTACAATTTTTCCCCCAATCTTACTTCCCTCCCTCCACTCCCCCACAGAAAGCAATCTGTCAGTCTTTACATTGTTTCCATGGTATACATTGATCCAAGTTGAGTGTGAAGAGACAGAAATCATATCCTTAAGGAAGAAAAAATAAAGTATAAGAGATAGCCAAATTAGTAATAAGATAACGGTTTTTTTCCCCTAAATTAAAGGTAATAGTCTTTGGTCTTTGTTCAAACTCTACAATTCTTTCTCTGGATACAGATAATGTTCTCCATTTCAGATAGCCCGAAATTGTCTGATTGTTGCACTGATGGAATGAGCAATTCCATCAAGTTGATCATCACCCCCATGTTGCTGTTAGGGTGTACATTGGTTTTCTGGTTCTGCTCATCTCACTCAGCATCAGTTCATGCAAATCCTTCCAGGCTTCCCTCAATTCCCATCCCTCCTGGTTTATGAAAACTTTTTAAAATTAATTCTTTTTCTAGTTAGTAAACATTTCTATTTTCTTTGTGTTCTGTCTCCAAGGGGAAAAAAGCAAACTTTTGTATCAAATTCCTTTATTGATTGTGTCATTTGGCCTTGGAGAGCTCTTATCCCAGGACAGTTAGAAGAATGGATGTGAGGGCCCTCATTCCTGAAGGGACTCTGGTGGTAGTAGGTGGGTGTCTGGGCATAGTCAGCAACATTGGGAAGAGCTAAGTTCAGGGCCAGAAGACTGCTCCAGAAAGTTTCCATGTCCTGCCTTTCTTCTTTTGTCCTGTGAAAGTGTTGGGAAGATGGATGGATCTTTGAGGTACCTTCTGTCAAGAATAGTACTGGAAAAAGAATATCAGTTGATTGTTTTTGGGGAAAAGTTCTCTTCTGTGTCTAAACTTTTATACTGTCATATAATCTAACCTTTAACCACAAGTAAGTCACATCTGAGAGTCACAGATTTTCCTAGTTGAAAGCTATCTTGTACCTGAACAGGATCTGAACCTAGAACATCCTCCCCAGCCTCTTCATGAGGTCCTTAGGAAACAGGGATATTTCTGCTTCCCAAGAGAATCCATTCATTCTCCTTACAATAGATGGAATTCCTTGCCTAAATTTGAATCCTCCTCCCAACTCTATTTAGCTCCTGAGCTTCAATTCCACCATCATTTGAATAAAGAACTTTGTTAATTTTAAACCTCATAGAAATATCAATTATTATTAACCCACTTTTTTATTTTAGGTTTTATTTTGAATTTTACAATTTTTCCCCCAATCTTTCTTCCCTCCCCCAACCCCCCACAGAAGGCAGTTTGTTAGTCTTTGTATCATTCCATAGTTTGCATTGATCTAAGTTGAATGTGATGAGAGAGAAATCATATCCTTAAGGAAGAAACAGAGTATGAGATAGAGCAGAATTACATAATAAGACTTTTTTTTGCAAGTGAACTTTAATTTATTATTACAATAATTTTGTTATAAGAGTAAACATAAACCCCCCTCCGCCCCAAGAAGATGAGAAACATTAAGAATAGCCAGAGAGAAAAAAAAATGTACTTCAGTTTGTGTTTTTGATTCCAATGGCTCTGTCTTTGGGTTGAGTTGCCTTTTTTTTTTAAAATAAGTCCACCAAAGAAGTTGCTTCAATATTTTTCCAAGGGTTGCTATTACTAGCTGTATTTCCCTCCACTCTATTCCTCCCCACTCTCATTTATTCTATTCTTTCTCTCCTTTCATCCTGTCCAAAAGTGTGTTGTATGTGACTACTTTCTCCTATGATTTTCCCCTCTCTTCTATTCTCCCCTTCCCTCCCCCATTCTCCCTTATCCCATCCCTTCTCATTTTTCTGTTAAGATAGATTTCCTCACCCTATTGAGAGTGTGTGTGTGTGTGTGTGTGTGTGTGTGTGTGTGTGTGTGATTTCCTCTGAGCCTTTTTTTTTTTTTTTTTTTAGTTTTTGCAAGGCAATGGGGTTCAGTGGCTTGCCCAAGGCCACACAGCTAGGTAATTATTAAGTGTCTGAGGCCAGATTTGAACTCAGGTACTCTTGACTCCAAGGCCAGTGCTCTATCCACTGCGCCACCTAGCCGCCCTCTCTGAGCCATTTCTGATGAGAATGAAGGCTCACTCATTCCCCCTTGCCTTCCCCCTTTTCCACTCCATTGAAATAAAGGTTTTTCTTGACTCTTATGTGAAATTTCTTAGCTTCCTCATCTCCTCTCCCTTCCTCCCAGTAGTTTCCTTTATTACCCATTGACTCCATCCCTTTACCACATCATACCATTATATTCTGCTTCTTCCTATGTCCTGTCTACATGTGCTCTTTTAAATGAGAAAGTTGATATGAGTTATTAATATCTTCTTCCTATGCAGGAATACAAACAGTTCAACATCATCAAGTTCCTCATAGTTAGTTTCTCTCTTCCACCCCCTCTGTGGTTCACCAGAGTCCTGTACTTGGAGATCAAACTTTCTGTTTAGCTCTGGTCCCCTTGATAGGAAAGTTTGAAAGTCCCTGTTTCATTGTGATAGGAAAGTTTGAAAGTCCCTGTTTCATTGAAAGCCCATCTTTTCCTCTGAAAGAGGATGTTCAGTTTTGCTGTGTAGTTGATTCTCAGTTGTAAACCAAGATCTTTTGCTTTCCGGAATATCATGTTCCAATCCCTATGAGCCTTAATGTAGATGCTGCCAGATCCTGTGTAATCCTGACTATGGAACCTCGGTAGTTGAATTGTTTCTGGCAGCTTTTAGAATTTTCTCCTTGATTTGGAAATTTTGGAATTTGGCTATATTATTCCTGGAAGTTTTTCTTTTGGGATCTCTTTCAGGGGGTGCCCTGTGAATTCCCTCAATTTCTATTTTACCCTCTGCTTCTAGGATCTCAGGGAAATTTTGCTGTTATTATTTCTTGAAAAATGAAGTCTAGGCTCTTTTCCTGGTTGTGGCTTTCAGGTAGCCCAATAATATTAAAATTATTTCTTCTGGATCTCTTTTTCCAATGAGATATTTTACATTATTTTCTAATTTTTGACAGTTTTATTTCTTCCTGCTTTCTTGCAAAGTCATCAGCTTCCTTTAGTTCCATTCTGCATTTGAAGAAGTTATTTTCTTCAGAGAGCTTTTTTATCTCCTTTTCCAGCTGGCCAATTCTGCTTTTTAAGGCATTCTTCTCCTCATTTGCCTTTTGTTTTGCTTTTTCCATTAGACCTAAACTGGTTTTTAACATATTATTTTCTTCAGTATTTTTTTTTGTATTTCTTTCACCAAGCTTTTGATTTGGTTTTCATGATTTTTCTTCATTGCCTTCATTTCTCCTCCCAATTTTTCCTCCACCTCCCTTAATTACTTTTCAAAGTCTTTTTTTGAGCTCATCCGTAGTCTGAGCCCATTTTCTATTTCTCTTGGAAGTTTTGAATACAGAAGCTTCGATTTTTGTCATCATCTGAGTATGTGTTTTGATCTTCCAGGGGACTAAAGTAATTCTCTATGGTCAGGCTCTTCTTTTTCTGTTGTTTACCCATTTCCTCAGCCCAAGACTAATTTACAGCACTTCCAAGGCTTTGGGGTGTTTTTTGGGACATCCCACTGGGACCTTCATTTCATTCCTCCACAGTCTTATGCTCTCTAGCCTGTGCTTTGATATGTAGACGACCACAGCACTTCCCTCTGCCCTGGTGTTGTAAGGAGCCGCCCTACTTGGCTTTCTTAGTATGGAAGGCCAAACTACAACCTGGATCTGAGTTTGGGCAAACAGCAGAGTCCTCCTCCCAGGGAGAGCAGAGAGATTTCTGCAGTCTCCTCTGACCCCCTTACCATCTGTGGGCTGTGCAGGCTGGTTTCCCCCAATTCTTGCTTTTTTGTTGTTGTTTTGTTTTGGTTTTTGCGAGGCAAATGGGGTTAAGTGGCTTGCCCAAGGCCACACAGCTAGGTAATTATTAAGTGTTTGAGACTGGATCAATTCTTGCTTCTTGCTGCAGGTTCTTCACCCTGTGCTCCTTCACTCCACACTCATTCTGGTGTAGCAGAATTCTCTCCCTGCCCCTTCAAGCTGTTCTGTGGCTGTGCTGTGACTAGGGCTTTTTCCAGCTCCTGGTGAAACACACCTTTCCTGTGGGACTTCTAAGTTATCTTGGACTCAGAAAATAATATCACTCAGCCTTTCTGTGGGTTCTGCCCCTCTAAATTTTGGCTAGAGTCATAATTTGACGGCTTTTGGGGTTTTGGGGGGAAGGAGTTCTAGGGAAATGATTCCTTTACACCGCTATTTTGGCTCTTCCCCCCCCCCCACTTTTTATAATAATGAAAAGAGCGGGCCTAAAAGTTCTTGCAGAAGGGACCTAGGAACCAATGCTTGTCTGAATTTTTAGAACATTTTTCTAGGGCTGATAATGTGAAACAGCAGTCTATTTCTTGATCTGCAGGCACATTGTGGAAGGTGCTCACAATGACTGCCAGTGAAAGTCTAATGATCTCTGCCTTCTCCAGGTGGTAGGGATCCACATGCAAGGAATAGGGTGTGATGAAATGTTGCAAGGCTTTGCTGTGGCTGTGAAGATGGGGGCCAGAAAGGCCGACTTTGACAACACGGTGGCCATCCACCCAACCTCTTCCGAAGAATTGGTCACACTCCGCTGAAAGAGAGTCTTGGGAACCACTGCCAGATGATTCCAGATGCCTCTTTTCTTGTTCTTATTTTGTAGACTGTAAATTTCAGTCCAGTTCCCTTATGGTCAGGAAGATTTTCAATAAATAGTAGACATGAGTTCTGTATTGGGTATGTTTTTGTTCATTGGTCCCTTCTCACTGGCTGTTCTGATTTTGCAGGGTTAGACCTTAAGGGAATTAGGGAAGTAAGGGGTTAATTATGGAAATTGAGTAACACACTGTGATGCCAGCTTGTGACTTGGTTCTGGAGCTAGTTCAGTTCCTTTACTATTCAATTATAAAGTCTAGTCCAATTTCTGACATGTGTAAAAAAAAAAAACATTCTTGCATCATTTGAATCAAGCCGTTACTGACTGGAAAGTTGAACTATCTCCACCGAATTAAAGTTCTTTTTAGACCCTTATTTAGATAGACTACTGGCCTTGGTATCAGAAAGACTCATCTCGTATTGAAATTCAGCCTCCAATACTTCTTAGTTATGTGACCCTGGGCTAGTCACTTCACTCCGTTGGTCTCAGTCAGATGAGCTGGAGAAGGAAATGGCAGACCACCTTTGGTCCTTGCCAAGAAACCTCCCAAATGGGGTCATGAACAGAAATGACCCACAACAAACAACTAGGGACCTGGATTCTGCTCACCAGCAACTCAGATCCACAGTTTTCTGAGGTCTATCTCTGGTGCTTTGACACATTAGTTGTTTCAGCATCAGGAAGATCACAATAGGCCAGTGTGACCCGAATGAGAGCAGGTAATAGGGGGTCACCCTTTGAGGAAAGATCACATAGATCCCTTTCCTTGGTTCTGTAGCCATCAGTCTGAATTTTTAAAAGGGAACAGCTAGGGTGGGCACAGTGGATAGAACCCTGGCCCTCTGGTCAGGAGGACCTGAGTTCAAATGTGACCTCAGACCTAGCTGTGTGACCTTGGGATAGTCCCTTAATCCCACTGCTTTAAATAAATTTAAAAAAAGGAACCTGGAAATATCACTAGAAAAATTTGCATTTTAATTTGAAAAAGAGGCCACTATTCAAAAGTGGTATAAATTTTTAATATTTTATTTTTCCATTTACAGGCTATGGTAATTTTTCAACATTCATCCATTTGGAAATTTATAAGTTCCACATTTTTTCCACCACCCTCTCTTTCCTCTCCCCCTTCTCCCTGTTAGTGAACAGGTAGGTAAGAGTTGTGCATGTCCATATTTACAGATTAGTCATTTTGTGTAAGAGGAATTAGACCTGGGAGAAGAAAGAAAATCATGTGACTAGAAGGGGAAACAGAAGTTTTTCAAATTTGCACATGATGCATCAGTGAAGCCTGGAGTAATTCAATGGTCTTTTATCCACTTTTCTACAGAAAAGGGCCATTTCCCCCGAGCAGAAAGGGGTCCGAATGTGACAATGGCCAGTCTTCTATGCAGTTTGAAAGGCTTTGCCCTCCCCTGACAGCCGGTAGTCTGAATCCTCACCAAACTGAGCCTGCAACGTCACAGTGCCGTGTGTGGCCCTCACTAAGCAGAGGGCAGGGACCTGGGGGGGGGGGTCTCTGTTCTAGCTGGAGCCAGTTTTGGGGTAAATGGGGTCCTCATTCGCTCACGTGCCCGCGTGTAGCCCCACAGCCACGGGCAGAGAGAGCCCTCCTGCGGGGCAAAGCCAAGCCAAACACTGCGCATCCCTCACCAGCGGGCTCTGTGGCTCCTCTTGGACCCTGGGGCAGGGCTGCCCCCCCCCCGGGGTCACGTGGGCCTGCGGAGGGCGGTAAAGCTCCCCAGGCTGGACCCCCGGGGCCTGTCATCCTTGAAGCCCCCGAGTCGCCGCCCCCGTGTGCGCGGCGCCCACTGCGCCCCGCGACACTCACGGCCATCCTGCCCACGCCCCGGCGCCGCCTTGCTTCCCGCCCGGAGGCGCGGCGCTCTTTGCTCTCCGGCGCCCTCTAGCGGCCGGGGCTGGGGGAGAGGCGGAGGTTCCCGGCCCGGTCAGCCTGAGGCGACCCACTGGCCTTTGCGGCTCGAAGCGGGCCCGTAGCCGTGGCAACGAGCGACGCCTCTCCCCATTTCCGCGTAGCCGCGTTTCCGAGAGCGCGTGTGGTGACGTCATGACGCCGGGACGGTGGCGGCGGCGCAGGCGCGGTGGCCGCCCGCCTCTTTCGCAGGCTAGAGTAGGAAGCGGCTTCCGAGCCCGGGTCTGGGTCGTCGCTTCCGCCCCCCGAACCGAGAGCCCGAGGCGGAGGTCCGCGGCGGATGGCCGAGCTAGCGGCCGGGTGCGAGCTCTGACGGGACGCGCCGGGCCGGGCCAAGCCGGGCCAGGGCTGGGTGGAGCGGCGGCGGCGGCCGGGCCAGGACGAGGCGGCTTCTGCCCCTCCCCCCCTCGCGCAGGTGGGTGCGCGTCCTCCCCTCACTGGCCCTCGGAGCGCGTGCGCCCTCCCCGGCCCGCTTTGTGCGCCTGCGCGACCACCCCTCCCCGGCCCGCTGCGCGTGCGTGCGGCCCCCACGTGGAGCCCGGCCCCCTCCCGCCCCGGGGCTAAGGGCAGTCCCCCGGGACCCCCTTCCCGGATGCCGCGGCGCCCCGCGTTGTCAGACCCCTCCCGGGGGTGCGCCCACGTCGGGCACCCCGCTTCATGCCCCAGGACGGCAGGGGTCCTCGGGCGCGGGGAGCCCCCGCACACACCCCGGCGGCGCCCCCGCCCCCTCCTGCCGGACGCCGAAGCGGGTTCAGTCCACGTGCGTGAAGCCCCTCCTGCCTGCCAGGCGCGCGGCTCGCCCCGGGCGGGCCCCCTGCCCCTCCTCGGCCCCGCACGCTCGGCCCGTTCCCGGGGTCGGCGGGCCTGCCCGGCCGGGCCCCTCTCCTTGCGGGGCCCCTCCTCGGGGCTTGGCGAGTTGGAGCGGCCCAGAAGCCGGCGGTGAAGGGCTCTGAGCTGAGGAGAGGCTGTGGGCCGCGCAGGTGCCCCTGGGGGCCGCGCCGGTGCCCCTGGGGGCCGCTGGCCAGGCAGCTTGTAGGCTGGCAGCTCCCAGGTGCTGTGTGTGTGGGGGGGCACCGGGTAGGTGGAGGCACTCCGAGTGACAGCCTCGGGATGATCCTGCAGGCCGGCCTGGCCAGGAAAGCCCATGCGGAGCTTGGATGTGGGGCTTTTGCACAGCGGTGCTGCCAGGGAGGTACTGTGCCTGTCTCCATCTTACATGGAGGAAACTGAGGCACACAGAGGTCAGGTGACCTGTGGGGCATTAAGTCGCTGAAGTTGGACCTGAACACAGGTTCCCCTGACGCCAGGCCCAGTGCTCTCTGCCCCCTGGAATACCAGATTGCCTCCGAAGTGTTTTCTGAATCCCGGACACATTGAGCCGGACTGCTCAACCCCTGGTCCATTGCTTGTAAACTTGGCTCTGGCGCAAGTGAAGAAGACAGAAGCAGTAAATTGGGCAAGAGCTAGGCTTAGGGTCAGGGTTGGCTGTGGATACCGGGGTCAGTCACCCCCTTCCGGGGGTTCTTGTGAAGGCCTGAGTAAAGCATCAGAACCCATCTTATCCTGCTCTGTATGGGTGCTCCTCCCATCAGCAATCTGCTTCCTCTCCACCCTCCCCTTCCCAGCTGGCTGCCATGTCTATAGGGTCCACACTAGTCTTGGACTCTGAGGTGGGAAACCCCAGGAGCAGCAGTGTGAGAGACCTTGGGGGCTCCCTAACGTTTTGTTGATGGAACTTTGGTTCTTAAAGAGTGGCTTCTGTCATGTGACTAATGAGTTAACTTCCTCAATAGCTCCCTCAGATGCTGGCTACAGGAAGAGTGGTTATTAAAGCCCCTCCTTGACCACAGTAAGCCCTGTTGAGTCAGCCCTTTCCCACTCTGTGCCTAGTGTTTAGGATTTGAACCTTGCTGCAGGACTTGGGAGGTATTCCTGAGTGGAAGCTCCTGGAGGTGAGGGAGTCTTGTCTGCCTCTCTCTGAGTCCCTGTCACTTAGCCTAGTGTGTGGGGAAAGCCCTGGCCTCATGCCCTTGCTCCAGTGGTCTCTAACTCTTGTTCTCTCTCCACCAAGTTAATGGTTTTTAGTTCAGCTCGTATTCTGCAGCTTGTTGAAATCGTTTTTACTCATTCAGCTATTATTGTCCACATAGGATTGAACTACTATATTTTTATCGAAATTGTTGATAAGACCAAGTCACTTAGTCTCAGAGCTTCCCTCTTCACTTAGGCAGTAAACATAATTTGAGTGGTTTGTCAATTTAATGACCACCATTGGCCTAAAATTCTCTTACAATTGCAGATTTTTTTCCCAACTCAGTTTATCCTGTCCACTTGAGAACCTTCTTGACTTTTTTGTGATCATTTTTTAAAATTTTTACAGCAGTATGGATCCAAGCTTATTAAAAGAACGGGAACTGTTCAAAAAACGAGCCCTCTCCAATCCATCAGTAGAAAAACGGCCAGCGCTTTCAGAGTCATCCTCATCATCCAAGAAGAAGAAAACCAAGGTTGAGCAGGGAGGCTCATCGGGTTCAAAACAAAATTCAGGTTAGTAAAATTGAGTGCTTTGGGACTGGTGAGAGATGGGAGACTGGGAGGTGTGGGAATTGATCTTTCAGAATTAAGATATGATGGGTTGTCACCTGAAACGGAGGCCATGTTCAAGTCTGCCCTTCAGTTAGGTTCATCTGTGAGGTTGTGCAGGACAAAGCCGAGATGGTCCCTGGGGCAGTGCCAGCATCCTGCTTATTAATATACCCTTTAGGTTTCACCACTCTTAACTATCTTCCCATGGGATTCCTGTTGGCCACACTGGTGTCAGATTCCTGTTGGCCACACTGGTGTCAGACTTCAGAAACTTGGAGGACTAGTGTGTATCCTGGGAAGTCAAGAAGGAATACCCTTCCTCACTTTCTTCCTGCTCTCTGGTTCCCCTGGTTGGGGAGGCAACTTTGATATCCAGAGGCCCTTCTTTCTTTCTGCTTTAGGCCTCTAGGGGGTCCAGACCCTCACAGGTGGAGCATCTTTTTATCTTTACCTTTGAGGATCCTTCAAAAGCTGACCTGTAATTTCCTGAGCTAATAGAAGCAGCAGAGATGCATTTTTGAAAAATAGGTCTTTGTTCCTCTTTTAACTTGAAGGATCCAGGCTTGGGCCTGATCAGGGGAAGGAAGAGGGTCCTTCTTGGCCAGGGGAGTCAGTAGATCAGTTCCTTTATTAGTAAGCTCAGAGAACAGTTAGAAGAAGCTATCTGGAAATTCATGTAGATTTCCTCACCATATTTATTATGACCAAACAATAACATACCAATATAGAAAGAACAGAAAGGAAGAGATTGTGGGAGACTCTGACCTGCTATCTTGAACAGTGTTTCTACAAGGGTCTGTTAGGTTTTGCAGAGCAGAATCAACATTATCTCACTTATCTGGGCCCCTTCTGAGCTTTCCCCTGCTGGGCTCTTCTGAGGATTTTCTCATGTTTCATTGCTTCTTACCCATTTCTCAACCGTTTTTGGAAAATGGTTTACCAAACTTGCTCTATTTGTTTTACAATGTCACCCCTGAGGCCTTGATGCATTGCCCTTTGCTCCAATATTTAACATGTAAAAGCTTAAGATGGTGACTGTCAAGGAGGCAGCAAAGATGTCTCTTCTTTGAGAAAGAACCAACATTCCTGGGACTGCTAGGTGGTGTAGTGGATAAAGCACCGGCCTTGGAGTCAGGAGTAGTTGGGTTCAAATCCTGTCTCAGACACTTAATAATTACCTAGGCCTTGGGCAAGCCACTTAACCCCATTTGCTTTGCAAAAAAACCCAAAAAAACAACATTCCTGAGGTCGAAGGTATTCCTGTTTTGGTGTTTATTAAATAATTTTCTCTGTTTTTTATGTTGTCATCAAAATAAATGAGGAAATAAGATGTCTGGTTGCCTTTCTTCCTTGAAAGGAATATCCAGAGAAAAGACTGTCTCCAAGCAGTCATTGAGTTTTGATTGCCTGACCATTCTGCTCTGGGTCGCAGGCTTATGGAGAAAAAAGCAAACTGTCCTTGAAGAGTTTCTATTATGTGACCTGACCAGGGTGGGCCGGGGTGGGGGGATCTTGTGCACATAAACATAGTTATGGAATAACCAGGAGGTTGTCTGGTGGGGTTGAGGGTTCCAGAAAGGCCTCCTGTAGGAATGGGACTTTTGAGTTGAAGTTTGGAAGATATTTGGAATTCTGAGACTTGTTATGGGGAGCTGGGAATTATTACTCTGGAAAGGGAGGATGGAGTCACTTTGTTGAGCAGTAATGTTGGTGTTCGTTCCTGGGGGGGGGGGGGCAAGCTGATTGTCCACTAATATGGATTGGAGAAGAGAGAACCTAGACACAGGGAAATTCTTTGGGAGTCTCTGAGAGGGATCTTCGGGACCTGTCCTAAGGAGGAGAGAGGTGGGGTGGGGATAGCGAGAGGAGATCTGACCAGCTGTTCTTCCAGGGTAAGCTCTGGAAGAACAGAGTCACAAAAAGGCTTCCCCCGGGATGCTGTGCAGGAATTCCCTCTGTATCTTGTTTGTACAAGCTGGTATCTCACCATTAGCCTGGGGATCCTCAAGGACAGCGCCTGGCAGAGAAATTTTCTTGTCTTGATTTTTATATTTGCCAAATTATTATTGCTCTATTCTGTTTTGTGGTTCTAAAGCTCATTTGTTTACCGGCCCCTTGGGCTCCAGAAAGGGAAGCTTCTGGACCCTTATCAAACTTCTGTTTTTAAATACATAATAATAGAAGACATTACACTGCAAAGGAACCTGGTTATCAGGGAGGAGTTACCACAGTATTTGAAAAGCAAGTTTGTGGACCCCAGCTTAAGAACCCCATTTTAAAGAAGTTCATATTATTGACTATTCAAGGAAACATTTCTAATACTAGTGGACATCAACAAAGCATTTTAAAATTTACCAAACTCAGCCTGTCTTAGTTGAGCCTTTCAGCCACTGTGAGATGACTGGTATAGCTATTAATATCCTCAGTTTACAGACAAGGATTAAGTGACTTGTCCAAGCTCATGTAGCTAGCAAAGTCAGGAGTACGATTTGAACCTTGTAGTCCATCCATCCATCCATCTTCTATTCACATTCCCTTTCCATGATGAAAGATAGTTCCCACCTTGTCGAGCAGTTTCCTGTGCAATTGTTCTGAACCCAGGACCTTGGTCATGAACCCTGGGCTTGGCCAGCTGGGATTGCTGGGTTCTGGGAGAGACAGTGGGCTCCCCCAGCTAACAGGCTGCCCTCCTCAGCCTTCTGTGACTCTGGGGTCTCGGAGCTTCAATTTGGCCCCTCGTTTAGGCCCCTCACTTGGCTAGGTGGCTGATCTGTGCCAGTCCATTGTTTGACGACCCTAATCTCCATCTCCTTTCCTGTAAGAGGGAGCATCATGAGAAGAAAACGCTGTGTAGACCATAAGGTGCTTCAGCAATGGCAGGTCAGGTCAGTGTTGGATAAAACCTCCATGACGTGCCAGACACTCACTAAGCCCCAGGAGACAAAAGGAGGCAGAAGACAGCACTGCCTGCCCTTCTGGAGCTGCCAGTCTATCAGAGGTGACCACGTGCAAACAGACCTGCAAAAGCCTGAAGAGGAGAGAGGCACCAGAATCCATAGTGTTCCATTAGGTCTGAAAAGGCCTTGTGGGGGTGGGGTGGAAAAGCCTGTAGACTGACCCTCCCCTTGTCTTCCTCTTAATTACTTTTCTCAGGTCTCTCACCTACCTCAATCAGCAGCCTTCTTCTTCCAGGTCTTTATGCCCCTTCCTCCCCAGGCCTGTAACCTGTAGCCTGGACTCTTCAGTTTCCCCTTCCATCATGGGATTGTGGGTCTAGAGCCAGAAGAGGCTGCAAGGGGAAGTGAAATCCCTAGCCCAAAGGCCTGAGAGGGCAAAGCTTGGCCCATCATCTTCAGAGCCATTCCCACAGCCATTCTGTGCTGCTTAATCATGAGAAATTAGGGAATGTGATGGGTTTTGTGATGTTGGGACTTCAAAGAATGTGTCCTGCTGTGCCAGTGGGGCCCTCTGAGGCCTTGGTGGTCCTGCAGATATCTGAGATGTGTTAGTGGACTGGGATTCAAGACTCTTCTCCTGCCATGGTTTCTACTCTGCTCTTGTGTCCTCTGGACCTGGGCCTGGTTCATTGGTGCCTAGGGAAAAGTTGGGCCAATGGAGACACTGACTTAATCAGCAAACTTCTATCAGACACCTGGTGGATGCTAGTCACTGTACCAGTCACCAGGGAAACAACCACGGAGAGTGCAAGAGTGAGTGTGTGTGTGTGCCTACATGTGTATGCATCTGCTCACAAAATGGCTATGGTAAGATGGTGTGGGCTCTGAGACACTGTTTGGTTTTGAGTCTGATCTTGAACGTCATTATGAGAAGATTATGATTCCACTTAGAAAAACTCTTTAGGGGCTTCAGAGTCAGAAAAGGAGTTTGAATTCATTGATTTTTGGTTCCTATTTTTAAATGGTTCTGATTTCCAAGATTCTTTTCAGAGAAATACCAAATATGAATCCCAAAGATGACCTTTGCTTGATATAATTTTGAACTTTTTAAAAACCACAGAGACCCTTGGCAAGGTTACTTTTATTTGTTTGTTTTTTAGGTTTTTTGCAAGGCAAATGGGGTTAAGTGGCTTGCCCAAGGCCACACAGCTAGGTAATTATTAAGTGTCTGAGACTGGATTTGAACCCAGGTACTCCTGACTCCAAGGCCTAGCCACCCCTGCAAGGTTACTTTTAAACACTGGTTTCATGGAATCCAAGGGGGTAGTTTGAATTGTGTGACACAAGGTGGTTTGAATTCTTATTTTTTACTTTCATCCATTTCCCCTTATTTATAGAAGGACGTTACTTCAGTTAGGTTTTTCCAAGGTGGAAATAGAATATGTTTCAACTTGTGGCAGTAATTATTTTGGAAGACTTTGCCTTAGAAGCTTGTTTGCAGGGGACACTTTTTTTGCAAGGCAACAGGGTTAAGTGGCTTGCCCAAGGCCACACAGCTAGGTCATTATTAAGTGTCTGAGGCTGATTTGAACTCAGGTACTCCTGACTCCAAGGCCAGTACTCTATCCACTGTGCCACCTAGCTGCCCCTTTGGGGGAACACTCTTGATGAAACCATTTGCTGCCAGTTTGGGTGGTTTGAAGGCCTGCAGGTTTGTATTTGGACTATGTTCCAAAGTGTATACACACATCAGAGATGGGAGAATAAGAGTCTTCTGCACAAAACTATTTCTAGCATCACTTTTGTTGTAGCTGAGAAGTGGAAGCAAGGAAGGCATCTATTGGACTGCTGATAGCTGAGCAAATTGGGCATGTAAGTGTCACTGAATAGGGAGAAATGATTAGAGGGACAGATTTAGAGACATCTGGGAAGGCTTGGAGAGTAGACTTAGGCGGAACCAGAAGACTAAAGAAAGTCCAGAGGACTGACATTGAGCCTGCCCGCACCCCCCCTCCCCCAAAAGAGGTGGACTTGGGAGGCAGAAGGAATAATATGTTCTCAGGTGATTCCATTGAGTCTTACTATAGGAATTCCGAGGAGGACTTTTAGTTGTTTTTTGGAAGGCATTGGGGTTAAGTGACCTGCCCAAGGCCACACAGCTAGGCCGTAAGTGTCTGCGGCTGGATTTGAATTCGGGTCCTCCTGACTCCAGGACTGGTGCTCTATCCGCTGCACCAACTAGCTGCCCCATCTTTTGAATTTTTAAGAGGGAGAATTATGGGGAAAAGGAGAGGGATGTAATGTTAATGTAATATTAATGTTTTACAGATGCAGATAAAACATTTTAGAAAAGAGACATACATATAGATATAGATATATACGCATATGTATACTTATGTGTAAAAGTCTAAAACCCTTTTACATTCAGAAAGAAATTAGAGGAGGGAATGGGGTGAGAATGAGTTGGAGGCTAGGGAATAGGATAAGAGGATATATAGAAAGGTGTATAGATTGATAGGGAGGGGTCGTAAATGGGTGTGAAAGGGAGGAATTCTTTGAATGAAGGGGAGAGCAAGGCAGTGAATAGAAGTAGAGTAGAGGATCAAAATAAGAGATCCATACAAACCAAATACAAATATGGGTGTGCATGGGTGTAAATGTCTATTTACAAGAAATGTCTGCACATGGTATGGGTGTCTATATCTATATGCTCAATGATAGCCATTCTGGGGGTGGGGGAAGGAAAAAAAAATAAAGTAAACCATGCCTAGTAGAGAAGAGGGGAAAAAATCTATAAAGAAGCCAAGAAAAGATGGACAATTTTGAATACTATGTAATATTTATTATATAGGCTTTCTTGAAATTGAAATTCTTTTTATATTATGAATTCTCTCCTGTTTTGCTGTCCACATGACAGTGTTTTGTTATTGTTTTTATTTTGTAAAATGAAAAACATATTAAAAATCAGAATCCGGGGCAGCTAGGTGGCGCAGTGAATAGAGCACCGGCCTTGGAGTCAGGAGTACCTGGGTTCAAGTCCAACCTCAGACACTTGATAATTACCTAGCCGTGTGGCCTTGGGCAAGCCACTTAACCCCATTGCCTTGAAAAATCTAAAAAATCAGAATCCACCAAAAAAGAAAAAGAAAACACACAGAAAGGAATAGAAAGAAGTTTAGAGTCAGAGACGAGCAGGACAACTTTGCAATTACTGGTTGTTAGATTTATCATGTACTAAAAACAAACCAGGCTTCAGCCAAGTGGGAGAATGAATGGAGGCATATTTTATAACTATGGCAAACCAAGGGAAAGAATTGGCACAAGGACCATACTCAACTAGATAAATGGAGAAAGAATATGAAGTTTTCGAAAGGATTGAAAATCATGAAAAAACGCTCCAAAAATCTAGTAATTAGAAGATAAATAGAAAGGGAAGCAGCTGAAGTTTCATCCCAGACCTAGGAAATTGTCATGGAAGACAAAAATGGAAGCAGCTGCTGTTGGAAGGCTGGTGTTAGTACATTGACCCCGAAGCTGAGAATGAGCTGATTGTGAGGCAGTTGGAATTACTTGGATCTCTTTCTGGGGGAGATGGGTGGATTCTCTCAATTTCTATTTTGCCCTCTGCTTCTAGGATATCTGGGCAATTTTCCTGTAGGAATTTTTTAAAAATGAGGTCAAGGCTCTTTTCCTGATCATGACTTTCAGGTATCCCAGTAATTTTAAATTATCTTTCCTGAATTTGTTTTCCAGATCTGTTGTTTTTTCAATGAGATATTTCACATTTTCTTCTAATTTTTCATTCTTTTGGTGTTGAAATACTGTGTCTTGACTTCTCATAAAGTCAGCAGCTTCCTTTAGTTCCATTCTACATCTGAAGGATTTGTTTTCCTCAGAGAGCTTTCTTATCTCTTTCCATCTGGCCAATTCTGCTTTTTAAAGCATTCTTCTCAGTAACTTTTTGAACTGTTTTATCCATTTGATCTGTGCTGGTTTTTAACATGTTATTTTTTTCAGCATTTTTTTGGATCTCCCTGACTAAGCTGCTGACTTCTTTTTTCATGTTTTTACTGCATCTTTCTCATTTCTTTCCCAATTTTTCTTCTATCTCCCTCATTTGATTTTCAGAATCTTTTTTTGAGCTCTGTCATATCCTGAGCCCAATTTCCATATACTTCCTCATCTTCAGACTGAGTATTTTGATCTTTCTTGTGATCATAGACAATGTATTTCTTAATAGTGTTCCTCTTTTTTCTCTGTTTATTCATTTCCCCAGCCTGAGCCTGGTTTTGGGGTGCTTCCTGAGCCTTTGAGTATTATTGGGATACCCCCCCCCACAAGGATCTCAGTGTGTAAAGCTCTGTCTTCCTTCCTGGTTTGTGAGTGACTACAAGCACACCCCTCTGCCACGGGGCTGAAGTGGGGGGCCCCTGCTGTTTTATGGGGGGCCTAGACTGTGATCAGGATATGAATGTGGTCAGAGCCCCAGAGTCCTGATCCAGGTACAGAGGACAGACCTTGGAAGTCTCTCTCCACCTCCCTACCTAGGCTGAGTTGCCTGGGGGCTCCTGCTTACCAGCCCCTCCTGCTTCTGGTTCTCTCTGAGTGCCCTGAGGGCTGGGTTTCACATACTCACTCTGGCAGAGGTCCCCTGCTGATCTTCCAAGTTGTGCCCAGTGCTCCCCAGGGTGTAGGTCAGGAAACTGTCCCCACTGCCCTGAGCTGGGGCTGCCTCCAAGAGGCTAAAGTTCCTTCACTCTGGTGGCTGCCCCCTAACCCCATGGAGTGGAGCCTTTCCGCTATTTTTAAGGTTTCCTTGGACGGGATAATTGCCTAACTGGATCCCTCTGCAGGTTCTGTCTCTCAAAAATTTAGTTAGAGTCCTTATTTTATAAGTTTCAAAATATTAGGAAGAGAGAGCATCTAAGAGAGGATCTTCTCCTGTTGCCATCTTGGCTCTGCCCCTTGAAATTACTTGGGAAAAGTAGCTAAGCCCTTTATCTTTGACCCCCAAGAACTCCTCTGCTGGAGAAGGACCTTCAAGACCACTCATCAACTATTCATAGTTTTGTTATTGTCACCTAGAATGAGAAACAAGATGGGCACCCATTAGATGGGAAATGTTTGATTAAACTGTGTGATGTAAAGCATTATTACTTTATTATGAGATGAAGTAGAGGAAGTCAGAGAAATCATGGATGACTAGTCTGATTCTAAGTGAAATTGTAGAACCTAGAGATAGAAGTGAAACGTGTAAAGAACTAGTGGGAAGGAAGAAATCACTTGTAAGCACCTTCTGTGTGGCAGGGCCTGTGATCATCTCCAGGATGCAAACAGGAGCCAGCTCAGCACCCCTTCATTTAAGGAGCTCATGTTCCAAGGAAAAGAGACAGTGGAATTTACACTTGATTAGAGATGTCTGGGACCTTCATGAATGGAGAAGCTGACATCAGACAACCTGACTCACCCTGGGACCCTCCCTCCTGGATTGCTGGGGGCCATGCTGCATTGAGACCAGTCCTCCCTGGATTCTGCCTGGCTGACTATTGTAAAGTAGGAAAAACCCAGTTCATCAGGCTACCTGTGAGTGTCTCAGAAGGCCCTTTCCCCTCCAACTTCTGTTAAGCACTAACGAATGGAGGAGCTTCAGCTGCCCTGTCACAGATGGGGTGGTCCAGTGAGCCCGAGGGGGAGCAGACTCTATAGTGGCTTCCGCCCTCTGGCCCTGGCTCTTGGCATCACCAAGGGACAAAATGGAAGGGCTCTTTGTGTCCCTCCTGGAATATGAGCCTCTTGGAGAGCTGAAGGGACATTGTGTAGAGGAAAAGGAAGCGAGGACTGACCCAGTGACCGGCCACAGGAGCCTGGTCATCCGGCTCATGATGCAGACTCTGGGCCTCACACTTCCTCAGGGGACCAGACAGTATTGTAGTTCTCTTTAAGTTTTAAATAAAATTCAGTGCTAACGTTCAGCCTCCAGAGAGACTGCTCATGTTTCGTCTTTGACCCAGGCTCTGAGCTAACAGTACCCTTTTAAATAAGCAAGTCAACAGACCTGGCTAGCATGACTGAATACAGAAAGCCTGCTCACTGGAGGGGAGGAATTGACCCATTTCTATCTTCTACCGTAAACGAATTTACTGTGATGTATATCCATGTTCTTCAATACCGCGTAGGAGGATGTGGGCCAAGGCTGCTCAAGAAGTCCAGCATTCCATTCAAGGGAGTAGAGTAGGGGAGATTTTACCCCACTTATGATTCTCCCACCCCCCCAAAGTGGATCAAAAGCATTAGTACAGAGTTCACTGTGTATCCAAACTGTGGTTCTCACCAAGAGTGTAAGTATTTCAATGGCTGTATATAGCCCTCTCAGATGTACAGTTTCTCAGAATAGCTATCCATTACTAGAGTGTTCTATAAACATTGACTTATTAAGCTTCACAACACTCCTTTGAGGATTAGATCATTTAATAGTGTGTGTGTATGTTTTACTCTTTAAAAGAAATAGAAAGGAAAAAACATCTGGGAAAAGTAAAGTCAAATGGACAGTGATAAGAATTTAAATTGTCATCTTGAGGGAAGACTTTTACTTTTTTTTTGTAGGTCTCACTTTTGAAGTTGAATCTGAAATTGAGATTTGCTTTTCTCCTCTACCCTGGGGGTATTCCTGAACTCCAGAGGTTGCAGACTATAGGTGGCTGTGGATAGATTAAAATGTCATTGGGAAATCTTAACAAAATAAATGGCAATAAAACACAACATAGATAGTGTTAATTTTGGATTTTTTCAGTCAGGGTGAGGTCTCCTCAGAGTTTGACACTACTGTTTATCTGCATTCTCTTTTTAATTTTTTTTTGAGACAATTGTGATTAAGTGACTTGCCCTGGGTCATACTGCTAGTAAATGTCTGAGACTGGATTTGAACCATTGTGCCACTTAACTGCCTCCACCCAAGGATTCAGGCTGGGTCCTCTGGTGGTCTGTTTTCTTGTTGTGTGAGACCTAGGCCTGTGAACTGTAGATCCTATCTCGCAGAATCTGCAGTTCACAGGCTTAATTTTTCATGACAACAAAACAGGACACAAGATAGGAGCTAAAGGAAATCCTAGAGATGGGAGATTACCTCAGTCTTAGCAGCAAAAGGCTTTGTTCCAAGGGGGAATTGAGCACCTCCCAAGTACTCAACTGGGTGAAGCCCCCTGGCTTGAGGCGGCCCCATGCTCCTGGGGCTCCTGTCCTGGCTTCAGCATCTTTTCAGGAAGAGTCTTGGTGCAGTGGAAACAGGAAGACTCATCTTTGTGAGTTCAAATCCAGCCTCAGACACTGTCTAGCTGTGTGACTTTTGGCAAGTCACTGAACCCTGTTGATTGCCTCATCTGTAAAATGATCTGGAAAAGGAAATGATGACCCAGATGGGCCCATGAAGAGTTGGACATGACTGAAAAATGACTCAGCACACTACCTAACCCAGTTTGCCTGGGAGAAGGGGTTAGGATATTGTTCCACCAGCCTTCTTTTGAGGAGAAATTTGAGTGGGGAGAAAATGAGATCATTCTCCTCAGGAAGGTGGGCTTTCCAGTTTTCTCCAGTGAATTTTTTGTCTTGAAAACTATTCGTTGAAAGATGTTATAAGGGGCAGCTAGGTGGCGCAGTGGATAGAGCACCGGCCCTGGAGTCAGGAGTACCTGAGTTCAAATCCGACCTCAGACACTTAATAATGACCTAGCACTGTGGCTTTGAGCAAGCCACTTAACCCCATTTGCCTTGCCAAAAAAACCTAACAAAAAAAAAAAATGTGAGCTTTCCCTTGCTAGAAGATGAGTCCTGGGACTGAATCCCCAGGTTCCCAGCCTTGGCCAGCTCAGGGTACCAAAGAACCCGAGATGATGATGATTACTTCGTTTCCTGGCTGGAGCAGGCTGTGGAGGTGGTGGAAATCACTGACACATAGAGAGCAGCAAGAACCTGAGTCTGTAGCTCTTATGGAGCTCTAAGGCAAAGCCTCCCAGGCTGCTGGGCCATAGCTCATTCCCACCCTGCCTTCTCTGGTCTTGCCTGGCTTTCAAGCACTCGTGTCTGAAAGGTCAAAAGGTGAAAGATGGTGCTATGAATGGGAGTGAATGCAAGGCTGTTTATTGAAGGAAAGTATAGTGGGCTGGATCTGGACAGACTCCAGCAGTGGGTTGGTGGGGAGAGCAAGTCTTTTTAGAGGGTCTGGGATGTAGGAGGCAGAGTGTTATGAATTTCTATAGGGACTGGGAATCGTTGGGATCTCCCTGAAGGGCATGTTTTGTTTGGGGGTTCACCAAGGTGAGATTGTGTGTTGTTTGGAGTTTCTGTGGAGGTTAGGGTTCATGTAATTAGGAAAGGATAATTAGTGGGACTCTACTGAGCAACACTGAAACTCGAGCCTGGATCCAACATTCCAGCCTTTTTGTTTTAATTTTACTAAGGGGGATTGGGGTTGGATGTCATTTCTTTTGAATCTACTTCTAGTTGAATGGGGGTGGTCAGGTACATCAAAGGGTAAAGGGTGGAATTGTTGGTATCCTTTCTGTAGGAAACTTTCTGGGCCCCTCTTACCTCTGTTAGACTGGGTTCCCCTTCAAGGAGGGGACGCCGGTTTTGCTTCTCTCTGTATCCCCAGGACTCAGTGTGACCCTTGTCAGGCACCCAGGTTTGAAGACACCTGGTTATAATCCCAACCTGAAATGTTCTTAGTTTTGCTTTTCCTATTTTTTCTTTTTTTAAAAATTTTTTGAGGTGGCTAGGTGGCGCAGTGGATGGAGCACCTGCCCTGGAGTCAGGAGTACCTGGGTTCAAATCCAGTCTCAGACTTAATAATGACCTAGCTGTGTGGCCTTGGGCAAGCCACTTAACTCCATTTGCCTTGCAAAAACCTAAAAAAAACAAAAAAAAACAAAGAAAAAAATTTTTTTGCAAGGTTATGGGGTTAAGTGACTTGCCCATGTTAAGCAAGTATTAAATGTCTGAGGCCGGATTTGAACTCAGGTCCTTGTGAGTCCAGGACCAGTGCTTTATCTGGTGCTCTATCTACTGCACCACCTAGCTGCCCCTCCTATTTATTCTTTTTTTTTTTTTTTTAGGTTTTTTGCAAGGCAAATGGGGTTAAGTGGCTTGCCCAAGGCCACACAGCTAGGTCATTATTAAGTGTCTGAGACTGGATTTGAACCCAGGTACTCCTGACTCCAGGGCCGGTGCTCTATGCACTGTGCCACCTAGCCGCCCCATAGCCCCATATTTATTCTTTATTTACACATGTGAACATGCCCATCCACACCCACAGTTGTGCAACCTCACCTAGGAGAATGCTTATCTCCTGCAGAAAGCACGTGACCCATATCAGTCCCTTGATGAATGCTTGTGGATTAATTGGTTGACTTTACCTATCAGAAATCCTGAATTAAATTTATTGTGTATTGATCAGTAGGTCTCTACTGTACCCATGGGACTCTGTCTTAGACTGGGTCTCTCACAGCCATAGTTCTTGTGTAGTGAGCTCTAGGTTCTACAGATCTCCTAAGAGACATTTTCATGTGATCCTCACAGTGACCCTAGATAGGAGATGCCATTATTATCCTTATTGGGCAATTGAGGGCTGCATTCTTTGACCTGGGGCAGCCAGGCAGCTTTTGTACCAGAGTTTTTCCCAACTCCCAAGTCTGTCCCCACTGCTTCACCCCTGGGGACTTCCCTGAAGAGCCCATCAGCTGGTCTAGGAGTCAAGCTACAGGGGTTGTGACCTACAAAGACAATGGACTGAACTAGACTGGGAAGAAGGTCAGTGGAAGAGACCAAGTCCTTGGGGGGGACTTCAGGTGGCTCATGAATTAGAGAAGCCTCCTTTGATTCCTGAATATTCCACTACAAGGAACCAGACTCTGAAGACTAGCCCTTTTCAGCCATGGTTCTAGAATGCAGATTCTAATCCAACAGGCCCTACAATGATCCCCCTCATACACCAAACATGGAGGCTTGAGATCTGGAAGTGAACAAGGAGTCAGGGCCAAAGTGAACCTGTGGGACTCTACCTGGTGTCCACTTGGGGAATGCTATCTTTGTGAACTCCTGTCTCAAGTGGGGATGTCACCTCATGCTGTGTTTTATTACCCTGAGGTGCAGGTGACCTGGGCATCTGGGATGATATAGACAATGTCAGGAGAGAGAAGTATCAACATAGTCTATGAACCAGGGGCTTATAACCATGGCCACTAAACTACATATTAACATGATTTATTTTAAAAACATGTTTCCCAGTGACATTTTCACCTGGTTTAGGTTGTAGGTGCATGAAACAGGCTGCCTGTGTGACATCCAGCTTTCATTGTCTGCAGGGATGGGCAGATACTTGGCTGGACTCTTCTGCATTTTCAAGTCTTTATTACCTGAGCATTGTCTCTTCCCCGTGTTCTTGTATGCAAGGAGCTGTCCATTGTGTCCCTAGGCCTGCCTTCACTTGGAGATTCCCATGTGTTGTATGGGAGTGGACACCAGACTGAGCCAGAGATCAGTAAGAATCACCTGCTCTGGCCCTCTAGCATCAGGTGGATGTCCAAGCAAGACCCCAAATATAGTCTTCCTGAGGAAGGCTGAGTGTTCTTGAGTGTGGCAGGGAACAGCCAGCCCATTGACTTTGTGCATCTGGGTCCCCTGAACTCCTATGGGGGAAGACCCTACTTTTTACCCTGAATTTCCTTGAGGCAATGCACAAGAGGGGCAAGGCAGGCAGGGAAGGATGGAGCCCATCTCCGATGAGGATGACCCCAGTAGAGGAGTCCCAGGTCTGTCACTGAAGTAGAGGTATTGTTGGCCTCTTAAGGAGAGGACTAGCTCCTTCTCTCCCTCAGTGATCTGGGACATGTCACTTGGCCCCTTGGAGTCTTCATCTTTGGGGTCAAAGGGTTGGTTCCTACTCTAAATTAATGATGCAGGGCCAAGGGTAATACAGGGACAGGAACAGATACTCTGCTGATAGCTCTGAAGGAGAATAGGGCCTATGCTAGCATTTTGATTCTGTGATCTCGAAACAAAGGTCAGAAATGTGTTGACTGGCTGGCACTGAGTCTTGAGAGTGAGTGTTCATCTGTGTTAATGGAGGGTATGTCAGGGCTGATGATGTACTGAGAGAAAAGGAAGCAACTCCACTTCCTGCCCTTTCCCAAGATTCAAAGGTAAGATTCTTCTAGACCTCAGCTGGGAAGAATGGGGGGTGGGGCGGAGATGAGAAGGGAGATGGAAAGGGAAGGGTTGCTGACCACATGTCATTATTTGCCAGAATTGAGCTTTGGGGACTTTGCTTTGTGGTTATTGGCCTTGAATTGCCATAGACCCAGTTATTTAATATTGGTACCTAAGCAGCTTCTAGTTGAAGCTATCCAGTGATGGTTTAAAAAAGTTTAGGGAATTTTCCTTTTTGCAGTCAAACTTCAATAGAAGCAGGGTCTCTAAACCTCACAGAAGCATCCTTGGCCTATGAGGCATGGACTGACTTTTAGGAAGCCCCTATTCATATTAACTATTTCTTTTGTATGTTTTCATTTTTTTTTAAGGATTTTTTTTTTTTTTGCAAGGCAAATGGGGTTAAGTGGCTTGCCCAAGGCCACATGGCTAAGTAAGTATTAAGTGTCTGGGGCTGGATTTTGAACCCAGGTACTCCTGACTCCAGGGCTTGTGCTTTATCCACTCTGCCGCCTAGCCACCCCTCTTTTGTATGTTTTACATCTTAATGTTTATTTGTTAACTATCTCCCAATTAACCTGTTCATCTGATTTTCCTGATCTGGGGTGGGGATTGATGGACCCTTCCTTTGTTCAATTCACATCCTCTTTCCTATAGCTTTAGTGATTTGTATTGTCTGTTTCCTGGTTCTGATTTCATTCATTTATTTCCTTTGACCATTGCAGGGAACTGGGAAATGATGGGACATGACAGGTTTGCTTCATTTTGGGTTCATGCTTCCTAGACTTGAACACCTGGAGGCTCAGATGGCCCCCAGCACTCAGGATTTGGCCTGTCACATTTGCAAGGGAGACCAGCTGCTTCTTGGCCTTAGACTTGGCAAGGCCAAGGTTCTTCCCACAACCTTTTTGAGGGTTCACTTTGGTAAAATCATCAAGTGTTCACAGATGGCCCTTAAGAACAAAGTAGTGTTGTGTATTTGAAAGATAAAAAGGAGAAATTAATATGGGAAGAGATTTCTACATAAATAATCACATTATGAGAATGGGGTAAAGTATCAACCTTTTCTTGTCAGCATTTGCTGATGTGCTTAAATCAGTTTTCTTTTCAGGAAAATTTAGACTAATTATATGATCTCTAAATTATATATAAGAAAATTTGGACTAATTATATGATCTCCAAAGTCTTTTCCAGTGACAGAGTTCAATAACTTTTTTCTTTTTTCTTTTTTTACTGCGGTAGCATTTAAAAAAAAATATTCCTTTACTTGCAAAGAGTATAGCTCTTTGAAATGGATTCATTACATTTTGAAATTTGTTAACTTGCAGACCCTATTTGGGGCTTCTTAATCGAATAACAGATTCTTCCTTTCTTAGAAATTCTGCAGCATCATTCTTTATAGTCATGTTTAATAGACACACTTTTGACCTTCCTCTCTATTTCTACGGAGATGAGATGAGGTCCTTGGTAAATTTTGCTCATAACTGCAGTATCTAGGAAGACTGGCCATTCATTAATACATTTTAATTTTTTCTTTTATTTAGATACTGCCTTCATTTTCAAATCTGTTTCTCCCTAGAGCACTTTTATTTATTTCAAACAAAACAAAAAAAAAAAAGGAGAAACAGCAAAATTCACCAATCCATCAGCTGAATTTAATGGCATATATATGTTCAGCACCAGTGGTCAAACCCCTCTGAATGGAAGGGAAGGGAATACATTTCTCCTCTTTTTCTGGCTATCCCTTCATTGCTACTTTGTTTGAAGGCTATTCAATAATGTTGAAGTTATTTGTATTAATATTCTCTAAAGGTCAGATCTTTAAAAATAATTTTAAAAATTGGAAATGTTTTTTTTAAGGAGTAGGAGCAACTATGAGACTTAGTGGGCTCTTGGTGCAATCTGTTTAATTTGGGTCTTTCTTTAATTGCTGAAGGACCTGGGGAAGAGGATAGTACTTAGTGATCTTGTGAATTCCTAGGATATAGGTTAAGGTTCTGTCTATTAGGAGGGCACAGTATGACTGTGCTTCTGCATTCAGGGTTTTAGCTTTGGGCCATGTATTTGCAGCTGAAGAGCCCCCCCCCCCCCCCCCCACCTGGGTCTGATCTCCACAAAGTCTCTTGGGTTTGCTGACCCTCTGGCAACTTATGGCAAAATGGAAGTTTGGGGGAAGACCAGGACAAATGCCACACTGATTGCTCAAAACTGCATTTATAAGGATTTTACCATGGATATATACAGCGAAAGCCACTAAGCCACTCAAAAAAGGAACAACTTTCATTTGCACTATGACATCTTTTTACAAAAGGATAGCTGAAGAATTGATGAAGGCAGGACCCTGCTAAGGCTGGGGTCCCCATCGTACTAGGCTGCATAGATGTAGCCCCGATGGGGGTCAGAACCTCAGGACTCCTCTCTCCTACCCCCCCCCCCCCGTGGAGGTCAGAGGCATTTGTGCCAACATTCTGTCTCAGGTCTGTCTGGCTGCTAAACCACTTCAGTGTCCCGCCTCCTGATGTTGTCCATCATGGTGCGCAGAGGGCTTGGTTCACTTTCCAAGTCACTCATAGTTTTGTCTTTGGCGCAGCAGCAGCAATCAAGCACCTCGTAAACAAAGGCCAACAGCATCAGAGAGACCACTGTAAATATGAATAATAGCATGATGATAAAGCAGGCCGTGTTCCAGTTATCATGGAAAGGGTAAACCTTTTGGACTTGGAAGCCAATGTATTGGTAGGCCGACGTGGTGGTGGGTGGACTGGTGGTGCTGGCAGTCTCATTCCAGAGAGTGGCATTTAGTGTCGCCATGCTTAATGATTCCATTGCTTGTGTTGATCCAAAAGAGGCTGTCAAGATAAAAAAGGAAAAAAAGAAATGTAGAGGACTATCACATATGTGATGCAGAACCTATAGGTGGAGTATGAGTGTCACTGAAAATCCTTGGAAATTGTGAATGGTGTGTATACCCTACACTACACCTCTCTGCCTCTTCAAATAAGTGCTTCAGTGCGGGACTGGAGATGGAGAGTGCTGACTAAGCCACATTCTGGGATTTCTAATGAACTCAAATTTGCAGTCAGTTTGTTTGTGTATACGTGTCTGTATCAATATTCTGGTAGCTATAGACATTATAGTCATCTACAGAATTTAATTGTTAAAGAAAAAACAGTTGAATTAGCAGAGAACAGTGGTAAAGGAACAAGAACCTCTGAAAAACTCACCATTTTAAAAACATTGTGCCTTTGTAAAAAGCTTAGTGAAAATTCCTGTGCCCCTTCCCCCTTGGCTTTCATTCTTGCTGGTTACCTCTTTTCTGTGTCTTTGAGACTCCAATTTTCTCTGTACCCAATACTACTGGGTCAGAGGATCTGGGTTAGGAGGACAGTGATTGAGACAAAAAAAAATAGAAGAAACCAGCAGTCACAATAGCCTTGTGCAAGGACGACTCAAACTTGGTGGTTGCCATCAGGTGAGCCATTAGGCTCTGTGAACAGAGTTCTCCTGGAGTTGGTGTCTAGGTTAGCTGATTGTGATGCTTAGTAAAAACTTCAGGAAGCAACAATTTCAGGGCCCCAGAAGTCTTATTTGTTTCCTTTATTACATTTCTGTTCCCAAGTACTAACTGAAATTTATTGCCGAAAAGAACTTGGGACTTCCTAGGCTTGGAACATCTGGAGTGTCTTCTCAGGGACACTAAAGAGGCCACCTTGAATTGAGGAAGACCCATGTTGTAGACACACCATCCCCAAGATAACTTCCAAATTTGACTTGTACGATACACAGAGGCAGAATGTTTAGTTCTGGTGAATTTGCCTTTACATTATCACTTGAATATCACCCTCTCTCCTCTAACACTGTTTCTCCCTTCCCCCGAAAGTAGGGAAATAGAAAATCTTCTTTTTTGGAATTCAGAGGCATCATCTTATCAACTATGTTTCTTACAGTCAAAACTATGGATTTTCTAGTAGCAATGTATGACTACAAGAGTTGGACTCTAGGGAAGCTGAGCATCGCAGAATCGACACTTGCAAAGTGTGGTGCTGGAGAAGCTGTCCCTTGGACAGCAAGAAGATTCAATCCTTTGGTCACATAAGACAGGTCTCATTGGAAAAGACCCTGACGTTGGGAAAGACTGAAGACAAAAGGAGAAGGGGATGAGATGGATGGATAGTGTCACAGAACACCAGTCTGAATCTGGACAGACCTAAGGAGGTAGTGGAAGAGAGAAGGCCTGGGTGCCAAGGACCCTGGGGCCACCGATAGTTGAACCAGCCAACCTCTGGTCAGGCCTTGTTCTTTCCTCAGGGCCTCTCTCTCTCTTTTTTTAAGGTTTTTGCAAAGCAAACAGGGTTAAGTGGCTTGCCCAAGGCCACACAGCTAGGTAATTATTAAATGTCTGAGACTGGATTTGAACCCAGGTATTCCTGACTCCAAGGCTGGTGCTTTGTCCACTATGCCACCTAGCCGCCCCTCCTCAGGGCCTCTTGACTCCCAGCTCAAAGACCACCTCCACCAAGCCCTTCTAGTGCTTTCCTCTGAGATGACCTCCAGGCTGCCCGAATATCCCTTATAGAGACCCTTGTTTGTAAACATGAGCCTGGGGCATCCTTGAGGGCTGAGCCTGGCTTGGCTTTGCTTTGTTTTCCCCCTACCCTCATCCACTCACCTCTCCCAGCAGGCCCAGCCTGGCCATTGCCAGCCCTCTCTGGTGCTTCCAGCCAGCCCTTGCCCTAGCGCTCACCAACTCCTTCCTCAAGTCCCTTGCTTTCTTTCCCCATTTAGAATATAAGCACCTTGAGGTCAGGAACTCTCTTGCTTGCATGGATTTGTATCCCCAGTGATTAGGATACTGCCTGGCTGAAGTAGGGCCTTGATAAGGTCTTTTTTTTTTAAACTTTTTTTTTTTTAGGTTTTTGCAAGGCAAATGGGGTCAAGTGGCTTGCCCAAGGCTACACAGCCAGGTACTCCTGGCTCCAAAGCTGGTGCTTTATCCACTATGCCACCTAGCGGCCCTGATAAGGTCTTTTCTTTACCCATCTCCCTGTTCCCCATCCCACCCCTTTTACTTTACTAAGAGCTTCATTCTGTAAGACTTGGGCATGGAAGAAGTTATCATTCAGGCCTTGAGGGTCAGCTTGGTGGCACAGAGAATGGAGCATTGGCCTTGAATTCAGGAGAATGGAATCTTGAATCTGGCCTCAAGACACTTGACTCTTACTATCTGTGACACCTTGGGCAAAGTCACTTCACCTTGACTGCCTCATATCCAGGACCATCCCCATTGTCCTCATTCTTATCTGGACTGTCCCAGCTCAATCTGGAGGAAAAAGTGAGCACAGCCCCCATTCAAATCCAATTCAAGTTCTTGTCAATGGCCTCACCTCCCTTATGGTGTGGTCTTCGAGAATAAAAGACAAACATTCAGGCCTTGAGCTTAATTTAGCCTCTTTATTAAATGCTTCCACCTTCCTGTGCTAGCCACTTGTACACAAGAAGATGGCAGAGTCCCTCAAGGATCTTGGGGGAGATATGATGTGTACACAGTTGGATTTGAGAAAGGCAAAGAGGCTATCCTGACCCAGTGCTCTGAGGGCCTTGAGGGGGAGGGGAGACCACTTGGCGGGGGCTTTCAGGGAGGGTTTTATGGAGGGCCTTAGACCCAGCTGTAAGGAAGAGGAGGATTCCCAACAAAATAGACCCGGACTGTCCAAAATGTGGCACCTAAATGAACTACCAGAGCTCTTACTCAGATGGCCAATCAAAATATATTATCTATTGTTTCAATAAAAACTTGTAAAAGTCAGATTGGACAACCTTGAGATAGACTGTGGAGGGAGCATGTGCCCCAAAGACGCCTTAGTCTTCTTGATTGGAATTTGTACCTTGGGGAGAGCCAGCTCCAAACTCTGGGCTAAGACCTTTGGGGGCTTCTGCGAGGAGAGGAGTGTGTTAGTGCTGCTTCTAGATTGGAGGGGGCTGAATCTGAGATGAGGGTCTGTGAGGTCAGAGGAATGTTCTAGTGGAACATCCAGAGAGATGCAGATCCAAAGAAGGGAAACCTGAGGGACTGGGAAGAGAGATAGGCTTTGGGAGTTTGGGCAGCTGGGCAGGGGACATTGGCTGAGTGTGGGGTGCCAATGGGTATAGATCAAGCTGTCCCTGTCTAGGAGGCTGGTGCAAGACACATGAGTGTTCAGAACAATGTTTCATGAGGAAACAAAGTACAGGAGGTGATGTGGGTGGAATTTGGGGAGAGGGGTAGTTGTGCCAGGGAGGGCACTCAAGCCTCGGCTCTTTAATTTTACCTGGAGATGAAACTTCCCAAAATTCCTCCCCAAGTCTGTGCAGCTTCCTTCCCTATTAGTTCTTCAAGGTTTTGTGCCTCTGAAATTGGTTCTTTTTGGAGAATAAGGGAATTAAGGGGTAACTGCCTAAATCTCAAGTGTATCCAAAGCCTCTTTCTACCTGTCTTAATGAACTGGAACTTGAGTTCAAGATTGAGATCACCTGATATCTAAGGAGAACTTAGCACTCTAAAGTGACTTGTGGGGCGGCTAGGTGGCATAGTAGATAAAGCACTGGCCTTGGAGTCAGGAGTAGCTGGGTTCAAATCTGGTCTCAGACACTTAATAATTACCTATCTATGTGGCCTTGGGCAAGCCACTTAACCCCGTTTGCATTGCAAACCGCCCCCCCCCCAAAGTGACTTGCCCAGTTGGGGTCATATGTTAATGTCTGAAGCAGACTATAACTCAGGAAGATTAGCCCAAGGCTATTTAGGAGAGGAGGTACCCCAGTGGTGGTAAAATTATATTTTATTATATTACTGATTAATAGACCTATTTTTGGCCTGGTCAGATAGTTTCCCTCTTGGTTTGAGAGACTGAAAGTAAGTGTGAGCTGCTTTGAGGACCTGGGGAACCCATCATTTACTCTCTTTGTCTCATTCTTCCAGCCCTCCTGTCAGGAAATCACCTGAAAACTTCAGTTTTCAATGAAGTTAACAATTACTAAGTGTCCTGTCCAGAGAGGGTATCCCTAACAAAAATACACTTGAAACCAAATAGGAATTGACTTTGGGACAACCATTTGAGGTCAATTCTAGTTTTGTTCCACCTCCATTAATGCTGGTAATTGAGTTTATTATATTGGTATTTTATCATCAACTACTGTTTGAGATAAATGGGCCTTGGGCTGCTGCTTGGACATATTGGTTACCTAGGCATTTTCATGATAATGGAAGCCTGGTTGTTGGGGAGAAAAATTCTGATGTCCCAGGGTCTGATCTCTGTGGGACCCTGGGCAGTCTGCTTGGCCTTCTCATTTCATTGGGAAGCTTCAGGAAAGGAAGACTCTATCAGAGCTAGAACTAGTGAAATTACTCTTCTCTCCATCTCCCCAAAGGATGGTTGAAAGGCTTGTTTTTCTTTAAAAAAGGTGATTTGAGATTAAGCTACTTTGGACCAAGGCTTAATGAACAGATACTAACCAAACCAGTTCCCAGTGGGCTGTATTTGCCCCTTTGAAAGAGTTTGTGAGGATGACTCTGGTTTCCTAGGAGGGGCAGCCCCACCTGGGTATCTAGGGCCTGCCCTGTGGGAGGACTTGCCTGGAATAGCAGCAGCATTCCCTCTTGGCTCCTGGCATTTTTCAGAGTATCAGGAAAATAGAATCCTGGTAACAATGGAACACACAGAGCATGGCCTCCTTAATGTGAGATCTTTTTGAAAGGAAAACAGACTAGTCCAAAATTAAGAAAAGAGCCTTATTCAGAAGATTCATTTATTTTTCTGCATCATATTTTTCTTTGGAGGGATAGAGTCTGGCCAGCCTAGGATTTTCAGACATATATGTAAGTGATGTATATATCAGACAAATGCATCTCTATACATACAGAAATACATACATACATACATACACCTCCACATATGGACTTATATACAGTGTTGTCTCAAAGACTTATAGCGCAGCTTGAAGCTGTTGGAGGTACCCTGAGGGCTAGGGGAATGGGCATGGGCTTGCCTCAATAGTAATTCCGACCATATTGTAATCTCCCCCCCACCTTCTCTGTAGGCCTATGGGGGGAGTCCTTGACACTTTCCTTCTTCCATTTGAAGTCATGCTTGAGTAATGATTCCCTGTGTTAAACTGTGGGCAGGCTGGCAAGATTTTCTGGAAAGATTTTTCAGAATCTTACACATGTATGTGGGCCTGAGAAATGCATTGTGTGAGATGCTTTTTGTGGTTGCAACACACTTTGTCCTTGGATCCTGGAATATGAATTGTGTTTGTTGGAAAGGGGATGGAGTAATGAGTGGTTTGATTTAATTTTATATTTCTTTCAAGTTGGATTGAAGGAATACCTTATACAATAAGACTTAAAAGATATTTTGGAGAATTGTAATTTGCACCTTTTAAATTTCTTTGATTTTAGAAAATTATAAAGATAAGTTTTGAATCATTTTTAATGAGTGGTAATATTTTAAAACACTTAACTTTGCTCTTCTGGATTAGTTAAAATCTGGCAAAACAGAATTGTGTCCTTAGAATTTTTTCATTTTCATTTCTCCAAATTAAAATTACTTTTAAATACATTTAAATTTCATATTTAATACATTTAAATTTAATATTTAATTCATGATACATTTAAAATAATATTTTAAAAAGTAGTCTTTAAATTTTTTTCAAAACAATTCTTTGATAGCCTTTCTTTCCAGTTTCCTTTTGTGTCTGGGGAATGGGAGAGTCATAGTTAATGGTATAAAGGTTTAAAATCTTTCTAGGATTTAAAAATTTCCTGGAAGAATATTTCCCTGGGGAATAGGAGAGTCACAGTTAATGGTATAAAAGTTTAAAATCTTTCTAGCATTTAAAAATTTCCTGGCAGAATATTTCCCTAATGAGGGCAGAGTCATTCCACAATGACTGGGACAGGCTGACTCTTTAATAGAAAAGAGTTGACTGAACTACCTTTGTGTTTAAGGGTGCTGCCTTAAATTTTTTATCTTTTTAGTTTTTTAGTTATCAAGGATTTTTTTTTTTTTACCTCACATGCCTTTTCCTGCTGGGGAAAAGGAAAAAAAAAACAAAGGTCTAATAACACCAAAAGCTTAGTCAAACAAAACAAATTCCCCAAAATACAAGTCTCATTCTGTGTGGGGATCTGCACCTCTCTGGCATGCAGTGGGTCAAGTGCTCTCTTCATCATGGGTCCTTCTGGATCATGATTGATCAACAGTGTGCATGAGAGTTCATCAATCTGGGAGAATTATGGTTTTTTGCAGTCTTGATAGTGTTACATGGGAATTGTTCTGTTTCTAGTTATTTCCCTCTGCATCTGTCTTTAGAAATCTTCCAGATTCCTCTGAAACCATCTCTTTTGTCCCCTCTTAGAGCACAACCAAGAGTTTTGCCCCTTCCACAAAAAGAGCTTCTGTAAGAGATATCTCTTTGAAAAATAATTGATCCAAGTGGGCAATGCTGCAGGCTTTGGAATCTAAATTAAACTCAGTTGCTGTGTTCTTCATCAGCTGGGCCTGGGGCCAGCTTATCTCTTAGCCACATTTAGGCAGATTTGGGGTGGCAAAAGAAGTCTTTTCCTGGTCTTGATGTTTTGTTCTCCTGTCTATTTAGTGAGAGTTTTTCTTGCTTTATTTGGGGCCTTTTTGGATCCAGTGCATTGATTGTTTTGTGATTGCCAGGGTTGCCTGCTGGGTCCTTTAACATTGTTGGTCTGAACCCTGTCAGAGATCTGAGTTCCAGTTCTAGTCATTTCACTTCTAGTTCATTTTCTAAGCAGTTGAATAACTACCTTTGTTTCTTGAACAGAAAAATAACTGAAAATGCAGCTAATACAATTAGTGCAGTAATGAATGGCATATTTGCACATATTCGAAGCCATACTGTCGGAAGTTCTAATTATGTGAAATATTGCCATTAGTTCCACCTCTGTGGAAATAATTTCAGTATGGATTGGAAGGGATCGATCCATTATTATTTGCACTAATTGAGATCCAAATGTGGATTTACTGGGGAAGGGAAGGCACGGCAATGGTTGGTTCATTTGTTTTATTTTTTAAATACTGTCCTGAAGGTACAGTGTCACTTAAACAAAGATGGTTTTCATGCTCCAATAAAATGGAATTAGAGATTTTCTCAGTTACCATCAGTAATTGGAATCTATCCTCTGATCTGCCACTGCTATTCCCATTTCCCAGCACCTCCGCCCCCATTCCATAAACACTAGTGGCTCCAGCTCCAAATATCAAATTATCTTCTGTTTGGCTCCCAGTGCCTGCCTCACCTGGTCCTTTCCAGCCTTCTCCTGCTCTCCTCCCTTCCATGTACTCTGTGCTTGGGGGACACTAGCCTCTTCCAGCTGGCATGGTCTCCTCCCCTCTTCCTTTGGCCTTCCTCGGCTTCCTTTTGGACTCCACTTAAGTACCACCTTCTGCAAGAGACCTTTCCTCCCTCCCCTAACCCCAACCCCAACCCCCTCCTTGGAGATGGTCCCCCCTCCCGTTTTTCCCTTGACACAGAAGATGTTCCATAATTGTGCCTTCTTAGGTCTTGATTGGTACTGGATGCTGGACATTTCCTTCCAGAACTGACCCTTGTGAAGACCTGTTTTCATTTCAATATATAATTTTCTTTTTATTCTAGATGGGCAGTTTAAGAACAGTTCCAACCATCCCTGCACCCACATAATATGATGGATGTAAAATGATTGACTGGCTCCCTTCCCTCTTCCCTGTTAAAAATATGAATTCTAGATCTTCATTTAATAACATCTGACTTGTATTACAATTACTATTAGAAGCAAAATGATTTTAGTTTAAAAAGTCTGAAGCGTTTATATATTAGTTTACAATATAATGCATCTCTTAACTCTTTTGTCTGTGTCATGCTCAGAGAGGGATTGCATTTTCATATTAATCTTCCTATTTTATTTTTAAAAATTTTCTTCAGGTAGCATACTTTGTTTTTTTCCAGCAGAAGATGATTTGTATAAATCAAACAGTCTTTCAGCAGTGTTTGCTTTTTGTCTAGATTTTTCTTCAAGGAAATCCTTTGTTAGGACAGATAATGCTGCTGAAATGAAATATCTTGCAGAAGGTGAAATTGGGCAGCAGCTGGGAAGCATCAGATGCATTTCGGTTTACTGACCAGGGGCTGGGAGGATTAGATTTCCCATTCCATGGCATGGTCATCAATTTTCTATTAAGGCACAGAGGAGAAGAGAGAACCGGGGCTAGACCGGCAGCCTTTGAAATTTATTTGCAGGAAAAAAAGCTGTCTTTCAGGACTTAAAAATATACATTCTGAAGAAGCTTTAACCGGTTTCTTAATAAAATGTTTTTCAATCATATCTAGTGTTTAATTCCTCTATAATAAAAAGATAAAAACCTACCTGTTCTTGGCGGATGCTGATGGAGCCTTGGTCTGGGCTGTGGGTAATGCAGTCTGGTGCACAGGCAAGATGGAGCTGGGCTGCTATTGGTGGAATGAGAATGCAGCTGACGCTTGCCTTCTTGTTCATTTGCATTTCGCCTTAGTACACTCAAGAGGAAATCATTCACAAACTTAAATGATGCTGTCTGGTATCCCCGGTTTTCTCCCAATTTTTTCTCTTTTTGTTTTGTTTTGTTTTTAATTGTTTAGCTTGAAGGGGGGGTGTGGTTTTTGTCCCCAGAACAAACCTAAAGCCCCAGGCCCTCCCTGCCTTTTAGGGTTTTAGGATTGGCTTTTCATCAAAAGATGAAAAAAAATAAAGGGCTAAATTGATGATTAGATAAGTTTCTCTGACTGCAAAACAGATATTCCCTGAGGCCAGAGGAGCCCGCAGGCTAGGAAAGATGCCAGGATTGGTAAAGCACCCAGACAGACTGAGTGAATCTACAGGTATGTGAAGAAATAAACTGAGCTTGTTTCATCCCTGTGCCTGGCCAAGAGACCTGACTGAAGGAAGACAAGCCTGGCGGGGGCAGGGGGGGGAGCCTGAAGAAAAGCTCTCCCAGACTTTGACCATGGAATCTGGCCAGAAGTGAAAAAAGAAAATCTAAAATCCAAAATATTTACATTCAGACAGAAGAGCAAAGAAAAACTCATCTATTGGCGCTATCCCTTTCTGTTCTGCTCCAGGTGTCCTTTGAAGTTCTCTTGATGGTTGAAAAGGGTCGTTTGTTGTTGTTTTTTAACCAGATTTTTATCAGTTTATCTCCCAGATTTTTCATTTTTCTCATTTTTTAGGTTTTTGCAAGGCAGTGGGGTTAAAGTGACTTGTCCAAGATCACACAGCTAGGCAATTATTAAGTGTCTGAGGTCAAATTGGAACTCAGGTCCTTCTGACTCCAGGGCTGGTGCACCACCTACCTGCCCCTCTCATATATTTTATTCTTTGATCTTTTTAAAATTTTGTACATTACTGCTTTGGTTGTGTGAATTCTATCTTTATATGCAGTTGTTTCAGTTTGTCACAGCAGTTTGGGACCTAGCCAAGGAATGCTACAAGTCTGAGGTCTTCTATTAGGCATGCATTTTTATTTATACCACAGAAGAAAACTAAGGTGGGAGAGAGAAAAGCTGATGGGGAATAAATAGAACATAGGAAGAGTTGTTCCTGGTGTGGTCAGTGTTCTTGGCCTGCTTCCTCATGGCCAGGTCTCCAGCCAGGGCAGCTTAGTATGGTCCCCTCCTTGCTCTGGGCTTTGCAGTAGATCCCTGGAGAAGGTGCAGGGACTGGCATGGGTTTTCTCTTTAGATAAGAAATGATTCTCTTCTCTCCTCCCCTGCCACAACCCCTTCCTCTAATAACCAGCCTGGAGTTTGGGAGTAGTGAGGGATTCCAGAAAGGAGAAAAGCACATCTATCTTTTCTTTCTCACATTGGAAATTTCTACATTTCTAGTTTGCCAAGACCCTGAAATGATTTAGGGCCCTATTTGGTCAGTCCATGTTCCAGGAGCTGGGGATACAAAGAAAGGCAGAAGGCTGGTCTGGTGCACACCCCTTGTTGTCCTTTCCATTCCCTTCTAAAACCCTTTTGTCTTGGGACCACACTTAGTAAACCTATGCTCTCTGAAATACTAAATCCCATGGCCTTGGCATTATCTTGCCTAAATTTTGAGTACTAAATTGTGACACTTTCGTTCATTCTCTTCCTCCTTTGATTGCTTTAAAAAATTTTTAAATTAAATTTCCTTTTTTTAGTCTTGAAATTTTTCAATGTAGAAAGAGCAAATAAAGAGGATTAAATATCAAACTTCTTTTACAAAATGTTTTTATAAAAAAGGGTTTTGAATTTAGGAAGGTTTTAAATTGTTTTGAATTTTTTTATTTTCTCTTGAATATTTTTAGATATTTGAATAATGCTTCCCCCCCCTTTCTTTCAGAATTCTCTTTCTGTATAATTAATTAATTTTGTTAAACCAAATACTTAAGTTTCATTCTGAAAACATGTTTTATTCTGCCTTCCCTGGTGTCAGATTCAAACAGTGTGATTGGGAGATATTAACAGAAAAATAATTAAAAATACACTACAGCACAGGTAATGCTAGTTTGTGGTTTTCCTCAATAGGGCCTGAAGCAATCTTTGTGATCATTGGTCATTGCATGAATCAGAGTTCAGAAGTCTTTGAGAAGTGTTTTCCTTTATTTACATTATTATGTTTGCAGTATAAATTATTCTCCTGTTTCTGTTCATGGGAGACTGCTCAATGGCAGAGTGGGGTATAAAGGATTAAAAAGTGGGGAGCAAGGGACGGCTAGGTGGCATAGTGGATAAAGCACCAGCCCTGGAGTCAGGAGTACCTGGGTTCAAATCTGATCTCAGACACTTAATAATTACCTAGCTGTGTGATCTCGGGCAAGTCACTTAACTCTGTTTGCCTTGCAAAAAAAAAAGTGGGGGGCACCAAGTTAAGAAATAATTAAGAAATCGAGAGTACAATAAGTGTATTTTTTTAGAAAGATTTTATTTATTTTCAATTTTACAATTTTTTCCCTTATTCTTGCTTCCCTCCCCCACGCCCCACAGAAAGCAGTCTGTTAGTCTTTACGTTGTTTCCATGGTATACATTGATCTGAGTTGAATGTGATGACAGAGAAATCTTATCCTTAAGGAAGAAACAAAGTATAAGAGATAACAAAATTACATAAGAAGAGAACAATTCCCCCCCCCCCCCAAATTGAAGGTAATAGTACTTGGTCTTTGTTCAAACTCCACAGTTCTTTCTCTGGATACAGATGGTATTCTCCGTCCCAGATACCCCGAAATTGTCCATGATTGTTGCCCTGATGGAATGAGCAAGTCCATCAGGATTGATCATCACCCCCATGTTGCTGTTAGAATATACAATGTGTTTCTGGTTCTGCTCATCTCACTCAGCATAGGTTCATGCAAATCCCTTCAGGCTTCCCTGAATTTCCATTCCCTCCTGGTTTCTAATAGAACAATAGTGTTCCATGACATACACATATCGCAGTTTGTTAAGCCATTTCCTCAATTGAAGGACATTCACTTAATTTCCAATTTTTTTGTCATGACAAACGGGGTTGCTGTGAATATTTTTGTACAAATGATGTTTTTACCCTTTTTCATGATCTCTTCAGGGTATAGATCCAGTAGTGGTATTGCTGGATCAAAGGGTATGCACACTTTTGTTGCCCTTTGGGTGTAATTCCAAATTGCTTTCCAGAAAGGTTGGATGAGTTCACAGCTCCACCAACAATTTATTAGTGTCCCAGATTTCCCACATCCCTTCCAACATTGATCATTGTCCTTTCTGGTCATATTGGCCAGTCTGAGAGATGTGAGATCTCAGAGAGGCTAGTAAATGTATTTTTAAGTTGGTATTATAGCATTTATTAAAATAATGCTTTGGGGGTTGAAATAGCAAAGAATCAAAGAATTAAAATTCAAACTATGTAAAATCCCAACCAAAACCCAAGTGTATCTAATGTATTCATTCAGTGGGTAACGAAAAACCCAACCAAGAAAGACAGTATAATAAAGTACACAGTAATTGTTTTTTTGACATCAACACATCTACAAAAATGAGCCTCCTGGTTCTAGGGAAAGGACTAAGGGAAAAAAAATTTCACCTTCAACCTTCTTGAAGTTGGACCAGAGGAGAGTTGGGGGAGCTGAGTCTGTGGGCCAAGGGCAGAAAGATGGAAGCCCAGACCAGAAGCAGTCTGGTGGCAGCTGGAGTGTGCCTTGGTCTCACTCTGACCCCAAACCAAAACCAGTAGCCTTTGGGACTTGGCCGACCTTTCTGAGCCATGCTTCTCTGCTGCCTAGAGGCTACCTGCAATAGGTATTGCCCAGACCCCAAGCAATAAAAAGTAATCTACAAAGAAGACTTTCTAGCCTTTCCATAAGAGCACAGAGACTATAGCCTTGGTACAGTTAGAAGATACAGATGATAAAAAAAAAAAAAAATTATGGGATGTGGGATGACTTAGTCACAAACCTAAAAGAGGAGATTGACTCCAAGAAAATGCCTGTTGTGCCACAAGGTCTGCTAGTCATTCCTGGAAGAAATGAAGCCAAGATAAAAATACATCAAAAAAAAGAAAATGAGAGCTCTAGAGGGAAGAAGAATGGGAAGAAGAATTTATAACAATCTTGGAAGTAAAAAAATCTTACTCGAAGATTAGATAGAATCAGCCAAGAAGTATTAGAACAAAATTGAAAGTCTGAAAAAATGACAGAAAAATTAAAGTCTCTCTCATGAAAAAATCTTACCTGGAAAAAAGAATAAGGAGAGATCATCTAAGAATCTCTATTCTACCTGAAAGCTGTAAGTGTAAATAATATCCAATAAACTATAATTAAACTAATACAACATAGAGCAGAGTAAAAACAGAAGGAATCCACTGCTCTCTTCCTGAATGAACCCCCCCCAAATGGAAATTTCTGGGAATTTCAGAGTCAAAATCTAGAATTTCTAGCTTGTGATTGGAGATTGATTTTCCTTAAAAGGCAAAAATCTTTCAGTGACTTGAATGGCTTCTGCTTCCTACAGTTTCCCAGTGGTCACCTAAGGGCTGTAGGATCACATTCATCACATGGAGTTGGGGCCTTCTGACTTGGTGGATTCCAAAGACCCCTCAATTAACATCATTTTGAAAGGCGGGGGCTGACACCTTTTGCTGGTGACATTCAGGCACCTGGTTTCATCCCATTATCCAGCCTTTGCTAAGGTGGGGCTGATGTTAAGGCAGAGAAAAAAGACCACAGTCATAGTCATACCAGTAGCTAGAGTGAGCAGCCAGTCTTAATGTCTAGTAGGGTCCTCAAGGACCCTCCAGGTAAGGCAGAGGGTGTGGAAGGGAGTGGTTCTAGGCCAAATATCTTAAATAGATGAGGGACAGAAATTCTCTGGGGATGAAAAAAGGAGGAAGGAAGTGGGGTTGATTGTTTCCTTCAGTCAGGATTTGTAAGATCAGAGCAGCATGGAAAGGGGGGGATGGGCAGTGGGCTCCACGGGAGCCTCCCTTGGATCTTGCTCAATTGGCCAAAGGAGCTTTTTACTGGGAGTCAAAATAGTCAAAATACTCTGAAGGTTGGGAGTGGGAAAGGAGGCTGGAGCCTGAGGGAGGAATAAAGAACTAGAAAGGGTAAAAATCCTCTGATTAGGTTAGAGGAAGAGAGGTGGTCCAACCCAGTATGTGCTTAAGAACTGCTTCCTGACTCAAACACACCCTTTATTGTAAAGAGGAAAAGGGGCAAAGGATTGGAGGAAGAGTGTCAGAGAGTGGGGTGAGCTCAGCTATACTACCTGGGAGAGTAAGTCACCCTCTCTGTCTACTCCTTATCCTTAGCTCTTGTTTATCTGGCTTTTCCCTTTTTCCCCTTATCTCCCCAGCCCCTCTTATTCTGGTTCTTTCCCGTCCTCTCTGCCACCTTCTGTTCTGAGAGTTTCTGGTGGGGGACTCAGCCCATTGTTCTCAAGCACAATCAGCCAGGCTTGAGCTGCATGTTTCAGTGTGCAGGGAGCAGGTTCCCCTGGCCAAGGGGTTTTTGGAAGACCCAGGGTGGGTTCACGGCACATTCAGAATCTCAAACAGGAGTGAAATCCAAGTAGCCCAGGAAGGTGGGACCAAGGCAGTTAGGCTTCAGGAAACCTGCTCCCAGTCTGACATCCTTTATTAGCATGTACAACTCCCAGGGTTTTTTTTTGGTTTGTTTGTTTTGGTTTTTTTATGTTTTTGCAAGGCAAATGGGGTTAAGTTGCTTGCCCAAGGCCACACAGCTAGGTAATTAATAAGTGTCTGAGATCAAATTTGAACTCAGGTCCTCCTGACTCCAAGGCTAGTGAAAAGAATTGTTTTTTTTAGGTTTTTGCTTTATCCACTATGCCACCTAGCCGCCCCCAAGGGTTTGTTTTTTTTAACAAACAAAATCCACATAGCTGGAATTAGAAGGGAAATTTATCAAGTTTCACTAAGGTTTCATTTTCATGTTATAAAAGGTACTTACTCAAGCTTATAAGAATAAGAGCCATTCCCTAATTGAGAAAAAGTCCAGAGGATATGAATAGGTAGTTTAAAAATTATTTTTTTAAACATTAAGGATTCAAATTTTCTCCCTTTAGACCTTCCAATGACCCTTAAGAAGGCTTGTGTAAAGTTGTGTAAAGCATTTCCATATTAGTCATGTTGCAAAAAAAAAAAATGAAGAGGTGGTTTTCAAACATTGGAAGGTCTCAACGGCCATATTTAAAAATGTAAATTACTAATAATCAAAGACTTAAAAAATTAAAGCAACTCAGGGTTCTACCTTATACCCATTTGTCTGGCAAAATTCAAAAAGATCATTAAAATAACCATTGTTAGAAGGGTGGCAGAAAACTAGATGATTGATGCACTTTGGAATTGTAAATTAGTTAATTTATGCCAATAAAGTCACTAAAGCATGCATCCTTCCATTTTCCAAGACCATGACATCAGAGAGGTGATGCCATGAGAAGCACATGAATTGTATTTGAGTAAGGGAGGCTGTTCTAAGTCACCAGCCTCACTTTCTCCTCCAGAGCCATCTGGGTCCAGTGGTCAGATAGGGATCAGGATGTCTGGAGTTGGTCCTAGATGTGAGACAATCAGAGTTAAGTAACTTGCCCAAGGTCACACAGCTAGTAAGTGTCAGAGGTTGGATTCAAACTCCCATCTTCCAGATTCAAAGCCAGTGCTTTATCCATTGTGCCACTGCTTAGCCTTATGTATTCCAAAAACATCAAAAAAAGAGGACAGGTCTCATAATTACAAAAATATCGCTAGCAGCTGTTTTCGAATCAGCAAAGAACAAGGAATTAAGAAGATGGTATCTATCAATTTGGAAAGAATGGAATGGAGTATTAATGTGGTATAATGACAAAAAAAGTTTTTCTTTTTTTTTTTTTAATTTTAATTTTTTTTAAGACAATGGGCTTATGTGACTTTCCCAAGTCCCACAGTTAGGCAATTAAGTGTCTGAGGTCAACTTTGAACTCAGGTCCTCCTGACTCCAAGGCTAGTGAAAAGGAGAATTTTTTTTTTTTTAGGTTTTTGCAAGGCAAATGGGGTTAAGTGGCTTGCCCAAGGCCACACAGCTAGGTCATTATTACTGAGACCAGATTTGAACCCAGGTACTTCTGACTCCAGGGCCGGTGCTTTATCCACTGTGCCACCTAGCTGCCCTGAAAAAGAGAATTTCAAAAGAAAGCTGGAAAGATTTGTATAAACTAAGCAGAACCAGAAGAGTTTCTACATAAATACAGCATTGTAAAGACTACCCACTTCCAAAGTCTTTAGAATTCTAATCAATACTAGGATAAACCATGACTTTTCAAGACCAGTGATAAAACCTATTGTCAGTCTCTTCACAGAGAAGGTGTAGAACGAGGTCTACGTTTTGGACAGTCAGTAGGAATTTGTTTCATTTGACTGGGCATCTTTGTTACAACAAAGGGATAAAGTGCTGCTTTAAATATTTTCTTATGGATCTATATGAGTCCATATGGATTCTAGTATAAGTACAATTTATCAACTATATTTAACATAAAGAAAACATGTTCCAGATGAGAAATGTACATTAGAACAACTAAAAGCTTTTTGGTCATATCCTTTGACCACTTATGTGTTGTAGGAAATGGCTTTTGGTTCCAGTTCTGTTAGTTGACTACATGTCTCGATACGAAAGCTTTTTCAGAGATGTTTGATACAAAGATTTTTTTTCTGAGTTCATTGCTTTCCTTATCCTAGATGCATTAAATTTGTTTATACAAAACCTTTTCAGTTTCATGTAATCAAAATTATTTTACCTTTAGTTATTGACTTTATTACCTGTTTGGCCACAAATCTCTTCTCTACTTATAACTGTAAAGAGGTCTGTGCTTTGCTTCTGACTTTATTTCATAGGAACAACTGTGGGCAGAGTTCTCAGCAGAACTGCAAAGTATTCACACCACATGAAGGGATTCTCCAAATCAATGACAATAAGAGAAATACAAATCAAAGTAATCCTAAAGTTTCACCTCAGACCCAGGAAATTGGAAAGGATGACATTAGAGGGGTATAGTCTGTGCTGGAGAAAAAGGCACATTAATGCACTGTTTTAGATCCGTGACCACTTGAGGATGCAGTGTGGAATTATGTAAATTAAATGGTTTCTATGTCTACTGCTGAGAGGTGGCTGGTATTTGCTAAAAAGAAAGACTCCGTGTACACCAAAATATTTATACCTTCACTATTTTAAAAAATTTATTTATTTTGAATTTTACAATTTTCCCCTTAATCTTGCTTCCCTCCCCCTCCCCCCCACAGAAGGCAGTCTGTTAGTCTTTACATTGTTTCCATGGTGTACATTGATCTAAGTTGAATGTGATGAGAGAGAAATCATATCCTTAAGGAAGAAAAATAAAGTATAAGAGATAGCAGAATTACATAGTAAGATAATTTTTTTTAAAGGTAATAGTCTCTGGTCTTTGTTCAAACTCCACAATTCTTTCTCTGGAAACAGATGGTATTCTCCATTGCAGACATCCCAAATTGTCCTGGATTGTTGGCATTGATAGAATGAACAAGTCCATCAAGGTTGATCATCACGCCCATGTTGCTGTTAGGGTGTAAAATGTTTTCTTTTTTTTTTCTTTTTTTCTTTTTTCTTTTTATTAAAGATATTATTTGAGTTTTACAATTTTCTCCCCAGTCTTACTTCCCTACCCCCCCCCGAAAGCAATCTGTCAGTCTTTACTTTGTTTTCATGTTGTACATTGATCCAAATTGAGTGTGATGGGGCGGCTAGGTGGCACAGTGAATAGAGCACCAGCCTTGGAGTCAGGAGTACCTGGGTTCAAATCTGACCTCAGACACTTAATAATTACCTAGCCGTGTGGCCTTGGGCAAGCCACTTAACTCCATTGCCTTGAAAAATCTAAAAAAAAGCCAACCAAATTGAGTGTGATGAGAGAGAAATCATATCCTTAAGGAAGAGACAAAAAAGTCTAATAGATAAGAAGATCTAACAGTAAGGTATCTGCTTTTTTCCCTAAATTAAAGGGAACAGTCCTTGAACTTTATTCAAACCCCACAGCTCCTTATCTAGATACAGATGGCACTCTCCTTTGCAGACAGCCCAAAATTGTTCCTGATTGTTGCACTGATGGAATGAGCGAGTCCTTCAAGGTTGAACATCACCCCCATGTTGCTGTTAGGGTAAACAGTGTTTTTCTGGTTCTGCTCATCTTGCTCAGCATCAGTTCATGCAAATCCCTCCAGGCTTCCCTGAAATCCTGTCCCTCCTGGTTTCTAATAGAACAATAGTGTTCCATGACATACATATACCACAGTTTGCTAAGCCATTCCCCAACTGAAGGACATTCACTCAATTTCCAATTCTTTGCTACCACAAACAGGGCTGCTATGAATATTTTTGTACAGCTGATGTTTTTACCCTTTTTCATGATTTCTTCAGGGTATAGACCCAGTAGTGGTATTACTGGATCAAAGGGTATGTGCATTTTTGTTGCCCTTTGGGTGTAATTCCAAATTGCTCTCCAGAAAGATTGGATGAATTCACGGCTCCACCAATAATGTATTAGTGTACCAGATTTCCCACATCTCTTCCAACATTGAGCATTGTCCTTTCTGGTTATATTGGTCAGTCTGAGAGGTTGTGAGGTGGTAACTTAGAGATGCTTTAATTTGCATTTCTCTAATAAGTAGTGATTTAGAGCAATTTTTCATATGACTTATGGATTGCTTTGATTTCCTCAGTTGTAAATTGCCTTTGCATATCCTTTGACCATTTGTTAGTTGGGGAATGGCTTGTAATTTTTTTTGCCTCCTTTTTTATTTTTATTTTTTTAATTTTAATTTTCTTATTTTGTACAAATAATGCTTTTTTATACATTACTAAAATGTTCTTGTTTAAGAGTAAACATAATACCCCCTCCTCCCAAGAAAATATAGACCTGCATAAATGATAAAGGGGAGAGAAAAAAATTAAAATAATAATATAATAATAATAATAATAGTAGGTATGGCCAGGTGGCGCAGTGGACAGATCACCGGCCCTGGACCCAGGAGCACCCAAGCCCATATCCGGCCCCAGACACCCAGCAGTCACCCAGCTGTGTGACCCCATGCAAGCTATGCAAGGCACCCTAACCCCATTGCCCTACAACCCCCCCAAAAAAAAGACCCAAAATCAAATCAAATAGTAATAATAGTAGGGGCAGCTGGGTGGCAGAGAGATCACTGGCCCTTGAGCCAGGAGCACCCAGGTCCAAATTGGGCCTCAGACACCCAACAATCACCCAGCTGTGCGGCCCCAGGCAGGCCACCCAGTCCCATTTGCCCTGCAACAACCACCAGAAAATAATAATAATAAAAAATGTGTTTCAGTCTGTGTTCCACACCATCAGCTCTGTCGCAGGTGGATCATATTCTTTAGGATAAGTCCATCACAAAAGTTACTTCCCTATTTTTCCACCATTGCCATTGCTGATCGCAACTCCCTGCATTCATACTTCTCTACTACCTTGAACTATATTTTCTCTCTCCTTTCACTCTGTCCCTGCTGTAGGGTAGTTGAGTGGCACAGCAGAAAGATCCCCAGCCCTGAGGCCAAGAGGCCCTGAACCCACATACCACCCCTTACCCAGCATCTACCCGGCTCTATGGTCCTGGACAGGCCTTCCAATCCCAACCACTTGCAAGAAGTAAAAAAGAAAATGTGTTATATCTAACCATTCTCCCCCCATGGTCCATCCTCTCCTCCATCACTCACATCCCCCCCATCCCCCCTTCTTCTTACTCCAGATGCCTATACCCCATTGAGTATATATGCTATTTCCTCTTCAAGCCACCTCTGATGAGAGCAAAGATTCCCTCATTCCCCCTTGCCTTCCCCCCTTCCATATCATTGCAATAGCTCATTGTAATAAAGAAAAATCTTATTATATAAAATATTTTAGCCTATTCCTCTTCTCCTTTTTCTTTCTCCCATTACATTTCCCTTTTATCTATTGACTCCATTTTTTTACCACAATATTATCTTCAAATTTAGTTTTCTCCTGTGCTTCGTCTATAAAAGTTCCTTCTACCTGCTCTATTAAATGAGAAGGTTCATATGAGTATTATCAGTGTCATTTTTCTATACAGGAATACATGTAGTTCATCATCGTTAAGTCCCTCATATTTTCCTCTTCTCCACTCTCTATGCTTTGCCTGAGTTCTGTATTTGAAGATGAAACCTTCTGTTCAGCTCTGGCCATTCCAGCAGGAACATTTGAAATTCCCCTGGTTCATTGAAAGTCCATCTTTTTCCCTGGAAGAGGACATTCAGTTTTGCTGGGTAGTTGATTCTCGATTGCATTCTAAGCTCTTTTGCCTTCTGGTATATTATATTCCAAACCCTACGAGCTTTTAATGTAGCTGCTGCTAAGTCCTGTGAGATCCTGATTGCAGCTCCATGGTATTTGAATTGTGTCCTTTTGGCTGCTTGTAATATTTTCTCTTTGACTTGGGAGTTCTGGAACTTGGCCATAATATTCCTAGGGGTTGGTTTTTTGGGGTCTCTTTCTCAGGGGGATCGGTGGATTCTCTCCATTTCTATTTTGCCCTCTGCTTCTAGGATATCTGAGCTTTCTCATTCCTTTTTCCATCTGGCCAATTCTGCTTTTTAAAACATTCTTCTCCTCAATTTTTTGAGCTGTTTTATCCATTTGACTTATGCTGATTTTTAGCATGTTATTTTCTTCAGCATTTTGTTTGGATCTCCTTACCTAAGCTGCTGACTTCCTTTTCATGTTTTTCCTGCATCTCTCTCATTTCTTTTCCCAGTTTTTATTCCAACTCCCTCATTTGATTTTCAAAGTCTTTTTTGAGCTCTGTCATAGCCTGAGCCCAATTTCTGTTTTTCTTGGAGTCTTTAGATGTAGGAGCTTGTGCTTCCTCATCTTCAGACTGAGTATTTTGATCCTTCTTGGGCTCATTTGCAAAATATTTCTCAATAGTCTTCCTTTTGTTTCTTTGCTTGCTCATTTTCCCAGCCTGGGTCTGGTTTGGGGTGCTTCCTGAGCTTTTGGGACACCCCCATAAGGATCTCAGTGTGTGAGGCTCTGCCCTCCCTCCTAGTCTGTGAATGACCCTAAGTGCCCCCCTCTGCCATGGGGCTGAGGTGGGGGGGGGCTGCTGTTCTATGGGGGGGGCTAGACTACGATCAGGATCTGAATGTGGTCAGAGCCCCAGAGTCCTGTTCCAGGGGCAGAGGACAGAGCTCCACAGTCTCTCTTTACTCCCCTCCCTAGGTTCAATGGGCTCATGCCCTGGGGACTCCTGCTTACTGGCTCCTCCTGCTTCTGTTCCTGGATCTGGCCATGCTGTTTGCTGTGTGCCCTGAGGGCTGGGCTTCACATGCTCTCTCTGGCAGAGGTCCCCCACTGTTCCCTCAAGTTGTGCCTGGTGCTCCCTGGGGCGTTGGTCAGGAAACTCCCCCGCTGCTGTGAGCCACGGCTCTGAGGGCCCAGGGGCTGCTTCTGGGAGGCTGAAGTTCCTTTGCTCTGGTGGGCCACTCCTGTGATGGGCCACCTTCTGATCCCATGGAGCTGAGCCTTTCTGCTCTTTTCCCGTTACCTTGGGTTAGAGAACTGCTTCACTGTGTCTCTCTGTGGGTTCTGTCTCTCGAAAATTTAGTTAGAGTCCTTAGCTTATAAGTTTTGCTCCAGAGTAACTGAGAGAAGGTCCTCTCCTGTCTCCATCTTGGCTCTGCCCCCTTGTAGTTTTGTTTTGTTTTTTTAGTTTTTGCAAGGCAGTGGGGTCAAGTGGCTTGCCCAAGGCCACACAGCTAGGTAATTAAGTGTCTGAGGCCGGATTTGAACTCGGGTACTCCTGACTCCAAGGCCAGTGCTCTATCCACTGCGCCACCTAGTTGCCCCCCTTGTAGATTTTTAAAAAAAAACAAGCCATTTCCCAATTGACAAATGGTCAAATAATATAGCTTCCCTTTTAATAAGAACAAAAAGGACTGCTAACAAGGTCCAGGCTCACTGGTTGGTGAATGAATGGCTGGACAATTAGTGGTCTGTGAATAATGAATATTCCTGTGTGGTTAGAAATGAAGATAAGAGAATGGTGGAAAGACTTGTATGAACTGAAGGACTAGCAAATCATGTACTCAGTAACTACAGTGGAAATGAAAAGTAGAACCATTATATCCTAATAGAATAAGCTTGACTTCCTAGAAGAAATACAAAGAAGTGCCCCAACTCTTTCTCACAGTGTGAAATCCACATAGGATGTTGCAAATAATGCCAGATTTTTTTCAATGTATTGAAAATTTAGTTTTGCTGAGTTTTTTTTCTATTTCTCTTTTAAAAAAAGCTTTGTTTTCAAGAATGACATCTTGGGGCAGCTAGATTGTGCAGTAGATAGAACACTGACTTTGGAGTCAGGAGGATCTGAGTTCAAATTTATGTTAAGACACTTAATATTCACTTAGTTGTGTGACCCTAGGCAAGTCACTTAACCCCATTACCTTGTAACACTCCCCCCACCCCAAAATGGGGTCTAAGGAGGATGATACAGGGATAAATCAAGATCATGTAGAAACATCAGTTGACTAATAAACTATAATCAAGAACAATTTGAGTTTCCATCAACTTGGCAGAGATGACAGAAGATGAAAATGGTACCTTTTGTTACAGGGTCTGCAGGATGATAGGTGCACTGAAGTTGTCTTGGGGGCTCTGTGGTCTAACTTGGTTTTCTCCTGTCTGACTGTTCCTTTGTCTTCTTTGTTCCTCTCTCTGAATATGAGCAGCCCCAAAGTTCATTCTTAGCCACCTTCTCTATTCTCTGATGATTTTGGGAATCTTCCTGAGTTAATTTGTCACCATGGGGATGCCCTCTCCAGTCCATAGGTGTTTGTATGTCCGTGTGTGTATGCAGATACACACACACACACACACACACGCACACACATATATTTATATTCCCCCCTCCCTGATCTCTTTCTTAAACTCTGTTCCCCATCATCTTCTTTGTACTTCTTCTTTTTTTTTTTTTTTTGCAAGGCAAACGGGGTTAAGTGGCTTGCCCGAGGCCACACAGCTAGGTAATTATTAAGTGTCTGAGACTGGATTTGAACCCAGGTACTCCTGACTCCAGGGCCAGTGCTTTATCCACTACACCACCTAGCCGCCCCTCCCCATCATTTTCTTACTCTATATCTCCACCTCTGTGTTCATCAGCATCTCCTGCTTAATCTGTGGAAAATGAAATTCATAATCCTTAAGACTTCACAATCCTTTCAGTCACTGAGACTCCTAAGCTTTGGAGTCATCTTTGATTCTTTGTTCTCTTCCATGTGTGATCAGGTGCCAGCCCTTGTCAATTCAGTTGCCAACATGCCCCCACTGCCCCTTCTCTAACCCACACTTCACACCCTAAAGTCACACAATGTTATTCCCCTGGTCCCGAAAAGAGTCAATGTCAACTCCTCCATCTTTCATTTCGAATTCTCCACCATCTGACTCCAGCCTTGCCTAGGTGATGTAGTAGATCAGATGCCAGGCTTGGAGGTAGGAAGACCTGAGTACCAACCTGTCCTCATATATTTCCTAGTTGTGGAAGTTGCTCCTGCTTTCTATTTGGAGTTAGCTGCCTATGGTCACTAGTTTCTCTCTCCCAGGATAGTTGTGAGCATCAGATGAGATCTGATAGGTGCCATATAAGTGGCTTCTGTTACAGTCATCAGGTTGGGCAGTGGATAAAGTGCCAGACCAACAATCCGGAAGACCTGAGTTTAAAGTTGTGTGATCCTGAGCAAGTCATTTCATCTTGTCTGCCTCAGAGTCCTCAACTATGAAAGGGGAATAATGACAGCACCTCCCTCCCAGGGTTTTGAGGATCAGATGAGATCATGTCTGTGAAACAACATAGTAGGTGCTATCAATGTTAGCTGCTGAGTTGTTTTTTCCACATACTGTACCTTTCAACCAAACTGACTGATGTGGTGCTCAGCATTCTGTCCTAGAGCTTACTCTAGGCATTTGCAGGGTCTCATCTTCTCATCTAGGTGGTTCCTTATGCTTTCTCTCCTTATAGCTTGCCCTATAATTCCTCTTGGAAACTTTTCTTTATGTCACCCCTACCCCCCAAACCTTCCTTAACTCTCTCCCTAAGCACTTTGCTTGAACTCTCTTTTCCTAGTCACCCCCTATGTAGTATCAGGTTCACCCATTTATATGTTGTGCATCCTTTCCTCAGCCCCTACCCCTTGGAGAATAGACTTGTTTCTATTTTTTTGCATTCCTCTAGCACTTTTGTAGGGGGTCAACTGTCCAGTTGTTATTTATTTGAGTCATCCTTCTGTGGGTGTTTTTACCTTCTTGGAAGTCCTGGAGATAAGTATTTAGTTTGAAATAGAGAAGGGAGGAGGGTAATATTTTTTTTTAATTTCCAAATTTATTTATTTTCACATTACTGCACTGGTCTTTTTTGTTTTTTTGTTTTTTGGAAAGGCAATGGGGTTAAGTGGCTTGCCCAAGGCCACACAGCTAGGTAATTATTAAGTGTCTGAGGCCAGATTTGAAGTCAGGTACTCCTGACTCCAGGGCCTGTGCTCTATCCACCGTGCTACCTAGCCGACCCATTGCACTGCCTAGCCGACCCATTGTACCACCTAGCCGCCCACTGCATTAGTTGTGTTGTAAAAGTAAACATGGCCCTCCTCCCCCCATAAAGATTGAGGAACCTCAAGAAAAATAAGGTGAGAGAAAAAGGGGAAAAAAATGTGCTTCATTTACCCTTAGCTCTGTCTCTGGGATGAATCACATTCTTTCTCATAAATCTATCAAAGAAGTTACTTCAATATTTTTTTCCCACAGTTACTATTGTTAATTGTATTTCCCTTCACCCTATTCCTCCCCAGCCCCATTTATTTTATTCTCCTTTCACCCTGTCCCTCCTCAAAAGTGCGTTGTATCTGATTACCCTCTCTCACAAATTTCCTCTCTTCTGTCTCCTGCATCCCCTCCCCTTTCTCTTTAGGGTAAGATAGATTTCCATACCCTATTGAGTATGTATGTTATTTCCTCTCTGAGTCACTTCTGATGAGAATAAAGGCTCACTTATTCCTCCTCACTTCCCCTCCTTGCACTCCATTGCAAAAACTTTTTCTTGATTCTTTTACGTGAAATATCTTAGCCCATGCTAACTTTTCTTTCCTTTTCTCCCAGTCCATTCCTTTTTTTCGCCCATTAACTCCATCTTTATATTATACCTTCATATTTAGCTCCCTCCTTTGCTTTGTCTATATATGCTACTCCTAACTGCTGTAATAAATGAAAAGCTCCATATCAGTATTATCAGTATCATTTTCCCATGCAGGAATACTTAGCAGTTCAACATCATTAAGTCCCTCCTGTCCACTTTCTCTGTGCTTTGCCTGAATCCTGTACTTGAAGATCAGAATTTCTGTTCAGCTCTGGTCATTTCAAAAGGAAAGTTTGAAAGTCCCCTATTTCATTGAATGTCCAACTTTTCCCCTGAAAGAGGATGTTCACTTTTGCTGAGTATAGAGATAATACTTTTATTAAAACTGAGAAGAGAAGGTTTGGGACTCAGATCCCAGAACTTCTTGGTACATAATTAGAACTGGACCATTTATATCTGTGGCAGGGTGAGGTTAACAGTTTAAAAAATTGGAAAAGCTTTAGTTTTCTTTTTCTCACTAGTTGGAGGAACGGGTCTTAGGTGGAGAGATACCATAGAGAACCAGTATTTTGAGTATGGAGGACTATGCTCTGAAGAAAATTTGTCATAATCAGAGTAGTGTTGCACAGTTTCTATGGGCCATTTAGAGAAATGTAGGAATAACTTTGAGATGACTTAGGGCCTTTTTGGTAATTGGATTATTTGCTTATAATTATTGTGATTTAACAGCGTGAACAAAATTTTGTCTATCAATGATTTGGATAGGTAGTTTTTTCAAGAAGTGTTTTATTCTGTTACTTCTCAGCCAACAGATGAAAGCTTGTCTTGAGGAGAGAGAGCCTTGAGTATTTCTGTTATTGTGTTAAATCACATTTTATGACTTGTAGATAAATGAGCATTGCCCCTTGTGCCTATTTTTCCATTTTCTCTCTCAAAGTTCAAGTGTTTCAACCACAAAGTTCAGACTGATTTAGGGTTTAAAGCTTAAGGAAAAAGCCAAAAATGATTGCTAAAGAATTGTGGGGTGGGGACAAGGGGAAGTTTAATTAAAAAAAACAAACAACTGCTCTGCCATAGGGGTTTGTTGGAGAACTAAGGGTTTCCTTTTGTTTCTATTTTTTCCCCTTAATCAATAGAAAAAATAGTATTGAATCTCAGTGAATTAATTATTTATGAAGAAACTGGAAGATGCAGTAAAACTTTGAGCATTGGCCAAGATGGGGAAGTTGAGGAGACAGACTGTCCAGGATCAGCTCTTTCTCTGGAGTGGGATGTTTTGTTTTCATTTTTGCCTTTCTTTGTAGGCCCAGGGCTTGCACACTGCCTGGCCCATGGTAGACTCTCACTTGATGTAGAGACTAGAGAACTGACCTTGGCATCTGGAAGACTTGGGACCAGGTCCCACCTGAGGTACTGGCAGGATGATCCAGAGGGAGTCCTTGAAGTTCTCATTTGTAAAGGAAGGGGCTTTGATTCAACCACCTCTCAGTTCCCCTAGGATGGAAATAGACCCCAAACCTGGATTGGATTGCTCAGATAAAATTGCTAGTTTTTAAAGAACTTGTGCTCCTCTTCTCTGGCTTCATCAGGGTATTTTCATTGTCAGATGGCATTTTCTCTCTCCATCCTCTAGCCTCAATCAGTGCTGAAGAAGAGAGGTCATTGTTTCTTGGACCAAGCTGGCCCCTGGTTCTTTCCTGGAGGTGAGCAGCCTCATGTTCCAAGCCCTGCCACTCAGGATTCCTGGGGGGCAACTCGCTCCTGGGGATGCTCATATGCTCACTGCTTTTGCAGTCATTCTGTCCAGGCTAGCCTGGTGAGTTTCCCGGGGCAAGTGGAGGGGTCGAGACGTCTGGGATACGGAAAGTAGCATCTTGTATTTCGTCTGTAAGGCATTTTCCTCCCTTTCCACAGTCCTGCTGAGGTAATTCCAGGGTGGTTGTAATGTTCTGCAATGCTCTTTAGCTCTGTGCAAGAAGATTTTGTAGGTTTTGTCACATTTTTCTTCCTTCTATTGATTGGTCATCTCTCAAGAAGTCTGGTTAAGGTGACTGAGGGGTTCTTAGCTCAGAGAAAGGGACCTGTATCCATTAGTGACCACTGTGCTGGTTCTTAATGAAAATGCCATGAGAAGTGAACTGGGAGGCCAGGAAAGGGGGAGGCATAAGCCAGTGATGTCCTGGCTTCCGGCTTTGCTGGTAATGCTCCATATCAGAGGGGCTCTAGGAAGCCCAGTCAATCCACTCTTTGGGAAATTTAAGCTCATGCCAACTGTACTCTCCTCTTGTCTCCTTCCTGTCTGTCTTGCTTTAGCTTTAAGATCCCTTTCAAATGTTCCATCTGATTCATTGCTTTGGTGTTCCTGTGATTAAGTATTGTTACTAAGCAAGTGACAGATGGGTTGATTTTTGTTCTTTTCATGAGCCCCCCCTCCCCATTCAGGGAACTAAATGCTGCCCTACAAGTAGGATGTGCACTTTGATTAGCAGTGATGAATTCTCTTCCCCCATGCTTTTCTGTAGTCACTATAGGAGGTTAGTACTGTATTGTGTAGGAGTGTGTGAGTAGGATGTATCCTTCGACTAGCAATTATGAATTTTCTTCCCCTGTTCCCCTCCCACATCCATCACTGTATGCACTGTGTAGGAGTAGAGTGAAGGGAGCCTGACAAAGTATAGATGGATCTGCCATCCAGTTCCTTCCTGTCCATTGGGGGTTGGGGAAGATACAGAGGCAGCAGCCATGCCTATCTGACCCTTGATGCTGGCAGTGTGCTTGGCCCAGGTCAAGCTCCTTCATCCCACATTGCTTTGATTAACTCCAGTGATAAAGAATGGGGTCTGTAGACACTGATCTCCCTTCAGAGCTTCCTCTCTGGCATTCCCCAATGGAAGTCCTCCTACCAAAACGAAAAGTAACAGCATAAAACCTGACTTGATGGAAGACAAATCCAGTCTGAATTAGGGGACTGCTATATTAGAGCATTATTTTAAAAGAAAAAATCGAATTTATTACTTTGAGCTACTGATTGTATGGAAATCAACATTTTTTTCTCTTTTCTTAATGGAGAAGAAAGATTGTGATTTTTCATAGTTTTTTGTTACCGATATTTTACTCTCTTGAGAAGGAAATTCAGTTCTCTTCTGACTGTAGAGAAGTCAGACCCAGAATTTAAATAAAATATAAACTACTGTGGAAGTATTGAAAATGTCTTCTTTTTTCCTCTTACAGATCACAGTAATGGAACATTTAACTTCAAAGCCCTTTCTGGAGGCTCAGGATACAAATTTGGAGTTCTCGCAAAGATTGTCAATTACATGAAGGTACTACACACTTACCTTAAATAATAATTTAATAATTAAATAATAACACACTAGGGCGTGCCAAAGTATCTTATTGGAAAAGCAACATTCAGGGGGTAGCTAGGTGGTGCAGTGGATAGAGCACCGGACCTGGAGTCAGGAGGACCTGAGTTCAAATCCGGCCTCAGACACTTAATAATTACCTAGCTGTGTGGCCTTGGGCAAGCCACTTAGCCCCATTGCCTTGTAAAAAAAAAGGAAAAACTAAAAAAAAAGGGAAAGGAAAAGCAACATTCAGAGTTGGATTTGTTGGGATGTTTTTACTTCTGGTCTTGAACATTTTTCCTAATTTGATAGTAGTTCATTTCATTTTATTTTTTTATTTTTTTAGGTTTTTGCAAGGCAAAATGGGGTTAAGTGGCTTGCCCAAGGCCACACAGCTAGGTAATTATTAAGTGTCTGAGGCCGGATTTGAACTCAGGTCCTCCTGACTCCAGGGCCAGTACTCTATCCACTGCACCACCTAGCCGCCCCAACTCATTTAATTTTTTAAAAATTTAATTAAATTAATTTTTTTATTAAAAAACATTTTTTTACTCCCAACTACAAGCAAAAGCAAGTTTCAACATTTAGTTCCAAAACCTTGAGTTTCAAATTCTCTCCTTTCCTCCCATTGAGAAAGCAAGTGACTCGATGTAGGTTATAAATGTGAAGACATGGAATACATTACCACAATAGTCATGTTGTAAAAGTAGACATAATCCCCCCTCCCCACAAAGAGAAACCTCAAGAAAAATAAAGTGAGAAAAAAAGTACTTCATTTTGTATTCAGACACCATCAGCTCTTTCTTTATTCCTACAGTTGCTATTGCTAGCTGTATTTCCCTCAATCGTAATCCTCCCCTCTCCATTTACTGTACTCTCTTCACCTTGTTCCCTCCTTAAAAGCTTATTGTATCTGACTACCCTTTCCCACAATCTTACCTCCCTTCTATCACCTACAACCTCCCTCCCTTCCCCATCACCTTTCTCCCATCCCTTTCCTCTCCTTTTTTCTTCTAGGGTAAGATAAATTTCTATACTCAATTAAGTTTGTATGTTATTTCCTCTCTAAGTCACTTCCAATGAGAATGAGGACTCACTCCCCCTTAACGTTCCCTCTCTTTCACTCCATTGCAAAAGTTTTTCCTTGCCTCTTTTATGTGAAATAATTTATCCCATTCTACTTCCCCTTTCCCTTTCTCCCAATACATTGTTTTCTTGCCCATTGACTCCATCTTTTTAATATATTATACTTTCAAATTCAACTCCCTCCTGTGCCTTGTCTATACATGCCCCTTCTAATTGCTCTAATAAATGAGAAGATTCATATGAATTATCAGTATCATTTTCTCATGCAGGAATACAAGCAATTCAACATCATTAAGTCCCTCATAATTTACCCTTCCTCTCCACCCCCTTCTATGCTTCACCTGAGTCCTGTACTTAGAGATCAAATTTTCTTTTGAGCTCTGATCGTTTGAACGGGAAAGTTTAAAATGGTCTTCATTGAAGGCCATCTTTTCCCCTGGAAGAGGATGTTAAGTTTTTCTGGGGAGTTGATTCTTGGTTGTAATACAAACTCTTTGCCTTCTAGAATATTATATTTCGAGCCATAAAGCCCTTAATGTAGAAGCTGCTAAATCTTGTATTAATTTGACTGTACCCCCACAATATTTGAATTGTTTCTTTTTAGCTGCTTTTAATATTTTCTCCTTGACTTGAGAGTTTTGGAATTTGGCTATAATATTCCTGGCAGTTTTTATTTTGGGATTTCTTTCAGAAGGTGATCGTTGGATTCTTTCAATTCCTATTTTACTTTTGGCTTCTAGGATATCAGGGCAATTTTCCTAGAATTTCTTGAAAATTGAAGTCTTAAGTTCTTTTCCCAGTCATGACTTTCAGGTAGTTCAGTAATTTTTAAATTATCTCTCTGGGATCTGTTTTCCAGGTCATTTGTTTTTGCGGTGAGATAGTTGACATTTTCTTTCAGTTTTTCATTCTTTTGGTTTTGTTTTATTGTTTCTTGATTTCTCACAAAATCATTAGATTCCCCCCATTTTACATTTGAAGGAATTATTTTTCTCAAAGGTCTTCTGATTTTTAAACCATTCTTCTCATTGACTTTTTGAACTGCTTTTTCCATTTGATGGAAAAAGGTGTTATTTTTTTCAGTTGTTTTGTATCTCCTTCTCTAAGCCGCTAACTTGGTTTTCATAATTTTCCCACATTGCTCTCATTTCTCTTACCAATTTTTTCTCTGCCTCTCTTACTTGATTTTCAAAACTTTTTTGAGCTCTTCCAAAGCCTGTGACCAATGCCTGTTTTCTTGGAGACTTTGGATATAGAAGCTTTGACTTTGTCATCTTCTGAGTGTGTGTGTGTTTTGATCCTCCATGGGACCAAAGTAATTGTCTGGTCAGATTTTTTTTTTTCATCTGTTATTTGCTCATTTCCTCAGCCTGTGGCTTGATTTTAACTCTTTGTTAAGGTGTGGCTCTGCATCTGGGATGGAGGATGCACTATCCCAAGTTTTTGAGGGTTTTGCAGCTGTTTTTAGGGTCACTCTCCAGGGTTCCATCATGGTCTTATGAGAGGCTCTGACTGCTTTGCTGGCATGTGGATAACCAGAAGCTCTCCCCCTTGTTCTGGAGCTATGAGGAAGGTCCCTGTTCCACTAGGGCAATATGGGGCCCCAGACTGTGACAGACTGTGAACAGTATGGGCAAAGTACCAGAGTCCTGTCCCAGGGATAGTGAAGAGACCTCTGCAATCTCCCCCGACCCCCTTACCATCTGTGGGTTGAATGCTCTGGAAGCAGTTGCTGGGTGACTCCCCAGACCTGCTTCTGGTTCCTGGAGCCAGGACTGCACTGCACAGAGTTTTCCTGCTGACCTTCCAAGTTATCCTTGGCAATCCCTGGGCTGAGAGGTCTGGAAATTACCACTGATGCCATGGACCAAGGATCCACCAAGGACTCAGGTGCCCTTCGGGCTGTTCTTGGGTGGCTGGAGCCAGTTTACCCCATTGCAGTGCAGGCTGTGCTTCAACCTTTTCTAACCCTGGTGTAACAGACCCCCCTTCCTGTGGATCTTCCAAGTTGTCTTGGACTGGAAAATTGTTTCCCTCGGTCTTTCTGTAGGTTCTGTCACTTTAGTTAGAGTCATAATTTAAAGGCTTTAACCTAGTCTGGGGAGCTTCTGGGATTTCCTGCCTTCACTCCTCCTTCTTGTCTCTGTCCCCAGGAGTTCTTACTTCCCCCCATTGTTCAGTTTGCTCTTTTAATTCCTCCAAACTCATCCCTCAGCAACTGCGGTTGATGCTGGAGATGCAGAAGTAAAGATGCATATGTCTTTTCAAGTTAGCCTGTAATCTCTTGTTCTCAATCCTGAAAGAGAGTTGAAAGTAGAATTCTGTTTCAGAACTTGAGGCTGCTAGGAGTTACCTGGGAGGAGTCTGGATTTCAGTTTCGGTTCTGTCCCTAGTTACCAGGCCTGTTGCCTGTTCTCAATCCTCATTCTTCTCTTTTTTGCTTTCCAGAAAACATTTTTAAAATAGATGAATTTAAGCACTCTCTCTTGGTTCTGCTTTTTCCACCACCTCATCTGCTTGCTCATCTTCTGTGTCATTTCCACATGAGTGTGACTCCATGGCTCTGTCCTGGACCAGCTTTATTCCCCCGCCATTGTCTCTTGATGACCTTAGCAGTTCTTAAGGTTTAGTTATGATCTCTATGGAAATGTTTTGGGGAGGAATGAGAAGAAGGAGAGAACAGGAATCACAATTCTTTTTTTTTTAAGGTTTTTGCAAGGCAGAGGATTTAAGTGGCTTGCCCAAGGCCACACAGCTAGGTAATTATTAAGTGTCTGAGGCCGGATTTGAACTCAGGTCTTTCTGACCCCAGGACCTGTGCTCTATCCACTGTGCCATCTAGCCACCCCAGGAATCACAATTCTTTAGCAACTTCTTGATTAACAGTGTAGACATCCTTCAACCAGCTGGTAACCCTAATATTGAGAGCCCAAACCATTATTTTTTTTGTTTTGGAAGGAAGAGTTTATGAGTCCTTTGTCACTCTTGGAAGAGATATAAAACAGAACAAATTAGGTAGGGATTCAGTACAGGGATTATATAGTGGCATTAACTGTTCAATAGATATTTTATTATTATTTAAGGCAGTGGGGTAAGTGACTTGTCCAAGGTCACACAGCTAGGCAATTATCATCTGAGACTGGATTTGAATTCAGATCCTCCTGACTCCAGGCCCAGTACTCTATCTACTATGCCACCTAGTTGCCCCATGGGAGTAACTGTTGATTGTCCTTGGACAAGAAATGCCTGCTGTTTTATCTAAATTAATTTATTTAATAATTGTCAAGGTATTTGGTTGCCAGCCCCCTCATATCCTGTTCTTGAAGTGAGAATGTCTTTCCATTTTGATAACAAACTATGTCAGTTGCCTGGCAAATATTCCCCCAGAAATCCCTCCTTTTCCTTTGATTGAGTCACCCTTCCCTTTCTCCATTACCCTGAGCCATTGAAGGTGCTATCAGCAGGATAAGAATATAGTCCTTTGCTTTTGGTTTGACCTCCTGTCTTTGACCCATATTCTTCAGATCCCCCACCCCTCTGCAGCACATCTCTTCTGAGAGAACTTGGTCCACTCAGGAGATTTGACAATTGCCAGGTCTCCCCATTACCAGCTGGTTATTAGACATGTTGAACTGGATGTCCATTAGGCATTTTGAATTCACTCTTTCCTTCCATGCCCTCCCATATTCAGTCTCTGCTGTTACTATCCTTCAAGTGACCTACTCATTTCACCATTCACAATATTTTCTCTCCTTCTCTCTAGTCAAACAGTGACAGTGCTCATCCAGCCCTTCTGTGCCTCAGGTTCAATCTGTTTCCCTCCCTTCCTCTTGGCGCTCCCCACCTCCAGACTCTCCCCACACCAGCCCCTCTAACATGTGTCCACCATGTCCTTGTCCTTGGCCTCTCCTAGTGAAGTGAGTTCTCCCAGTTTCCTGTGACCTGTAGAATTGTTTGACACTTGCAGCACTTCCAGCCACTCTCTAGCTTATGCAGCATTCTCTTGCAGCCACACTGTGTTCCGCCAATTTCTGTTCCTTGGCAACCACACTTCATCTACATCTATGGACTATTGAACTGGCAGTCCCCCATGATGATCCCCCATGACCATAATGCTTTCCCTTCTCACCTTCTCTTAGGATTCCTGAACTTCAAGAGTCAGCTCAGACACTCCCTTCAGCAGGTGACCTTTCCCAACCAGCAAAGTTTCCCCATCACTCCCCAACTTTTCACGCCTCCCACCCTGAGGTTACCTTTCATCTGCCTTCCCTGGATCAGGGCCTGTTGATACACATACCCTTATCCAAATGGAAGCACCCCAAGGCCAGGATTTGCTGTTGCCTGTCTTTGTCTCTCCAGCACAGTGCCTGGGGCTTAGGAGATGGAGTGAGGCCTGGTCAGTGGTCTATGATTGACTGATGGTCACTGTTCTGCTCTGTGACCTGTCTCTGAGGGCCTTTCCTTCTCTGAATTCATAGTCTTGGGGTCTTGCTACTTCTCTCTGTTGTAGTCTTTATATGAAGGCAGGTAGAAAGCATGTAGTGTGCTGGGCCTGGGAAGATCTGGGTTCAAATCCAGCCTCAGATACTGACTGGTTGTGTCACCCTAGATAAGTCATTTCCCCTCTTGCCTCAATTTAGAATGGAGCTCTTCATCAAAGGCCCAGCTCCCAGGTCCTTGTGAGCATCAAATGAGAGCTGGATTGGAAAGCCTGGCGCTGAGGAAGCTCACCATGCATGGTAGCTGGGATTATCATGCTGAACACTCAGTTCCATTCTGACTTCATTCAAGACTTTGTTGCTGTTGGATCAGTCACTTGAAGGCTCCTACCCTCAAGAAACTTGTAAGGGGAGTTGACCCCACATAAAGAGGAGGAGCGGGGAGGCTAGGTGGAGCAGTAGATAAAGCACCGGTCCTGGAGTCAGGAGTACCTGGGTTCAAATCCAGTCTCAGACATTTAATATATTATTACCTAGTTGTGTGGCCTTGGGCAAGCCACTTAACCCCATTTGCCTTGCAAAAAAACCTTAAAAAAAAAAAAGGAGGAGCATTAGCAGTCTGATTTCATTATAACTCCAGAACTGGAAGGGGGTGGTATAGAAGTGGGGCTGGAGGAGGGTACCTGCTGGGATCCCATGGACCTGGAGGGGTAAAGGAGCCTTGCTCTGTGTCAGCTTTTATGAGTGTGGTTGATTCTACTCTATCAAATATAAAGTCTCATTCTCAATATAGCCTTTAGGATTATCTATGAAGTTCAAGGATGTAATAACCAAGCTCTGATCAGTGTTCCTAGCGCTTCCTTGTTTGCTATGACAATCTCTCCATTCCTTTCTCCCCCCTCCTTTAATATTGCTCCTTTCCTCCACTGCCCACAAATTAGATATTTTGAACCTTAGATGAATAAAATGTTGAATTTTCACTTGGAACCATTAAGTAAAATGAGCTTACATGGTGTCCACTGCTAAGAACCAGTCTTCACAGGGAGGCTAGGTGGCACATTGGATAGAGCACTGACCCTGGAGTCAGGAGTACCTGACTTCAAATCTGGCCTCAGACACTTAATAATTACCTAGCTGTGTGGCCTTGGGCAAGTCACTTAACCCTATTTGCCTTGCCAAAAAAAAAACCCTTAAAAAAAAAAGAAACAGTCTTCACCTTCTGCTCTTTGGAACTCCTCATGATTGTTATCGTTACTCAGATCACACCATGTTCTTGGTGTTCTTTTCATTTATGTTGTAATCATTGTATAGATTATGTTTCAGAGCTATTCCTTATTTCTTGGTGATATTTCATGAAGTTTATATCTCATTTTGTTGAGCCACTCCCCTGTCATTCAGTGTACACTTCATTTCCAGGGTTGGTGTGTGTGTGTGTGTGTTGAGTATTTTGTTTGTTTTTTGCATCAAGGAAGAGGACTGCTGAGAAAAGTTTGTTCATGTGGGACCTTGCTTTCTGATGTAGCCTAGTATACTACATCAGTCTTCCCTGAACAAACACTGATGGCTTGGTGATCCTGCCTCTTTCATAAACCTGACCCTTGTGACTTTTCCCACCCTCCCCCAATGCTTTAGCCCATTCTCTTTTGCCCTTATTCAGTGGAACACTTCTTCATTATCAGTTCATTCCTTTTATTCATAGGAGAGCATGTTAATTCTTAACAGGAGATGAGGAATTCCATTTCCATCAGAAACAGGTAATTAAGCACTAATTATGTGCAAGTCATTTTTCTTTTTCTTTTTTTGGTAATTTTCAACAATCATTATTTTTAGAAAGTTTTGAGTTTCACATTTTTCACCTCCCTCACAGAAAGCAATCTCATAGACTGTACAATCTAAGAATATACTAAACATAGGTCCATATTAATCATGTTATGCAAGAAAAACCAAATTAAAATGTGAAAAAACATTAGAGAGGGAAAAACATAATACGTAAGACAACTTTTAGGAATTGAAGATAGTAAACATTGGTCTGCATTTAAATTCCACAGTTCTTCTCTGAATATGAATACTATTTTCCATTGCAAGTCTTTTTTTTATTAAAGAAAATTTTCCCCCAGCTACATGCAAAAAGAAGTTTCAACATTTACTTCTAAAACCCTGATTCCCAAATTCTTTCCCTTTCTCTCACCCTACTCCCCCTCATTGAGAAAGGAAGTTACTTGGTGTAGGTTAAAAATGTGTGATGATGGAAAAACATTACTACAATAGTCATGTTACAAAAATAAGGGAAACCAAAGAAACAGAAATCTCAAAAAAGTGTGCTTCAGTCTATATTCAGACACCATCAGTTCTGTCTTTGGGATGAATAATAAGCATTCTTTACTATAAGATGGACTATAAGTCCATCAGAGTTCTCTTGGGTCACAGTGTTGATAAGAAAAGGTAGGTCACTCATAGCTGATCATCCTGAAGCACTGCTAATACTTTGTATATGGTACATTTCCCATTGCATCCGTTCATGTAAGTTTTTTATTGAGAGCATTCTGTTCATCATTTCTCATACTAGAGCAGCATTTCATCTCAATCACATACCACAGCTTGTTCTACCATTCCCCAAGTGCTGGGCATCCTCTCAATCTTCAGCTACTAACCGCCAGAAGAGAGCCCCTATTATAATCCCTGTACTTATAGATTCATCTCTTCTGGAATATAGATGTAGTAGTGGCACTGCTATGCCAAAGGGTAGGCATGGTTTTATTACCCTTTGGGCATAGCTCTAAATTGCTCTACAGAATTGTTGAATCATTCCACAACCCTTCCACCAGTGCATCTTTGTCTCAATTTCCTTACATTTCTTTCAACATTTGTTATTTTCTCCTTCCTATTAGTCATCCAATAGGTATAAGGTAGTATCTCAGAATTGTTCCAACCCACATTTCTCCTATCAATGATGAGGTGTAGAACATTTTTTTTAGGTTTTTAAGGGGGTTTTTTAGGGGTTTTTTTTCTTTTTGCAAGGCAAATGGAGTTAAGTGGCTTGCCCAAGGCCACACAGCTAGGTAATTAGTAAGTGTCTGAGACCGGATTTGAACTCAGGTACTCCTGACTCCAGGGCCGGTGCTTTATCCACTGCGCCATCTAGCCACCCTAGAACATTTTTTAAAAAAGATTTAAAATATTTATTTATACATTACTAAAATAATCTTGATGTAAGAGTAAACGTAACCCCCCCCCCCCCAAATATAGAAAAACCTTACAAAATATAAAGTGAGAGAAAAAGAGAAAAAAAAATTGTACTTCAGTCTGTGTTCAGATACCATCAACTCTGTCTCTGGGGTGGATCACAATTCTTTATCATAAATCCATCAGAGAAGTTGCTTTCATTTTTTTCACACAGTTGCTATTGCTAATTGTTTTTCCCTCTATCCATTCCTCCCTACTCCTATTTATTCTATTCTCTCTCTCTTTTCACTTTGTCCATCCTCAAAAGTGTGTTAAAGGGCAGCGAGTGGCGCAGAGGACACAAGCCCAAATCCTGCCCCAGACACCCACATGCTCCTGGGCAGGCCACCCAACTCCACCACCTTGCAATATGTCTTTTGCATCTGATTACCCTCTCCTATGATCTTCCCTCTCTTCTATCACCCCCACACCCACTCCTCTCCTCCTGTCCCCTTTCTCCCATCCCTTTCTTCTCTTTTTTCTTCTGGAGTAAGATAAGTTTCTATATCCTATTTAGTGTGTATGTTATTTCTTCTCTGGGCCATTTCTGATAAGAATGAAGGCTCACTCATTCCCTTTCGTCTTTTCCCCTTTCACTCCATTGCAAAACCTCTTTCTTAACTCTTTTATGTGAAATATCTTAGACAATTCTACCTCTTCTTTCCCTTTCTCCCAGTCCATGCTTTTTTTTTTTGCTCCTGACTCCATCTTTATAATATTATTATACCTCCATATTCAACTCCCTTCTGTGCCTTGATTATATTTGCCCCTTCTAATTGCTCTAATAAATGAGAAGGTTCATATGAGTTATCAGGATCATCTTCTCATCAGGAATACAAGCAGTTCATCATTAAATCCCCTCACAATTTAGTCTTCCCATCCACCCTTTCTATGCTTCACCTGAGTCCTGTACTTGGAGTTCAGACTTTCTGTTCAACTCTGGTCATTTCATCAGGAAAGTTTGAAATCCATCCCATTTCACTGAATATCTGTCTTTTCCACTGGAAAAGGATGTTCAGTTTTGCTGGGTAGTTGATTCTTAGTTGTAATCCAAGTTCTTTGCCTTCCAGAATATTATATCCCAAGCCCTTTGAGCCCGTAATGTATCTTGTATATTTGAATTGTTTCTTTCTGGCTACTTGTAATATTTTCTGCTTGAATTGGGAGTTCTGGAATGTGACTATAATATTATTGGGAGTTTTCATTTTGGGATCTCTTTGAAGAGTTGATCGATGGATTCTTCCAGTTTCCATTTTACCCCCTGCTTCTAGGATATTTTGAAAAATAAAATCTAGGCTCTTTTCCCAGTCATGACTTTGAGATAGTCTAGTAATTTTTAAATTATCTCTCTTAGATTTGTTTTCTAAGTCAGTTCTTTTTCCAGTGACATATTTCATATTTTCTTCCAGGTTTTCATTCTTTTGGGGTTTTTTTTATTATTATTTCTTGATTTCTCACAAAAATCTGCAGCTTCCCTTGGCTCCATTCTACATTTGAAGGAGTTATTTCCTTCAGAGAGCTTTTATAACTCCTTTTTCATCTGGCCAATTCTGCTTTTTAAGACATTCTTTTCCACATTGGCCTTTTGGACTGCCTTTTCCATTTGAACCAAACTTCTTTTTAAGATGCTATTTTTTTGTAATTCCTTCTCCAAGCTGCTGGCTTGGTTTTCATGATTTTCCTGCATTACTCTCATTTCTCTTCCCAATTTAGCCTCTACCTCTCTTGCATAATTTTCAAAATCTTTTGTGAGCTCTTCAATAGACTGAGACCAGTTCATATTTTTCTTGGAGGACTTCGGATGTGGAAGCTTTGATTTTTGTCATTTTCTGAGTGTATATTTTGATCCTCTGTAGGACCAAAGTAATTGTCTCTGGTTGGATTTTTTTTTCCTCTGTTGTTTGCTCATTTCCCTCTGACTTGATTTTAACTCTTTATTAAGGTGGGACTCTACTTCTAGGGTGTAGGAGACACTATCCCAAGCTTTTGAGGTTTCTGCAGCTGCTTTCAGGGATATTTTCCCAGGGAACTTCAAGTTCTCAATTCCCGCAAGGTCTTATGGGAGGTTAGGACTTCTCTCCTGACCTATGTGCTGGCCTGTGGATGATCACAAGGTCTCTTCTCTGCTTGGAGCTGTGAGGAGGGTCTCTGCTTTGCTGCAGGTAGTAAAATTACTTTATGCTTCTACTCCTCTTCCTGGGACTGGAGCTCGGACTGCAACCTGAATCTGAGTATGGGCAAAGCCCTTACCATTTGTGGACTGAGCACTCTGGAAGTAACTGCTTGGTGACCTTCTGCCAGGTGACTTCCCAGACCTGTTCCTGGTCCCCGAGGGACCAGGTCTGTGCTGAGGCCTTCGCTGGACTGGTTCCACTCTCACCTTGGTGTGGCAGCGTTTTCCCACTGACCTTCCAAGTTCTCCTTGTCATTCTCTGGGCTGAAAGGTCTGCCCACCACTGCCAGAGAGCCAGGTGCCCCACTGTTCCTATTAACAGACCTCTCCCATGGATCTTCCAACTTGTCTTGGGCCGGAAAATTGTTTTACTCAGACTTTTTGTAGGCTCTCCCACTCTAGAATTTAGTTAGAGTCATTTAAAGGCATTTTGGGTGGTTTGGGGGAGAGCTCATTAGGAGTCCCTGCCTTTGCTCTGCCATCTTGGCTCCACCCCCATCACAAGTCTTTTATAATTGTCTTTGATTATTGTACTATTGGCAAGTCATTTTTCTATATGTTGCAAAAAGAAAAATGTCCTGTCCTCTGCCTTCAACTTGTTTACATTTCCCTGGAACAAAAACTGACAGCAAGCAAGAAGTGATGGTGGAAGAGCCTGTTGGAGGAGAGAAACAGAGAGATGATAAAATCAGGCCTTTTCTTTATCTATTGAGATAGTCTTAAGATAATTATTTTTTCTTCTTGTTACAGTCAATTAAACTTATAGTTTTCCTAATATTGAACCCTGAGTTCCTAGTAGAAATCTACCCTGGTCATAGTATGTGATCTTTGTAACATGTCGCTGTAATCTCTTTCCTAGTATTTTAGTTAAAATTTTTACATCAATATTCATCAGAAAAATTGGTTTATAGCCATCTTTCTGTTTTGACTTTCCCTGGTTTTAGGTAGCAAGACTATATTTTTACCAGAGAAGACATTTGGGAGGACTTCTTTACCTCTTTTTTTTTTTTTTTTTGGATTTTTTTTTTCAAGGCATTGGGATTAAGTGGCTTGCCCAAGGCCCAAGCTAGATAAGTTATTAAGTGTCTGAGGCCAGATTTGAACTCGGGTACTCCTGACTCCAAGACTATCCACTCTATCCACTGTGCCACCTAGCTGCCCCTTAGCTCTTTTTTAAAAACAGTTTAGTGGTATTGAACAGTTAATTTCCTGTTCTATTGCTCTGGGCAATTTATACATACATATACATATATATGTATGTATGTATGTATGTATGTATGTATGTATTTTTTTTTTAGTTTTTTTTGCAAGGCAATGGGGTTAAGTGGCTTACCCAAGGCCACAGAGCTAGGTAATTATTAAGCGTCTGAGGCCAGATTTAAACTCAGATATTCCTGACTCCAGGGCTGGTGCTCTATCCACTGTGCCACCTAGCTGCCCCCAATTTACATAATTTTTAAAAATAGTCATCCATTTCATTTAGATTGGCATATAGAGGGTAAAATAGTTTCTCATAATTGCTTTTATTGGCTTTTCATTGGTTGTGAATTCATCTTTTTCATTTTTGATATTAGTGAATTGGTTTTCTTTTTTTTTAATCAAATTATCTAACAGTTTCTTTTATTGCTTTGGTTTTTGTTACTCAGTTCAATTTTTTTTTGACTTTCAGTTTTGTTTCTCTCTTCCTTGACTTTTAGGATTTCTATTTTGGTGTTTGTTTGGAACTTTGTATATTTCTAGTTTTTTTTTAATTGCATACCCAGTTCGTTAATCTGCTCTTTCCTTCTTAATGTAAGCATTTAGAGATCTGCGTTTTCCTTCAAGTACTGCTTTGGTTGCATCCCTCAGATTTTTTTTGTATGCTTTTTCATTATCATCATCAATGAAATTATTGTTTCTTTGATTTGTTTTGGACTCACCTATTCTTTGGGAATTTTTTATGTAGTATCAAGTTAATTTTTAATCTGCTTCAAAGCTGTTTTATTGATTATGATTTTTACTGCATTGTATTCAGGAAAAGATGTATTTAATATTTCTGCTTTTATTGTTTGTGAGATTTTTTATGTCAAAATATGGTTACTTGTGAAGAAGCCTTGCACAACTGGGAAATAAATACATTTCTTACTAAAGAATTTGGATACCATGCCATTTAGTGAATATATATTCAGTGTTGATATTAAGTCATTGTTATGATATCTTTTAGCAAAATGTAGTTCCTCTGTTTATTTCTTTTAATTTTTTTTTTTTAGGTTTTTGCGAGGCCAATGGGGTAAAGTGGCTTGCCCAAAGCAAGCTAGGTAATTTTTTTCAAGTCAAAGAAATTTACTTTTATTAGAAATATTCTGATAATTGATGCACAAGTGGCAATGTGATTTGAATTAGCTGTTAATTACTTTAGTTTCCCCCCTTTTCTTTTGTATATAAATCCTGAAGATTTTGCCAGTCATTTAGTTTTAAAATAAATGGGTTTCAAATGAGTTCCTCACAATGCCTAGAACTGTGGTTTTGATTTAGTTACTAAATTTGCAGGGGCATCTCATAAAAGGCAGACATGAACCAAAAACAATGACAAGCACCCTCACACCAGTGCAGGCAGTCTCATGACTTAGATAAGCCCCCTCCTCCAGGCCACACTAGCTAAAGTGAGTGAGTATCAGTTCCTAGCACACATGGTCAGCTTCTGAATCCATGGCTTCCATCTGCTCAGGCTCTTCTTCTGGCTGCTCCAGATGTCCCATCACTGGAGAAGACCACACATCCATTCCGTGTTCCAGAGAAATGTTATGGAGCACACAGCAAGCTAAAATAATGTGACTGGATTTTTCAAGAGTACTGCAGGGCTCCCTTGGATCCATTCAGGCAACGGAATCTCGACTGGATGGTCCTAAATGTCTTCTCAATTACATTATGAGTTTCAGAATGGGCCATGTTATAGTGATATTCTGCAGGGGTTCCTGGAATATGAAGTGGGGTCATGAGCCAGGTGCAAAGGAAGAAGGAGCTATCACCCAGGAGCCAGCAGTCTCTGAGAATGCCTGCTTCAAACTGACTCCTCACAGCCGACTGCTGCAAGACAGCCTAGTCCTGGAGACTGCCTGGCCAGTTTGTCTCCATGTTCAGCAAGGCCCCTGAATGTCACACACCATCAGACAGTTTAAAGAGTGCAGGCCCTTCCGGTTCACATAGGACAGGTCTTCGGCATTAGGAGCCTTGATCCCCACATGGATGCAGTTGACGACTCCGATCACGCCTGGCATTCCTGCTAGCACATAGAATTTGTCCTTCAGACTCTGAATAGACGTCTCATCTTCTGGGAAGTGGATGAATTGGGAGGCCCTTTCTACCAGGGCTTCTGTGACATTGGCAACGCAGCAGCACATCTAAGCCTGACTGATGCCAGTGGTATCTCCCATGCGGGTCTGAAAGGAGCCGGAAGTATAAAAACCCAGTGCTGCAAGGATCTGGGTCTCTGGGCTGATGGCCCTGAACCATTGAGTGGGTCGAGAAAGGCTGGCTCCTAAGAGATCCATCAAATAGTAAATTAATTGTCGTGGAAATCCATACATAGCCATAAGGCATTCATCAGTCACATTGTCAAGCTTAAAGTGGTCCAAAGTCCAGTGACTTCGGCCATAAGGCAAGAGGTCACAGTCTAGAACGGTTCTTGGTATGGCCATGCTGACTTAAGTTAGTGGTCCAGAAGCTCTATTAGGACAGCCGGAAGCTACATGAGGACCACTCGGAATTTGAAAGTTAGCCATTTCTTAAACAGTTTAACGATTTGTCTTCTTGTCTTGAGGTCAGCACTCTCCAGATGCTGGACATGGGGCCTCCCCCCAATCTCAGGTCCCTCCTCACGTGCCGGGGCCACAAGCCTACTCTGAAACTGCCCTTCTCAGGGTGCCCGTGAAGGCAGGGTGTTCGGGCGCCCCCAGCAGCTGACGATGCCTGGCCCATGGAAGGGCCTCTCTCGGGAGAGGCCGCATCTTCACACCGGGCGCCTGGGTGGACCCTCATAGCCCCCATGGGGGAGGAGGCCGAGGGAGGGGGGGTGAGGGGGTGCCCCATGTGGTGTCGGGGAAGCTCAGGAGGACAGTCGCTTGCTCTGCAGGGCCTGGGTTTGAATTCCACCTCTGGGCCTGTCATTGGCCTAGCTAAAGGAGGGCCCTCAAGTCTGTGGGCCCCCCCCGCCGGGTCTGATCCCATCCAAGGGGCCAAGCCCCCAGCACACCCGCCCGCCTGGAGTCCCCAGCTGCAGGCAGCTCCAGGCTCCCCCACTGGGCCCTCCTGGCCTCACCCCTGCCCGCCACCCACTGTGCCAGGCCCGCGGAGCCGCCTCCGCCCTACCACCCAGCTAGGTGATTATTAAGTGTCTGAGGCCAGATTTGAACTCAGGTACTGCTGATTCCAGGGCCGGTGCTCTATCCACTGCGCCACCTAGCCACCTTGTCTATTTTTGTTATTGTTTTATATGAGATCATGATTGCCATTCCCACCTACTTCAGTTGTAGCATAATAGATTTTATTCTAGCCCCTTATTTTAACTTGATGTTTAGTTTTCTATTTCTTTTTTTTTTATGATTTTTTCTTTTTGCAAGGCAATGGGGTTAAGTGGCTTGCCCAGGGCCACATAGCTAGGTAATTATTAAGTATCTGAGGCTGGATCCGAACTCAAGTACTCCTGACTCCAGGGCCAGTGCTCTAGCTGCCCTGTTAGCTTTCTATTTCTGTTTTGTGTTTTTTGTAACCACATTTTGTGGGGTTCTTATTTTTAAATCTATTCTGAATGTTTCCATTTTCTGAATGACTTCATCCACTCTCACATCTACAATAATGATTGCTGAGTATTTCTCTCTAACCTGTTCTATTATACTCATCCTTTTCTTTTTAACCCTTTCCCTCTTCGAGTCTGATTTATTTCTGCCTCCCTTAATCTGCTCTCCCCTTTACTTCCACAGGGCTCCCCCTCTCCTGCAATCTTTCTTTTAATCCTTTTTCCTCCTCTTTTCTTTTCAGGTAAGATGAATTTTGCTCTTTACTTGGGTATGCATGTATATTCTTCTGTCTTCAAGTCAGTTCTGATGAGAGTGATGTTCAAATATTGCCTGCTTTCCCTTCTTCCTCCTTCATTTTATAAAATCTTTCTTACTTGTCCTACTTATTGAGATAATTTCCCCCAATCTTCTTCTTTCTGTCTTCCCTTTCCCAGTATCCCTCTTTCTCATCCTTTCATTCTTCTTTTGAGATCATCCCAGCAATCATAAAATCATTCCAGGTATCTAAGTAGATGCCCTCTAATGGACCTATTAATTATGGAGTTCTCAAGGATTACATGTATCCTCTCTCCATAAAGAAGTAAACAGGTCAGCCTTATAATTTATCTTTCATATTTCCCTTTTTATGCTTCTCTTGACTCCTGTGTTAGAATGTCAAATTTTCATCAGGATTATATTTAGTTTTGTTGAGTGGGTAGTTTTTGTTTATAATCCTAGTTTCTTTGCCTTCCTGAATATCACAGTCTTAGTTCCCTGTTTCATAATGTGGAAGCTGTGAAATCTTATGTGATCTTGATGGTGCCTCTATAGTACTTGAATTCTTTCTTTCTGACTGCTTGCAATGTTTTCTCTTTAAAGGGAGTTTTTGACTATCAAGATCCTCGGAGCTTTCATTTTGGTAATAATAGGTAGATTATTTCAACTTTTACTTTGTCCTCTGATTCTAAGATTTGGGGGCAATTTTCCATTATAATTTCTTGAAATGTGATGTTCTGGCTCTTTTGGGAGGGGGCGGTTCATGGCTTTCAGTTGTTCAAAGAATCTTGAGTCTGTTTTCTCAGTCTGGTTTGGGAGTCCCCTGGGACTCTCTCTACCGTGGTGCTTCCTATCAAGGTGTTCAGTCTCAACCTTCCCTCTTATTCTGTGCTCCTAGTTTCTCTCCAGTGTACACAGATCTCATTGAACATGGCCCAAATTGTGCTACTATCTTGACTTCACCCTTCCTTCCTGACTTTAATATTGAAGGTTTTTAACATGATTTTAGCTGTCCTGCATGAATCAGGTTCATCTATAAAACATAATTTACCCTTTACTGAATTTTGACTTGCAGTTACAATGGCAATATGAAAGGTTTTAGAGGAGCTCAGCTCTCCTACTTGTAATCCAGCTTCAGAAGGCAGCAGATGAAATGATGATTCAGAAGTCCATATTGAAACATCAGCAACCAGCCCTCATCCAGCCTTGGACTGTGCTGAGAGATAGCCAAGAGAAATTCGTGAGTGTTGGGAGAGGGGGCCTGCCAGCCTGTTGCAATATTTGCCCAGAAGAGCTTAGGGAAATCAGCCAGAGCCTGATCCCAGGGACTTCAGAGCCTGCAGCTTTCCCACCAGGACCTCTATGGTTCTCAGACCTAAACACTGTGGGAAAGCCTGGAGATCACCAGATTCAGAGCTAAGAATTTCTGGGAGGACTGAGCCCTGACACACTCAGACCAAGGACACTCAGTGGGGTCCTGAAGACCTTAGCAGTCTCGGGCAAGTGCTAAAAGCTGCCAGCCTCCCAGCACAGGAACATAAGGGGGGAGTGCAGGCCAACGCCAGGATCCTGAATTCCATGCAAGAGTGTGGGAGGGAAGGGCCTGTCCTTGGCTAAGTGTCAGAATTAACTGCGGCGAGAATGAGAATTGCCAGAAGACCCTGAGGAACCCAGTGAAGAAATATTACTGGTCAAGAGACCTGAGAGGCAAACTCAGAAATGGCCCAATGTGAGAAAACTGCTCAGCCACAAGGAACACTTGGGGGCTGGAAAGAAATGAAGTGAGAGATAGAGAATGAGATTATAAAGGAGATAAGCTCTATGTTGGAAGGAATTGGAAAGAAAATAGCTAAGGAGCGGATTCCTTGAAAATTGAAATGAAGCAAACCACTCAACTCCATGAGAGTGAGAAATATTAGAATAAAATCTCAATATTGGAAAAAGCAGAATTGTAAAGGATCAATAACAACTGACATGGAAAATTGGTTCAGGAGTCTCTGAAAATCATGACCAAATAAAAAGGTCTGAATGGAATTCTGGAAATCCTAAAGGAAAATGAGCCCGGTCTGTTAGAATAAGAGGGGAATATCAGATAGAAAGAAGAGACCAAGGCACCTCCACACTGAAAACTCTGGAGTCAGGTAGCCAGAAAGAGAGTTCAGGTGCTAAGGAGTCAGAACCAGGGCCCCTGAACACACAGCAGCGTCCGGCCTTCCAGAAAGTGAACTAAAATCTCTCACCTTGCAAGGGGAAGGAAAGTGGAGCAGTGGAAAGGACTTTGATGATTGTTTGAGGAGAAGACCCCAGTCCAGGAGAAACTTTGAGATGTAGCAAAGCTAAATTCAAGAAAAACCTGGGAAGGTCAGTCTGAGCAATCTTGCAGGTGGTATGAAAAGGGATCCTGTGAATAAATTCCATCAGGGAGTGGGAAGAGAAGTGTCCTACCACAGGCCTCATGCCTTGGAGGGCTACAGAGGGACTTTGAAAAGATTACAATTTTGATTGGTTTTGAAGGTTTTAAAAGAGGAAAGAAAAGGGACAGGAAAGAAATAGAGTAGGGGACAAATTAGCAAAAAAAAAAAGTGGAGGAGCAAACTTAGCATTTTTCTTGATTGGATTATGGGAAAACAGGAATGTCCAATTATAAAGAGTCCAGGATTGATCAGGAGTCTCACTTTTGTTTTTTTTTTTAAGGATTTTTTTTTTTTTTTGCCAGGCAATGGGGTTAAGTGGCTCACCCAAGGCCACACAGCTAGGTAAGTGTCTGAGACCGAATTTGAACCCAGGTACTCCTGACTCCAGGGCCCGTGCTTTATCCACTACACCACCTAGCTGCCCCTAGGAATCTCACTTTTAGCTGAGCCTACAGAGGAGCCCTGGGTATGTGCAGGCAGCTTGGGGTAGAAATACATTAAAATGCCTTGGGGACCAGATAGTCAGAGAGGCAGAGGAAGGAGAATTCACATGTAAAATACACTTTAGTTTCTGAAGATGGATCAGCAGGGAGAGATTGGAGGAAAAGTCAGGAAGTCTGAGAGCAGCAGATGCTTCTGATCTGACTGGGGCTGGGTGGAGTGGGACAGGAGTAGAAGCAGAATGCTCAATTCAGTTTTGGTCTATGCAACAGGCCAATGACATTTCTTCTATCTCCCCACTTTCTATTCAAAGCAAAGAGAGGAGAAATTGTAAGAGGACAGGCCAGAAGGAAACTCACAACTAAATCACAGCCAAGCACTTAAATGGGACAGAGAATGGCAGAATGGATTGGAAAAAGGAGTTCAACAAGAGGTCCTTTATGCATTTAAAACAAAGATGTTAAAATGAGGACCAGAGCAGAATTTAGTCCGGATGAATGAACTCAGAACATGAGCTCAGACTAGGCCACAGTAAAAGTAGATCAGCAGGTTAAAAGAAAGCAACAGGAAGCTCACTACATTTTGCTGGAAGACACTAGGCAATGAAATAGGATCAATTTTAATATAGATGCATCTAAGTACTGTAAGTTAAGTTAATCAAATTAACTTTGTATTTAGAAATAACTTACTTTTTTAGAAATAGTAATATTTCATTTTTATCTCATTTTTTTAATTTCAACATTTTATTTGTTTTACAATTATATACAATAGTAATATGTACCCATCATTTTTTGCAAGGCTCTGAATTCTACAATTTTTCCCCTTTCCTCCCTTCCCTCCCCCCCACCAAAGGCTGTCTGACAGTCTCTTCATTGTTTCCATGTTTCCAGTCCATTCATTGATGTAAATTGACATACTCCCCCCCCCCCCCCAAGAAGATGGGAAACCTCAAGAATAGAGAGAGAGAATGTACTTCAGTCTGTGTTCAGATTTCAATGGTTCTGTCTCTGGGGTGAGTTCCTTTCTTTATCATAAGCCCACCAGAGAAGTTGCTTCAATATTTTTCCCTCAGTTGCTATTACTAGCTGTACCTCCACTCTATTCCTCCCCACTCTTATTTATTCTGTTCTCTCTGTCCTTTCATTCTGGCCCTGTCCAATAGGTGTTGCATCTGAGTATCCTCTCCCTCGATTTCCCTCTCTTCTATCACCTATTCCCCCCTTCCCTACCCCCCATTCTGCCTCATCCTATCCCTTTCCTCCCATCCTTTTCCAGGGCAAGAAAGATTTCCTCACCCTATTAAGTGTGTATGTCATTTCCTCCCTGAGCCATTTCTGATGAGAATGAAGGCTCACTCATTCCCCCTTGTCTCCCCCCCACTCCATTGAAAAAGCTTTTTTATGTGAAATCTCTCAGCTTCTTCATCTCCCTCTCCTTCCTCCCAGTACTTTCCCCCATTGCCCATTGACTCCATCCCTTTACCACATCATACCATTATATTCCGCTCCTTCCTATGTCCTGTCTATATATGCTCCTCCTAACTGCTCTTATAAATAAGAAAGTTCATTTATGAGTTATCAGTATCTTCTTCCCATGCAGGAATACAAACAATTCAGCATCATCAAGTTCCTCATAGTTAGTTCCTCTCTTCCACTCCCTCTATGGTTCACCAGAGTCCTGTACTTGGAGATCAAACTTGCTGTTCAGCTCTGGTCATCTCGATAGGAAAGTTTGAAAGTCCCCTGTTTCATTGAAAGCCAATCTTTTCCCCTGAAAGAGGATGTTCAGTTTTGCTGTGTAGTTGATTCTCGGTTGTAAACCAAAATCTTTTGCCTTCCGGAATATCATATTCCAATCCCTTCGAGCCCTTAATGTAGATGCTGCCAGATCTTGTGTAATCCTGACTATGGAGCCTCGGTAGTTGAATTCTCTGTTTCTGGAAACTTTTAGAATTTTCTCTTTGATTTGGGAGTTTTGGAATTTGGCTATAATATTCCTGGAAGTTTTTCTTTTGGGATCTCTTTCAGGGGGTGACTAGTGAATTCTCTCGATTTCTATTTTACCCTCTGCTTCTAGGATCTCAGGGAAATTCTGCTGTTATTATTTCTTGAATAATGAAGTCTAGGCTCTTCTCCTGGTTGTGGCTTTCAGATAGCCCAATAATTTTTAAATTATTTCTTCTGGATCTGTTTTTGAGGTTGGTTGTTTTTCCAATGAGATATTTCATATTTTGTTCTAATTTTTGGCTTTTTTGGAAGAGTTTTATTTCTTCCTGATTTCTTGCCAAGTCATCAGCTTCCTTTAGTTCCATTTTGCATTTGAAGGAGTTATTTTCTACAGAGTGTTTTAATCTCCTTTTCCAGCTGTCTAATTCTGCTTTTTAAGGCATTCTTCTCATTTGCCTTTCGTTTTGCTTTTTCCATTGGGCCTAAACTGGTTTTTAACATATTATTTTCTTCATTCTTTTTTGTATTTCTTTCACCAAGCTTTTGATCTGGTTATCATGATTTTTCTGCATCACTCTCATTTCTCCTCCCAATTTTTCCTCCACCTCCCTTAATTGCTTTTCAAAGTCTTTTTTGAGATCATCCATAGCCTGAGCCCATTTTCTATTTCTCTTGGAGGTTTTGGATACAGAAGCTTCAATTTTGTCATCATCTGAGTATGTGTTTTGATCTTCCATGAAGTGGAAGTGATTGTCTATGGTCAGATCCTTCTTTATCTGTTGTTTACTCATTTCCTCAGCCCAAGACTAATTTTCAGCACTCCAAGGCTTTGGGGTTGTTTTTTTTTGGGGGGGGGACCCCCACTGGGACCTTTATTCCTCCAAGGTCTTATGCCCTCTAGCCTGTGCTTTGATATGTAGATGACTACAGCACTGCCCTCTCCCCTGGGGCTATAAGGAGGGATCCAGCTATCTTAGCATGGAAGCCCAAACTGCAGCCTTGGTCTGAGTGTAGGCAAACAGCAGAGTTCTGCCCCAGGAAGAGCAGAGAGATCTCTGCAGACTTCCATTAACTGTCTCTGGGGGTGCAGGCTGCTTTCTCCCGATTCTGGCTGCAGGTTCTGCAGCCGGTGCTCCTCACTCCACACTCACCCAAGTGTAGCAGAGTACTCTCACCTCCCCTTCAAGCTGTTGCCCATGATCTCTGGGCTCTATCTCATCTTTTAAAATTTTTTCTGTATAAGTTTTATCATAGTCTTAATGATTAGCAGTATTATACTGCATCCATATGATTTTTAAATAATTAAATTTTTATGTGCTAGAGGAAAGTGCTAGGGACAAATACATCATTCCAGAAGCATAAAGACCACAAGACGTTAATTTTCAGGTAAGGACAAGGAGCAGATTTGGTTTCCTGGTTGATTTTTGGTTACAGAGGAGAGACCTTTAAGGAATGAATATAGAGGGGAAAAATGTTAGTGATAGTCATGCCCACCCCTTAAAAAAAAAAAAGAAAAGAATATTAATATAAGTTGTTTCTGTTTCTGTTTTTTTAATGCAGAAAACAAAAGTTCAGAGTGCAACACAGACAAGCAAGGAGTTTGAGAACTGATAAATTGAATTTATTACAAGCTATGTGTAATAGAAATTTGAAGTTTCATATATAGTTTTCTTTTTCTGATCTTTGCATTGCAAAGTGTCCATTTAATTTAAAATTAAAATTCTGAAAGAAATAAACCCAGAATTATAGTTGATGTAATTTAGGGATACCTAGGGGCATAAGCTTTACCTAAGTCTTCTTACACCAGAATAATATGGATGTATTCCCTATTATGTTAGGAACAATATTTTTTCCATTTAACAAATACAAGGAATCATTAAAAATAGAATAGAATTTAAGTTAACTTGATTACAATAAAAATTACTGTACCAAAAAAAAGGGCTCCAAAAATATAGCAGAAAAAAAACAATAGCTGAGGAAAATTTTATAGCAGTTCATGGTAACTTGCCATTTAAAAGTATACAAGTAAATGTTAAAAACTAACCAAGACCCCACTCACATTAAAGCAGACTAAACTAAGATTATTAACAGATAATTTGCAAGAAGAGAATCCATTATAAAAAATCTCCCAACAAAATGCAAAGTGTTCCTTTCTAGTTATCAACAGGTTGCTGATTAACTAATTCAGGTCAACCAAAATGATTTCTTTGAGGTGTTGTCACTGATAATAACCTCCAGATGGATCTTGCTAAAACATACTTCTTTTTTTCCCCCCTCTACCACTCTGCTGTGGCACTCAGTTTCCCCTCCAGGGTGTGTTGCCCATGTTCTAGCTCACGGTGCCTTGGTGATCTCCCCATCACTGTCACATGTTCTGGCTGGCTGTTTCCTAGGTCATGCTACTCCTTCCTGCTCTCTCTGTGGACCAGTCAGTCAGTGCTGAGGATACAAGTGTAGTCAGGAACAGGACCTCCATCTCTGGAAGTGCCCTTCCACTCAAAGTGAATGGAGAGACAAGTTGCAAATCTCTAGGTTCAGACAAGAGAGATACAGAGTTGGTGGAAGGGAATCTGAGAGAGGAAGGCATTAGAAAAGACCTCTTAGCGAAAGTTGGGTCTCTGGAAGTCAGGAGAAGGGGACAGCCCGTGTTCTGAATCCTAGAGGATATGGTGCTGGTGTAGCATGGGAGGAGGATGGAGTAGTAAGAATGGGCTACAGGTGGTAAAAGACTTTGAACGGGAAACAACATTTTGTTTAGTCCTCAAGATAATAAGGAGCCTTTGGAGTTTATTGATTAGAGGAGTGATATAATTAGCCCTGCTATGAGAAAAGTCATTTTGATGGGTCAGTGAAGGGTTGGCTGGAATGGGGAGAGACTTGAGGCAGACTATTGTAGTAAGCTAGGAGGGAGGTGATGAGGGCCGAAGTGTCAGAGGAGAGAAGAAAAGCAGAAGGGACTATTATATACATTGTTTGCCAGATACTGCACTGTGTTACAAATAAAATCTCATTTGATCCTCACAAACCCCTCTGTGGTGGTGTTATCATCATTTGAGGAAACTGAGGCAGACAGGGTGAAGTTGTTTACCAGTCATAAGTTTCTCAGGATTTATTTGAACTCAGGTCTTCCAGATTCCTGGCCAAGTGTTATACTCACTGTTAGGGGTTGTGAAGGTAGAAATAATAGCACTTCAAAGTTCACTAAATATGGGCAAAGTTACAAGTTTTGAGGGAAAGACAATGAATTCTCTAGGTATGTGTTGAGTTCAGGATGTCGATAGAACCTCCAGTTTGAGATGCCTGATAGGCTTTAAATATGTGAGAACAATGTTCAGCAGAGATAGTCCGGCTAGACAGTTAGACAAATGAGACTCATTAGTACGGAGATGATATTGAATCCATGAGAGCTGAAGAGGTCAACTAGTGAAAGAGAATAGAGGGGAAAAGAGAAGAAGCCCTCCAGGGACCAGAGCCACAATAACTGGTCCTGGCATCCCATGAAAATGGAAGAGGCGCTATCAGATAGGCAGCAGGACAGGGCTCCTCTTCCCCAGGCCATACCCCATCTCTCCTGATGTGCATCAGCTTTCCATAGGTTTTACTCTCCCCTTGAAGGCATAGCCCTCCTTTTGTTTTCCTCAGTACTTAGCACTACACCTGAGTGTCTGACCTATGGTAGATGTTTCCTCAGTGCCTAGTGATTGACTGCTCTCCTAGCTCAGGATCTAACCTGCCATGTTTACTTGCTTATTTGGACTGAATTAAATGTCATCTCAACTCACAAAACTGATTAAAAGCCACAAAATTCAGTGCTAATGGAAATTTGAACTTGAGACTTCTTAAGAAAATCTGGTAATGAAGGGGCAGCGAGGTAGTGCAGTGGACAGAGCAAGCCCTGGAATCAGGAGGAACTGAGTTCAAATACAACCTCAAACACTTAATCATTTCCTAGCTGTGTGACCATGGGCAAGTCAATTAACCCCATTGCCTTGTGAAAACAAACAGAAAAAGAAAATCTGGTGATGAACAAGTAACACTGTTAAACTCCTACTCTCATGGTATTCTTTTTTGTTTTTTAGGTTTTTTTGCAAGGCAAATGGGGTTAAGTGGCTTGCACAAGGCCACACAGCTAGGTAATGATTAAGTGTCTGAGACCAGATTTGAACCCAGGTACTCCTGACTCCAGGGCCGGTGCTTTATCCACTGCGCCACCTGGCCGCCTCATGGTATTCTTAGAAACAAAAACAGTAGCTGGTTTCAAAGATCTTCATGATAGTATTCTTGACATTGCACCAAGTTGGACAGACTGGTTACAGAAATCATGCTACATTAATATAATGAAATAGTGAAAGGCATTAAAATTGGCAATTATGAAAATGATGAACAAATCTAAAGTGACTTTTATGAAATTTTCCAGGAGGAAAAAGCAGAGTTAGTTGGTATTAATGAAAATAAATGTTTCTGTATACAGATATCAGGAGAGAATTGTATAGAAGCTTCCCATACCTGTTACCTATAGCTTGAAGGTTTTGGAGTACATAATAAATTCATTGTGTTCATTTCAGAGCTGTCCTACTTCTTTGCCTCTCTTTGAACTTCCCTTCTGCACATTAAAAAAAATAGTCAATGTTCTTTTCTTTTGGGAAGGAGCATCATTATTGTTGGTACCTTCCCAATTACTGCCTCTTCCCCTTCCCCTGAAAAACCCCAAACATACCAACAACACTTCCTTGTAGCAAACCCTCAGCTGGATATTTCAAACTTCCCATCCCCTGTGCATTTCACTTCATCATCTAAAACCAAACTCATCTTTAATCTTTTTTTTAATTTTTAATTTTTTAATTTATTTTTACATTCTATTTTATTTTATTTTTTTATTCTCATTTTGTACAAATTTTTTTTACAATAATAAAATATTCTTGTTTAAGAGTAAACAACCCCCCCCCCATGAATATAGACTTGCTTGGGCGATAAAGTGAAGGGGAGAGAAAAAAAATTAAAATGAAAAAAATAGTAATAGTTGTAGGTATGGCCAGGTGGCACAATGGACGAAGCACCAGCCCTGGAGCGACTAGCACCCAAGCCCGCATCCAGCCCCGTAGACCCAACAATCACCCACAGCTGTGTGACATGCAAGCCACCTGAACCCCACTGCCCTGCAAAAACCAAAAAGAAGAAAAAAAAAAGACCCAAAATAAAATAAAATAGCAATAATAGTAGGGGTGGCTGGGTGGCAGACAGAGCATTGGCCCTTGAGCCAGGAGCACCCGGGTCCAAATCCGGCCTCAGACACCCAAAGATCACCCTGATGTGTGGCCCCTGGCAGGCCACCCAGCCCCATTTGCCCTGCACCCTCCCCCAAATAATAATAAATGTGCTTCAGTCTTTGTTCCAACACCACCAACTCTATCATGGGTGTATCGCATTCTTTATGGTAAGTCCATTGCAAAACTTACTTCCATATTTTTCCACCGTTGCCATTGCTGATCCCAACTCCCTCCTTTCGTATTTCTCTACTACCATGTACTATATTTTCTCCCTCCTTTCACTCTGACTCTGCTGTAGGGTAGCTGAGTGGTGCAGCAGACAGATCCCTGGTCCTGGTTGCCAAGAATCCCTGAGCCCCCACACCACCCCTTAGGCCCAGAATCTACCTGGCCCCATGGTCCTGGACAGGCCTTCCAATGCCAGCCCCTTGCAAGAAGTGAAAAAGAAAATGTGTTATATCTGACCACTCTCCCACCATGGTCCATCTTCTCCTCCTTTATTCACATCCCCACCCCTTCCCCCTGCTCCCCCCTCCTTCTTATTCCAGATGCCTATACCCCATTGAGTATATATGCTGTTTCCACTCCTAGCCACCTCTGATGAGAGCAAAGGTTCCCTCATTTCCCCTTGCCTCCCCCTTCCATATCATTGCAATAGCTCATTGTAATAAAAAAAAAAACTTATTTGAAATATCTTGGCCTATTCCCCCTCTCGTTTTTCTTTCCCATTACATTTCCCTTTTTTCTATTGACTCCATTTTTACACCATATTTTTATCTTCAAATTCAGCTTTCTCCTGTGCTTCAACTATAAAATCTCCCTCTACCTGCTCTATTAATTAAGAAGGTTCATATGAGTATTATCAGTGTCATTTTTCTATACAGGAATACATGCAGTTCATCATCAAGTCCCTCATATTTTCCCCCTCTCCTCCAATCTCCATGCTTCACCTGAGTCCTATATCTGAAGATCAAACCTTCTGTTCAGCTCTGGCCATTCCAAAAGGAACCTTTGAAATTCCCCTGGTTCATTGAAAGTCCATCTTTTTCCCTGGAAGAGGACATTCAGCCTTGCTGGGTAGTTCATTTTTGGCTGCATTCTAAGCTCTCTTGCCTTCCGGTATATTGTATTCCAAGCCCTACGAGCTTCCAATGTAGTTGCTGCTAAGTCCTGTGTGATCCTGACTGCAGCTCCACGATATTTGAACTGTGTCCTTCTGGCTGCTTGTAATATTTTCTCTTTGACTTGGGAGTTCTGGAACTTGACTATAATATTCCTGGGGGTTGGTTTTTTGGGATCTCTTTCTCGGGGGGGGGGGGGATCAGTGGATTCTCTCCATTTCTATTTTGCCCTCTGCTTCTAGAATATCAGGGCAATTTTCCTGTAGTAATTCTTTGAAAATGATGTCAAGGCTCTTTTCCTGATCATGACTTTCAGGTATTCCAATAATTTTTAAATTATGTTTCCTAAGTCTGTTTTCCATATCAGTTGTTTTTTCAATGAGATATTTCACATTTTCTTCTAATAGTTCATTTTTTTGGTTTTTGAAGTATTGATTCCTGATTTCTGGTAAATTCATCAATCTCCCTGAATTCTATTCTTTGTCTGAAGGATTTGTTCTCCTCAGAGAGTTTTCTTATCTCTTTTTCCATCTGGCCAATTTTGCTTTTTAAGGCATTCTTCTCCTCAATAACTTTTTGAACTGTTTTATCTATTTAACCTAAGCTGGTTTTTAGCATGCTATTTTCTTCAGCATTTTTTTGGATTTCCTTGACTAAGCTGCTGACTTCATTTTCATGTTTTCCTTGCATCTCTCTCCTTTCTTTTCCCAGTTTTTCTTCCAACTCCCTCCTTTGTTTTTCAAAGTCTTTTTTGAGCTCTGTCATAGCCCAAACCCAATTTCTGTTTTTCTTGGAGTCTTTAGATGCAGGAGCTTGTGCTTCCTCATCTTCAGACTGAGTCTTTTGATCCTTCTTGGGCTCATATGCAAAATATTTCTCAATGATTTTCCTCTTGTTTCTCTGCTTGCTCATTTTCCCAGCCTGGGCCTGGTTTTGGGGTGCTTCCTGAGCTTTTGGGACATTCCCACAAGGGTCTCAATGTGTGAGGCTCTGTCCTCCCTCCTGGTCTGTGAATGACCATAAGTGCCCCACTCTGCCACGGCGCTGAGATGGGGGGGGCCCTAGACTGCGATCAGGATCTGAATGTGGTCAGAGTTCCAGAGGCTGAGGACAGAGCTCTGCAGTCTCTCTTCACTCCCCTCCCTCTGCTCAGTGGGCTCATGCCCTGGAGGCTTCTGCTTACCCACTCTGCCTGCTTCTGTTGCCGATCTGGGCTGCGGAAAGACCAAGCTGCTCGCTGTGTGCCCTGAGGGCTGGGCTCCACGTTCTTGCTCTGGCAGAGGTCCCCCATTGTTCCCGCATTTTGTTCCTGGTGCTCCCCGGGGTGCAGCTCAGGAGACTCCCCCGCTGCTGTGAGCCGCGGCTCCCAGCGCCCTGGAGCTGCCTCTGGGAGGCTGAAGTTCTTTCGCTCTGGTGGGCCACCCCTCTGGCGGGCCAGCCCTCTGACCCCGGGGAGCAGAGCCTTTCTGCTCTTTTCCAGGTTACCTTGAGTAGGAGAACTGCCTCACTGGGTCACTTTGTGGGTTCTGTCTCGAACTTAGAGTCCTTAGTTTCAAGTTTTATCAGAGAGCGCCTAAGACTTGATCCCTTCTTGTTGCCATCTTCTCATCTTTAATATTAACCCTGTTCCTATTTTTGTCAAGTTGATCATCTTCCTTCTAGTTGTCTGAATTGGTAAACTGAGTCATCCCCAGGTTCTCATTCTTACTCAGTCCATTGAGCCTGTCCCTTGTCTAGTTTTCTTGCATACCATCTCTCCCCTGTTTCCCCTGTTTCTCCTCATGAGGCCACCTTTCTCATTCACCATCTCCCTGGGACAGCCACACTAGTCCCTCCATACTCTTTGTGCTGTGGAGGAGTCCAACCCCGCCCAGCTGCCAATGGGATTTTTCCTAAATTGCACATCTGCTTGGGACATCCCAAGTTCTCTGCAGGGAACTGAAAACTCTTCAAAACCTACACCTAATCTTCCTTTCCAGCCTTAGATTCTTTTTTTTTGTCTTCCCAGTAATACACATCCAGTTTCTCTCCCATCTGTTCCCACTAGAAAAGAGAAGCAACAAAACAGCTGATCTTTCAATCTGCATGCCTAGTCTGTCACCTGCCTCTCTATCAGGAGAGTGGGTATCCAGAAAGAAAAATAAAACTTACCCATTCTGTTCCCAGCACTGGGCTAGACATTGGGGACAAGAAGACAGATATTTTTCTAATCCCCACCTTCAAAGAGCTTATATATTCATGAGTTTCAGTGTGAGTAGGAAGGAGCAAAACAGATTTAGTTAGCTTTATTGACATTTAATATTAAGGTTACTAAACCATTAAATTTATAGCTCTCAAGGTAAGGGAATAGGGATAATAGCAATAGATTTGTTTTTAGAAAGTGCTAAAAAGATGTCTGAAATTCAGGAAATCTTTTATCTTCAGTTTCATTGAAGAAAACACTAATTTCCTGATTTTAGAACGGGATCATGGACCTTAGAATAACTGGAGTCATCCTCTTGGCTGGGCAACTATCTCCATCTGGTGGAATTTTACAGTCTTGATCTTAAAGACCATTTTATAAACCCCAGCTTTTTGGACATTCATTGTTTATATCCGTGCAGTGCTGTAGTGAGTGATCTGACCACAGAGGGCACATTTCAACCTCATTGACTGGTTTGGTTTCTCTGAATAAATAGATGATTTTGTTTGGTTTTTGTTTAAATGTCAGTCACTTCCAGTGGTAATTACTTTCTCTACTAATTGAATGCTCTTGGCTGTGTGATGAAGTGGACAAGGCCCTGCCTTGTGATTCAGGAGCGCTGTTTCTTCTCATTCTGGCTTTAATTCAATGCACCACATTCTTTCTAGTGGGTGCAGAGAGTTGGGCTTGCTTCTGGTTGGAGATATAAGAATTAGTGAAGACATGATTAAGGATGATATGAACTCTTCAAGGACAGTGACTGTGGCATTGCTTTTCTTTATATTCCCAGGTGAGCCTTCATAAAAGTATGACTTTGTTGTTCAGTTAGCATTTCCTCTATATATATACATATGTGTGTGTGTGTGTGTTTGTGTATATGTTTATATAATAGAGGTATGTGCTGAGGAGGCAGCAGATAAGGCAGCACTGAGCTTCACCTCTGATTGCAAAGGGTTGAGTACTTAAACATCCCACCCCTTCACTGCATGTCCTTGATATGTATGTATTTCACATCCATGACCTTACATACTCCTAATACTTGTATGCATATGTAAAGATTATATATACATATATCATTAGAGATATACATATCTGTTCTATAAAATATATGTTAGAGATATATTCATATATATCAAATATCTATCTGCTAGCTAATGCTCCTAGAGATCATAAGTTCTGTTCTCCTGCTCAAGATGCTTTTAAAATCGTTCCTGGTATTTTAGTCTGACTTTCCAAGCTTGTCCACCACTTTCTTTGGGAAAAAAAATGAAGTCATTACTCTCAGTATAACCTTTTAGAAACATTCTATGAATTATTCCTTATTTTATCATTCCTGTGGCTTATTGGAACAAAATAGTTTTTCTTGACCCTCCTTTCCTATGTATATTGTTTCTCTCTTTTAGAATGTAAACTTTTAGAGGGTCGGAGGTAGATTTTTGGATCTCCAGATCTTAGCATCTACTGTGCGATGTAAAAACTGCTTGTTGGTATTACGATTAATGCAAACATGGATTTTCTTCTTTTTGTTTTCATCATTATTTATTTCCTCGATTCTCTAAGCTTCTCTTTGTTGGTATAGCTTTTCCCTTTTTGCTCTCAGAAATAAACAATTATACCTTGGTTAAATAGCCAGCCCTAATTTAATCCCACTATCTCTGACCTCAAATCCACATTCATTCCAATTTTCTCATTTGTTAATGACTTTTAGAGCCTAATTGTAGAAGGCCTTTCACTCTGTGGTCAAAGAATGAGTAGTTTACTTTCCCTGTGTCTCTGTGTCCCTTTTTTTTCCCCCCAAACTCATTGATTACATTCATAGGCAGACATCTTTCCTGGATAGGATCACAGACACTCAGTAAAGATGAGTAAAGGCAATAAACCATTTTGCGTTGTTGAAAAGGAAAAAAGTCCTGTAGATGGCTATTGTTAAGTACATAAAGTACTTTAAACTATTTTTTTCCCCTCTGCCTTTAGACCCGCCACCAGAGAGGTGATACACATCCACTGACTTTAGAAGAAATTTTGGATGAAACCCAACATTTGGACATTGGACTCAAACAGAAGCAATGGCTGATGTCTGAGGTAGGTGGAGCAGATTTATATGAAAATGAGTCAGAGGAGCATCTAGGTGGTTCAGTGGATGGAGTACCAACCCTGGAGTGAGGAGGACCTGAGTTCAAGTCCAGCCTCAGACAATTAATTTACCTAGCTGTGTGACTTTGGGCAAGTCACTTGTAAAAACCAAGAGAGGAAAAAAAAGAAAAGAAAATGAATCATAAACACATGGTAAATCCTTAACATAACCAAAATGTGATTGTTTTGTACACAGTTTTGCTTGTTTTCTAGAAATGTTGTGCATTTTTCTATGGAGTGCATTTGAAAGGGTTATTGGTTTATAGGTAATTATTGAAATTGTGTGCAATTTTTCTTACAATAAGAACTGAGCTATGATGCTATAATAAATAGCTACCTATGCCTTTGTAATATGATAGTCAAGACTCAAGAGGAAAATTGAAAAAAAATTACTAGATATGTGCCTGACAAATGAATTACTAGAGTGAGCAAACAAAACTAGAACTGTACCATAAAGAGCTATTATGGTGGCAGGGAAGCTCAAAACAAACACAGTAGAGAATAACTTGAAAATCTCTCAGGGGGGAAAAAAACCTCAGAGAAAAAATGCAGTTTGGACACAAATCCAATAAGAATTCCTACAAGAGTTAAAGAAGGGCGGAGCCAAGATGGTGACAAGAAAGGATCTTGTCTTAGGTGCTCTCTAATAAAACTCATAAGCTAAGGACTCTAAATTTTTGAGAGACAGAACCCACAGAGGGACCCAGTGAGGCTGTTCTCCTACTCAAGGTAACCTGGAAAAGAGCAGAAAGGCTCTGCTCCCCGGGGTTGGAGGGGCGGTTCGCCAGAGGGGTAGCCCCCAGAGCGAAAGAACTTCAGCCTCCCGGAGGCAGCCCCAGAGCGCTGGGAGCCAAGGCTCACAGCAGCAGGGGAGTCTCCTGAGCTGTACCCTGAGGAGCACTGGGCACAAAGTGGGGGAACAGTGGGGGACCTCTGCCAGAGCGAGCAGGTGGAGCCCAGCCCTCGGGGCACACAGCCAGCAGCTTGGTCTTTCTGCAGCCCAGAAACAGAAGCGGGCGGAGCCAGTAAGCCGGAGCCCCCAGGGCATGAGCCCATTGAGCTGAGGGAGGGGAGTGAAGAGAGACTGCAGAGCTCTGTCCTCTGCCCCTGGAACAGGACTCTGGGGCTCTGACCACATTCAGATCCTGATCGTAGTCTAGCCCCCCCCCCCCCCCAATAGAACAGCAGGGCCCCCCCACCTCAGCCCCGTGGCAGCGTGGGGCACGTATGGTCATTCACAGACCAGGAGGGAGGACAGAGCTTCACACACTGAAAACCTTGTGGGAGTGTCCCAAAAGCTCAGGAAGCGCCCCAAAACCAGGTTTAGGCTGGGAAAATGAGCAAGCAAAGAAAAAAGAGGAACACCATTGAGAAATATTAAGAAAATAGCATGCTAAAAACCAGCTTAGGTCAAATGGATAAAACAGTTCAAAAAATTATTGAGGAGAAGAATGCCTTAAAAAGCAAAATTGGCCAGATGGAAAAAGAGATAAGAAAACTCTGAGGAGAACAAATCTTTCAGACAAAGAATAGAATTCAGGGAGATTGATGAATTTACCAGAAATCAGGAATCAATACTTCAAAACCAAAAAAATGAACAATTAGAAGAAAATGTGAAATATCTCATTGAAAAAACAACTGATATGGAAAATAGACTTAGGAAACATAATTTAAAAATTATTGGAATACCTGAAAGTCATGATCAGGAAAAGAGCCTTGACATCATTTTCAAAGAATTACTACAGGAAAATTGCCCTGATATTCTAGAAGCAGAGGGCAAAATAGAAATGGAGAGAATCCACTGATCCCCCTGAGAAAGAGATCCCAAAAAACCAACCCCTAGGAATATTATAGCCAAGTTCCAGAACTCCCAAGTCAAAGAGAAAATATTACAAGCAGCCAGAAGGACACAGTTCAAATATTGTGGAGCTGCAGTCAGGATCACACAGGACTTAGCAGCAACTACATTGGAAGCTCATTGGAATATAATATACCGGAAGGCAAAAGAGCTTAGAATGCAGCCAAGAATGAACTACCCAGCAAGGCTGAATGTCCTCTTCCAGGGAAAAAGATGGACTTTCAATGAACCAGGGGAATTTCAAAGGTTCCTTTTGGAATGGCCAGAGCTGAACAGAAGGTTTGATCTTCAGATATAGGACTCAGGTGAAGCATAGAGAGTGGAGGAGAAGGGGAAAATATGAGGGACTTAATGATGATGAACTGCATGTATTCCTGTATAGAAAAATGACACTGATAATACTCATATGAACCTTCTCAGTTAACAGAGAAGGTAGAAGGAGCTTTTATAGTTGAAGCACAGGAGAAAGCTGAATTTGAAGATAAAATATGGTGTAAAAATGGAGTCAATAGAAAAAAGGGAAATGTAATGAGAGAAAGGAAAAAGGAGAGGGGGAATAGGCCAAGATATTTCATATAATACAATTTTTCTTTATTACAATGAGCTATTGCAATGATATGGAAGGGAGGAAGGCAAGGGGGAATGAGGGATTCTTCACTCTCATCAGAGGTGGCTAGGAGAGGAAACAGCATATATACTCAATGGGGAATAGACATCTGGAGTAAGAAGGAGAGAAGAGGGACAGGGGGAAGGGGGGGGATGTGAATGATGGAAGAGAGGATGGACCATGGGGGGAAGAGTGGTCAGATATAACCCATTTTCTTTTTTACTTCTTGCAAGGGGCTGGGATTGGATGGCCTGTCCAGGACCATAGGGCCAGGTGGATGCTGGGCCTAAGGGGTGGTGTGGGGGCTCAGGGCCTCTTGGCCCCAGGACCAGGGATCTGTCTGCTGCGCCACTCAGCTACCCTACAGCAGAGTCAGTGAAAGGAGAGAGAAAATATAGTACATGATCGTGGAGAAATGTGAAAGGAGGGAGTTGCAATCAGCAATGGCAAGGGTGCAAAAATATGGAAGTAACTTTTGCGATGGACTTACCATAAAGATGTAATCCACCCGCGAGAGTTGTTGATGTTGGAACAAAGACTGCTGAAGCACATTTATTATTATTATTATTATTATTATTATTATTATTATTATTATTATTTGGGGGATGTGCAGGGCAAATGGGGCTGGGTGGCCTGCCTGGAGAGGCATAGCAGGGAAGTGTATGCTTAGTGAAAAAGAGAACTTTTATACATTCTGGATGAAAAGACAAAAACTGAATAAAATATTTGACATTCAAGTGTACGACTCAAGAGAAGCATAAAAAGGGAAACATGAGGGAGAAATGGGGAGATGATGCATGTAATTTCTCAGACCTTTTTCATCATCAGGGATTATAGAATGAGTCTTATTAAATAAAAAATAGGAGTATGATTCTGTTCATTTGGATGATATCAAAAAAAGGAATGGATGGGGGGAGATAAATACTGAGAAGGGGAGGGAAAGGAAGACTGCACACATAATTGGAATGTGTAAAGAAAAGTATGGACAAAAAAGGAGAAGACCTGGAGCAGAAGACATTTAGAATCTCACTCTCATATGACTTGATTAAGAACGGAGGGATACACAAACATACACAGTTAGATGCAGAAGTACATCTTGCCCAGAAAGAAAATGGGAAGGAAAGAGGTAAAGGGAAAAGAGGGTTATGAGAGGGAGGGAGGACCAGCTTTCAGAAATAAAACAAGACTTGAAGAGGAGTCAGGAAAAAAAAATATAAGAGAATAGAATGGAGACACACAAAGTTAAAAAAAAACCGCTGGAGCAGAATCTATTATGTTTCAGTTGAAGTAAAATAAAGGCAAGGATAGCAACCATGATCTTAGACAAAGCAAAAATAGTTCTAATTAAAAGAAATAAACAGGTTAACTACATTTTACTAAAGTGTACCATTGGCAGTGAATTAATACTGAACAAATACACCAAAGGACTTGGGATGTAAATTCTTAAAAGAAATTTAAATGAATTACAGAAAGAAAATAGTAGTAAAATTGTACTAATGAGGAAACTCAGTTTCTCTTTCTCATATGTAGAAAAATCTGACCATAAAAATGAAAAGGCAAAAGAAGAAATAAAGAAAAGTTAGATATGCTAAACCTCTGGAGAATATTAAATAGGAATAGAAAGGAGTATACCTATTTCTCAACTGAGCATGACACCTCTTCACAAACATAGATCATGTATGACTTAATAAAACTTTTTAAAAAGTAGAAAAGCAGAAATATTGAATGTATCTTTCTTCAGACCACAGTGCATTTAAAAATTATATTCCATAAAGGGTCTTTGAAGTAAAGATTAAAAATTGAGGGAGCAGTTAGGCAATGCAGTGGTTCGAGCATCAGCCTAGGAGTTTGGAGGACCTGAGTTCAAACACTTGATACATTCTAGCAACTGAGAAAATCACTTGACCCTGATTACTTTGTCAGAAAAAAAAATAAACTGAATAACTTTATCCTTAAGAGTAGATGAGCCCTAAAACAGGGGCAGCTAGGTGGTACAGTGGATAGAGCACTGGCCTTGGAGTAAGGAGTACCTGAGTTCAAATCTGGCCTCAGACACTCACACACCTAGCCGTGTGGCCTTAGGCAAGCCACTTAACCCCATTGCCTTGCAAAAACTAAAAAAACAAAACCAAAAAAAAAGAGTAGATGAGCCCTATAATAAATGAAAGAAATAATAATTTAAAGATAGTAATGAAAAAACATCATCAAAATTTGTGCAATGCAGCCAAAGTTAAAGTATTTTGGAGAAGATTTATATCTCTAAATGCTTATGTTAAGAAAAGAAAAAAAAGCAGATCAGTGAGGTGGGTCTACAACTGAAATACCAATAAAATAGTCAAATGAAAACCCTTAAGACAGCAAAATAGAAATCCTAAAGATCAAAGAAGAAAACCAAATTACTTATATCAAAAATAAAAAATGTGTATTTACAACTATTGAAGAAGAAATAAAGGCAATTAGTAGGAAATGTTTTACCCAGCAGTATGTCAATATAACTGACAATCTAAATCAAATGGATGAATATTTACAAATATATGCAATTGTCCAGATTGATAGAATAAGAAATAGAATATTTAAATAACCCTGTCTTAGAAAAAGAAATTAAGGGGCAGCTAGGTGGTATAGTGGATAGAGCACTGACCCTGTAGTCAGGAGGACCTGAGTTCAAATCTGATCTCAGACACATAATAATTATCTATGTGACCTTGGGCAAGTCACTTAATCCCATTGCCTTTAAATAAAATTAAAAAAATAGAAAAAAAATAAGCCATAAATGTGCCCTCTAATAAAACAAAGCAAAATAAAACTCAGGATCAGATGGATTTGCAAATGATTTCTACCAAACATTTAAAAACAATTTCAATACTGCATAAACTTATTTTTTAAATAGGTAAAAGAAGCATACTAAATTAAATGTATGGTTCAAATATTATCTTGATACCAAAGTAGGGAGAGTTAAAACAGAGAAAGAAAATGAATAATCTGTTTCCCTAATGAATATTGATGTAACATTTTAAAATAAATTACTAGCAAGTTTATAGCTGTATCTTCACATAAATCATACATTATGAACTACCTGGATTTATATCAGGAATTCAGAACTGATTGGTATTAGGAAAATTATAAGCATAATCTATGTTATCAGTTACAAAAACCACAAAAAACATGATTTACTTTCATAGATTCAAAGTTTTTGACAAAATATAATATACAGTTCTGTTAAAAACATCAGAAAGCACAAGAATAGACAAAACTTTCCTTGAAAGCAATCATCTGTAATGGAGATCAAGGGTGAAGCAAAGATATCCATTGTTTCCATTATTATTCAGTATCGAAATAGAAATGTACATATATGTGTATATATGTATATTCATCTGTACATATATCTGAGTGTGTGTTTGTATGTGTGTACATAATTGAGAACAGTAAGACAAGAAAAAATAAATAAAACTAGACATTGAGGAAGCAACTATCATTTTTTGCACTCAATTTAACAAAAACTGGGAAAACTGGAAAAAAGTCTGGCAGAAACTAGATATAGACCATTGTTTCACACTATATGAACATCAAAATGGATCCATAATTTAGACATAAAGGGTGATATAAGAAGATTAGCGGAGCAGAGAATAAATTGTTATCAAATCTTTGGAAAAAAGGAAGAATTCATGACCAAACAAGGGGTATTGAAGTGCCCAGAAGGTGCTCTATCCACTATGCCACCTAGCCTGCCACAAAGGTTTTATATAAACAAAACAATGCATCTTAAATTAGAAGAAAAGTAGGAAACTGGGGTGGGGGATTCTTTGCAATAAACTTCTTTGATAATGATCTTATTTCAAAGATTATAGAGAATAGGTTCAAATTTATAAGAGAATGGGCCATTCTACAGTTGACTGATTGAAAAATGGTCAAAGGATATGAATAGGCAGTTTTCAAAGGAAATCAAAGCTGTCAGTAATATTTTTAAAATACTCTGAATCACATAAATTAGACAAATTTGAATATCTCTGAAGTACCACCTTCAGATTGTTTAAGATGACAGTAAAGCAAAATGGCAAATGCTAGAGGGGATGAGGGAAATCTGGAAACTAATGATGGAGTTTTGAAGTGATCTAACCATTCTGGAGAACAATTTGGAACTATGCCCAAAAGGCAAAAAACCTGATACCTTTGACCTAGCAATGCCACTACTAGGTCTGTATCCCAAAGAGATCAAAGAAAGAGAAAAAGAACCCATGTGTATAGAAATATTTCTAGCAGCTCTTTTATGGTGACAAAGAATTAGAAATTGGGTGGGGGGCATCCATTGGGCAATGATTGAACAAATTGTGTATAAATAGGATGAAATACTCTTGTACCGTAAAAAAATAATGAATGAAGGGGATTTTTTCAGAGAAGCCTGGAAAGACTTGTATGAATTGATGCAAAGTAAAAGGAGCAGAACTGGAATATTGTTTACAATATTATTTAGAGAATCAACTTAGGAAAGGCTTATAACTCTGATCAAAACAATGACCACCATAACTCTAAAGGACTCATCCTCTTAAAAATCGGTGTCCATCTCAGAGAGAACTAATGGATTCAACGAAGACTAATGAACATTTTCTTCTCTTTTCTTTTTGTGGGGGGGAAGGGAGGGGGTAGAAATGTCTAATGTAGGAATTTATTTCACTTGCCATATATGTTTGTAATGGGCTTTGTATTTCTTGTCTTCTCAAGGTGAAGGAGGAATCAGGGGAAGGGGAGAGTCTGAAAGCAAAATAAAATTGAATTTTTAAATATCTGATCCAGTAATAGAATAGGAACTATTAAGAAAAAGTGATAGAATGCTACATGGACTACTTCCTACCTGCTGACTCTAGCTTCAGAGACTATACTTTAAATTTATTCAGTGTTAAACTAGAAGATGAGATTGGATTGCAATTTGCACTGTTGGAGAGGGAGATTGCCTATTTTTACATACCAAAGTCATGTTTTTCACGTTTTAATGTCCATGTGAGATCAACATCCTACTTTGTGAGTATGGCTAGAGGGGGTGTAGTGTGTGACATATACTTCACTTTGACCATCATGGTTCATAAGGATGCTTCCATTTTGCATCTTTTGGTGTTCCACAATGAATATGGACAAGAACAGCATCCTCAGAATCAGCTGCCAGGCAGAGAGGGTGATGGCCTGGTCCCCTGGAGATAGTTACTAGGCATTCTGTCATTGAACAGTATTGTTCTGAGTAGAAATGAAGAATTCATGTATCCAGGGTAAGTCCTCATGCTCTCTCCTTGTTTTCAGGCACTAGTCAACAACCCCAAAATTGAAGTGGTAGATGGGAAGTATGCTTTCAAACCCAAGTACAACCTGAAAGATAAAAAGGCCTTGCTTCGACTCCTAGATAAACATGACCAGAGAGGCTTGGGAGGAATCCTCCTAGAAGACATTGAAGAGGGATTGCCCAACGCCCAGAAAGCCATCAAGGTAATTGTGTGATGATGATTGTGTGATTTTATATATATATAAAACTACCAGGATGGAAGGCGACAGTGCTTTGTGCCAGATTCCTGGCTGGGGGTTGAGGGAGGAAATTGAGCCAGTGAAAGGCCATGACTCCAGGCTTTTGGACTAGGAGGGTGTACTCTTACTCCAGGCTGACTGCAAGTCTGTGCTGCTGGTTAGAATGAGAGCTCTGGCTTCTCAGTGCATTCTTGGTTAGAGAAAGCCCTGAGTTTATATGATTCTGAGGCCTGAAGGAGTGGCAGCTCACACTGGTCAATCAGGTTGAAAAGGCTCCAAAGTGGCAAAGGTCTGAATAGACCAGGGTAGCTAGAACTCAGATTCATGGAGAAGAACCAGGGGGAATAAAGACAGATAAAGGAAGTGGCCATGAATTGGGCTTTATCCTGTAGGTCTATGGAAACCTGAAATATTTTTCATTGTACAGTGTAGTATTTGATGAACAGGGGATTAAGTTAGGTTTATAAAAATACATGCCATTCAATTGATAAATGGCCAAAAAGTATGAACAGGCAATTTTCAGATAAAGTAATCTAAGTCATCAATAATTAATCTGAATAATTGCTCTAAATCACTAATAAAGAAATGCACCTTAAAACAGATTAAAACACCTCACATCCACTGGATGAACCCATATAATGGAAAGGTAAAATTACAAATTCTAGAAAGGCTGTGGGAAAAAAATAGGGACACCAAGGCATTGTTGGTGGAGCTATGAATTGGTCCAATCATTCTGGAGAACAAAATAGACCTCTGCCCAAAGGTCTATGAAACTGTGCAGACTCTTAGGACCCAGGAATACCACCCCAAAGAGGTTGGAGAAAAAGGAAAAGAATCCCCATGTACATTATATTTAAGGCAGCTCTTTTTTGTGATGGCAAAGAATTGGCCATCAAAGGGATATCCATCAGTTAGGGAATGGTTGAACAAGTTGTGGTATTTGATTGTAATAGAATACCACTATGCTATGAGAAATGAGAAGGGGGATGGTTTCAGAAAAACCTGGGAAGACTTTGAAAGTTGGTGTCCATATGTATTAGAAATTGCAAGGGAGTTGACATTTTTATATAGCCTCCAGCGCTTGCTTTTGTCATTCTGTAATCATGCCTTTTTTCTGAGTTTCTTGGTCTGACTTTCCCTTCAGGGTTAGTGCTTCTCTGAAATTAGCTTCTCAGGTTCTTAGGGATGCCTAGGGAATACTCAGAACCCCTGAGTTGTTCTTCTGGAGACTTCTGGCCAAGATGGTAGAAGGAAGCTAGGCACTATCCTAAGCTCTCCTGACTTTGCCTCAGAACTAGCATGAACCAAGCCTCTAAACAGAATTTGAATCCACAAAACCCAGAAAAGAACCTAGGAGAACATCTACCAACAAGTTCCATCTCAGAGGAGTGGGTGAGCTAGGGGCAGAGAGCAGAGAACTATCCCAGGATCTGTGGGGTGAAACCCGGGAACTAACCTGAGAACATCCGTAGAAGCTTTGGCTATGTGAACGAAGGGCAGGAGAGCTCCAACAAGACTGGAGGGAGAGTTCCAGTGCAGCAGGAGAGAGAGAGAGAGAGAGAGAGAGAGAGAGAGAGCGCTCCAGAGTGTAGCTAGACTTCGATCTGGCCAGCTCTGCTGGCCTGGAAGACCTGGGCCACAAGCCACCACCCACCCCCACCTCATATTTTCAGCAGAGTCCCCATGTTTCCAGTTGCATCCCCTCCCCCACCCCTCATTCCTGTGGGAGAAAGTGATCCTCCCAAAACAAAGACCATAACATTCCCATCCCCACCCCCTCAGGCTCAGATGTGGGCAACAGATCTCCTTCAGTGCTGAGTGAGGATTGAGGAGATTAACTATGTAGCCTGAGGGCCCAGCCCACATTGTTTGAGGATAACCCAGATCCTGCTGTGCACCATGCCCCACCCCACCCTGGCCTAGAGAGAAGTCCACTAATCAAGGTCACAGAAACTCCAGAGGAAGCAGCCAGCAGTCCCTACTGGCTAACCCATTGGAGTTACTAAGCCCAGTGAGTGAAACCTCTAGGGATTTAAACACCCAAAGGTCTGTGAACCATCCCCTACCCCAACAAAAGATCTTAGGAAAACGAAGAAAAGCCAGAAGAAATGGGGTCCATTGAAAGTTACCTAGAAGACAAAGATCCTAACTCAGAAGAGATCTAGAACTTCTGAGGAGAATATGAATTGGGCTCCAGCCCAGAAAGACTTCTTAGAAGAGATCAGGAAGGAGTTTAAAAATCATTTGGAAAATTTGGCAAAAGAAATGTAAGAGAAAATTAACACTTTGCAAGAGGATATTATTTTGCAACAAGAAAACAAAAATACAATTGGACAAGTGCAAAAAGAAAATAATTCTCTAAAAACCATAATTGGGCAAATGGAAGACTCCTTCAAAAATAGAAAAGGAGTTGCAAAATGTAAATGGAAGAAAATTCTTCTCTAAAAATGATTGGAAATCTGTGGAAACCAATGACTTCATGAGACAATAAGGGAAACTAAAAAAAAAAACCCAAAAAACTAATAAAAGAAAATATAAAATATCTCAGTGGCAAAACAACTGACCTAGAGAATCGATCCAGGAGAGACAACTTAAGATCATTGGACTTCCTGAAAGCATTGAGTAGAAAAAGAAGCCTGTTGATACTTCAGGGTATAGTGAAGGAGAATTGCCCTGATAAAGTGGAACTAGAGGGCAAAATAATTATTGGAAGAATACATGGATCCCCTCCCAAAAGGGATCCCTAAATGAAAACACTAAGGAATGTTGTGGTCAAATTCCAGAACTATCAGATAAAAGAGAAAATCCTGCAAACCCCAAGAATGAAACAATTTAGATACCTAGGAGCCCTAGTAAGGATTATACAGAACCTGCTGCATCAATATTAAGGGATTGAAGGGCCTGCAACAAGATATTCCAAAGAGCAAGGGAGCTTAGAAGCAGCCAAGAATTCACTATCTGGCAAAACTGAGCCTTCTCTTCCAGGGAAAAAGATGGACATTTAATAAAATAGGAGACTTACAACTTTTCCTGATGAAAAGACCAGGGCTAAATAGAAAATTTGAACTTTAAACAGGAGATTCTTTAAGAGATACATGAAAAGGTAAAAAAGGGAAAAGAAAAAAAAACTTGTTATCCAGTAAGATGAAATAGGCTAAATCCCCACCTGGCAGAAAGTTTCTCATAACTCTTAAGAATTGTAACTCTATTAGAGAGAATATTTAACCAGAAGCAATGGACACTCATGACTTGTTCATGACTTTGATAGAATGATTTAAAAACAATATCTTCTTAAAAAGGGGGGACAGTAATGAGACAGGAGGATGGAGGAGATTGAATAGAGTAAATTATATCACCTGAAGAAGTACAATGGACCTATTGCTATAGAGGGGAAGAAGGGACAAGATGAGAACCACCTGAATCTTACTCTCATCAGATTTGGCTCAAAGAATGATTAATATACACTTAGTTAAGTTTAGAAACTTATATTACCTTTCAAGTATTAAAAAAGGGAAAGTGGGGGGCAGCTAGGCGCCACAGTCAGTGGAATGCTGGCCTTGGAATCAGGAGGACCTGTGTTCAAATGTGACCTCAGACATTTAGTGATTGCCTAGCTGTGTGACCTTGGTCAAGTCACTTGGCCCTATTGCCTCATAGAAAACAAAAACAAAAAAAAGAAAAAAGGGGGGAGGGGGTGGAAGAGGAAAAGAAGAGCTGATGGAAGGGAAGGAAGAAAGGGCAAAGGGAAAGGGGAAAGAAAGGGGAGGGGGGGTTTGGATATAAGGGAGCCAACACTAAGGGGGAAAATACAAACAGGGAAGATAACATGGAGAGCAATAAGGAGTCAGTAATTATAATGTTGAATTTGAATAGGATGAACTCTCCCATAAAATGTAAGCCAATAGCGAAGTGGATTAAAAACCAGAATCTTCCAATGTGCTGCTTACAGGAAACTCATTTGAAATAGAGAGATACATAACAGAGTAAAGGTAAAAGGTTGGAGCAGAATATATTATGCTTCAGCTGAAGTGAAAAAGGCAGGGGTAGCAATCCTTATCTCAGACAAAGCAACTGCAAAAACAGATCTCATTAAAAGAGATAAGGAAGGAAACTATATGTTCCTAAAAGGTACCATGAAGCATTCTCAGTACTAAATATGTATACACCAAGTAGTATAGCATCCAAATTCTTAGAGGAGAAGCTGAATGAGTTATAAGAAGTCATAGACAGCAAAACTCTACTGGTTGAAGATAGCCAGTAGATTTAGATAAATCTATCCATAAAATAAACAAGAAGAAAGTTAAGGAGGTAAATAGAATGTTAGAAAACCTAGACATGATAGTCCTTTGGAGAAAATTGAATGATAGAAGGGAATGGTACCTCTTTTTCTGTAGTACATGGCACCTACACAAAAATTGACCATGTACTAAGTCATAAAAAACCTAATAATCAAATGCAGAAAGGCGGAAATAGTGAATACATCCTTCTCAGACATAACACAATAAAAATCATGTGCAGTAATGACCCAAGGAGAGATAGATCTGAAACTAATTGGAAACTAAATAACTTCATTTTAAAGAACGAGTGGATCAAATACCAAATTATAGATAGAATTAATTATTTCATTCTAGACATTGACAATAAAGAGACAACATACTAAAACTTATGGGATACAGCCAGGCAATTAATAGAAGATATATTATATGTTTTTTTTATTTTTTTATTTTTGTTTAGGTTTTTGCATGGCAATGGGGTTAAGTGGCTCGCCCAAAGCCACACAGCTAGGTCATTATTAAGTGTCTGAGGCCAGATTTGAACTCAGGTACTCCTGACTCCAGGGCTGGAGCTCTATCCACTGCACCACCTAGCAGCCCCTATTATATCTTTAAATGCTTACATGAATAAAACAGAAAGAGGAAATCAGTGAACTAAGTATATAACTAAAAAAATTAGAGAAAGAACAAATTAAACCCCCTCCAATTAAATATCAAATTAGAAATTTAAAATTAAAAGAGAAATTAATAAAATCGAAAGCAAGAAAACTATTGAACTAATGAATAAAACCAAGAAAGAACCCAATAACATACATAAACTTTTGGTATTTGATTTAAAAAAATTTTTTTTAAATAAAAAAGTGGGTGTGGCGGCTAGGTGGTGCAGTGGATAGAGCACCAGCCCTGGAGTCAGGAGTACCTGAGTTCAAATTTGGCCTCAGACACTTAATAATGACCCAGCTGTGTGGCCTTGGGCGAGCCACTTAACCCTACTGACTTATAAAAAAATAAAATAAAAAACCTAAAAAATAAAAATAAAAAAAAACCAAATTGCTAGTATTAGAGATGAAAAAGGTGAGCTCATCACCAATGTGGAGGATATTAAAGTAATAATTTGAAACTATTTTGCCCAACTATTTGCCAATAAGTTTGATAATCTAAATGAAATAGATGAATATTTACAAAAAAATATAAGTTGCCCAGGTTAAATGAAAAAGAAATTCAATACCTAAATGACCCTGTCTCAGAAAAAGAAATTCAACAGGCCATCAATGAGCTCCCTAAGAAAAAATCTCCAGGACCAGATGAATTCACAAACGAATTCTATCAAACATTTAAGGAACAATTTGTTCCAATTTTATATAAACTTGGGAAAATTAGGTGAAAAAGGAGCTCCTTCTATGACACCAATATGGTGCTGATACCTAAACCAGGAAGAGTCAAAACAAAAAGAAAATTATAGACCCATTTTCCTATTGAATATGGTTGCAAAGATCTTAAATAAAATCTTAGCATAGTGATTACAGCAAGTTTATCACCAGGATAATACTCTGACTAAGTAGGATTTATCCCAGGAATTTAGGGTTGGTTCAATATTAGGAAAACTCTCAATATAATTGACTGTATCAATAAGAAACTTAACAGAAATCATGATTATCCCAATAGATGCTGAAAAATCCTTTGACAAAATACAGCATCTATTCATACTAAAAACACTAGTGAACATAGGAATAAATGGATTGTCCCTTAGAATGATGTATCTGAAATCATCAACAAGCATTATATGCAGTGGTAAAAAGCTAGAAGCATTCCCAATAAGATCAGGGCTAAAACAAAGATGCCCATTATCACCACTCTTCTTCAATATTGTATGAGAAATGTTAGCTTTAGCAATAAGAAAAGAAAAAAGAAATCGAAGGAATTAGAATTGAGAAGAAAGAAACAAAATTCTCACTCCGGTATACCTAGAGAACCCTAAAAATCATCTAAAAAAACCACTAGAAAGAATTAGCAACTTTAGCAAAGTGGTGGGACAAAAAATAAACCCACATAAATCCTCAACATTTCTGTATATTACTAGCAAGCTACAGCAGCAAGAGCTAGAAAGAGAAATCCCATTTAAAATGACTTCAGACAATATGAAATACTTGGGAGTCTATCTACCAAGGCAGATTCTGAAACTCTTTTAAAACAACTATAAAACACTTTTCACACAAATAAAATCAGATTTAAATAACTGGGCAAATATCAACTGCTTGTGGATAGGCTGACCTAATATAATAAAAATGACAGTTCCAACTAAATTATTTTTATTTATTTTATTTTAGGTTTTTGCAAGGCAAATGGGGTTAAGTGGCTCGCCCAAGGCCACACAGCTAGGTAATTATTAAGTGTCTGAGACTGGATTTGAACCCAGGTATGCCTGACTCCAAGGCCGGTGCTTTATCCACTATGCCACCTAGCCGCCCCTGTTCCAACTAAATTAAACTATTTATTTAGTATCTTACCAAACTTCCAAAAATTTACTTTAATGAACTAGAAAAAGTGTAACTCAATTCATTTGGAGAAACAAGTCAAGAATATCAAGGGATTTAATGAAAAAAAAAATGCAAAAGAAGGTGACTTAGCCTTACTAGAGCTAATATTATAAAGCATCAAAACTGTCTGGTACTGGCTTAGAAACAGTGGTTGATCAACTGAATATACTAGGTGCAAAAGAGACAGCGGGAAATGATTAAATTAATCTGCTGTTTGATAGACCCAAAGAGTCTAGCTTCTGAGATAGGAACTTACTCTTCGATAAAAACTATTGGGAAAATTGGACTATAGTATGGAAGAAAGTTAGATCAACATCTCACATCTTATACCAAGATAAGCTAAAAATGGGGGCAGTTAAAGCAAACTTTATAAGCAAACTAGGAGAACATGGAATAGTTTACCTGTCAGATCTATGGGAAGGAAAGCTGTTTATGACCAAGGAAGAGGTATAGAACATCATTAAAAACAAACTGGATAATTTTGATTACATTAAATTAAAAAGCTTTTGCACAAATCATTGTAATGAAGATCAAAAGAAATGTCAAAAATTGGGAAAAAAAATTTACAACTACTGTTTCTGACCAAGGACTCATTTCTAAAATATAGAAAGAATAGAGTCAAATTAAAAAAAAAAAAGCCATTCCCCACTTGACAAATGGTCAAAGGATATGCAAAGGCAATTTGCTGCTGATGAAATCAAAACTATCCATAGTCATATGAAAAATTGCTTTAAATAATAACTGATTAGAGAAATGCAAATTAAAGCATCTTTGAGGTACCACCTCACACCTCTCAGACTGGCCAATATGGCCAGAAAGGATAGAGATCAATGTTGGAAGGGATGTGGGAAATCTGGGACCATTAATGCATTGTTGGTGGAGCTGTGAATTCATCCAATCTTTCTGGAGAACAATGTGGAATTTTGCCAAAAGGGCAATAAAAATGTGCATACCCTTTGACCCAGCAACACTACTACTGGGTCTATACCCTGAAGAGATTATGAAAAAGGGTAAAAACATCACTTGTACAAAAGTATTCATAGCAGCCCTGTTTGTGGTGGCAAAGAATTGGAAATCAAGGGAATGTCCCTCAATTGGGGAATATCTGAACAAATTGTGGTCTATGTATGTGATAGAACACTATTGTTCTTTAAGAAATCAGGAGGGATGGGATTTCAGAGAAGCCTGGAAAGACTTGTGTGAACTGATGCTGAGCGAGATGAGCAGAACCAGATCATTATATATTCTTAAAATAGCAACATGGGGCTGATGATCAGTCTTAATGAACTTGGCTCATTCCATCAGTGCAACGATCAGGGATGATTTTAGGGTATCTGAGATAGAGAATACCATCTATATCCAGAGAAAGAACTGTGGAGTTTTACAAAGACCAAAGACTATTACCTTCAATTTAAAAAAAAGAAAAGTTGTCTTACGTACCACATTTAAAAAAAAAGTTGTTCTTCTTAGGGGGTGGCTCAAGATTCATAATGCTACAGATGATCCTAGCTCATTACATCCAGCCTCTGCTGTGGAGAATCATTTCCTCCTCTTTCCATTGTATATAAGGATGACCTCAGTCAGATATTTTGCTTATTCTAATTATAGACCTTAAGCTTGCCCCAGATTGCTAGTTGACAGAATATGTTTAAGATCCTTTCCAAAGTTGTCACAAAGTCTTAGACTTTGTAGAGACTGATTAGCAAGATGATTTAGTAGAATAACAGGAGTCATGGACAAAGCTCCTTGAGAGTCTCACTGTGGAGCATTGCTTTGGATTTAGGAGATGAATGTAATTGTCAAGGTGCCCCATTTTGGGGAGTTGACATCACCCCCTGCCCATAGCTGGCTCACCACTCTTGAGGAGACCTACCTCTGGCTCCCATCTTAATGGGAGCTCCTAGGCCTGTTTTCTGGAGGCTGTTCATACTCTTCATGCTGCTGATCCATTGGCTGGAAGGGCAGTCCTTTCTCAGAAGTCTATGGAGTTTGGCTGTTGCTGGCTGCTGCTGCTGCTCCTGCCCCCTTGGGAAGGTCTGGATAATATGAGTTTTGATTGAGATGGAATAGAACTAAATAGAAACTTCCTCAATTCAAATCCAGCCTTAGACATTTCCTAGATGTGTGATGTGGGGCAAATTATTTCACCTTTTTTGCCTCAATTTATTTATCTGTAAAATGAACTGGAGGAGGAAATGGCAAACCACTCCAGTATCTTTGCCAAGAAAACCTCAAATGGGATCACACAGAGTCAGAGAGGACTAAAGGGCAATGACAGGATGACCTTAGAGATTGACCTCCTCAAATTACAGGTAAGGAACCAAGGTACAGAAAAGTGAATCTTTAGATCAAGCGGAACTGAGATTGGAGACCAAGTCCTCTGTCTCAAAACTGAAAAAAAAATAAGTTTTTGCCTTATTTTTACATCCTCTCAGATTCTGAAACTTACTTTAGTTATCCATCTTATCTTTAACAATGCCCAAAGTCATTCTTCAGCATTACTCTACCAAACCCCTCCTGCCATAACTGTTCTTGGCCCCTCTCCTTGCTTGGAACCTCTTGGGAAGAGGTATTACTGGTTAGTTCAGGTCAATGTGATTGTAGCCACCCCAGCAGGAGATGAGGGACCATTCAAGGAGAATGGCTCCTTTGGTCCACACTTGAGGGACAAGGCCTCTCTCCCCCAGGCCTTGAAGAGCATTGGGGAGTCCTTCTAGCCAACATGCTATGGGAATGATTTCATATGGCTACTTTCTGGTGCCTGGACTTTGACTGAGGCCAGGAGAAGGTGTGATCCACATTACCATTTACTACTGTACATTTCAAAGGGATAATGAACCATGGCTTTTGGCAGGGTCACATATTGAAGTTTGACTTGAGCTCAGGAGGAGAGATGAGTTCAAATGCTGCCTTGGATACTGATCAGTCAAAGCAGAGAACATCTATAGAGTGTACTCTGGGGTCCTTAAGTCTTGGGCAGTTTTCTCATTGCTGTTACTAACATCTATCTGACCTCTGCAGACCCCTCCACATCCTCAGCCTCACATTTCTTTCTTTCTTTTTTTTTTTTAAAGTTTTTGCAAGGCAAACGGGGTTAAGTGGCTTGCCCAAGGCCACATAGCTAGGTAATTATTAAGTGTCTGAGACCGGATTTGAACCCAGGTACTCCTGACTCCAGGGCCGGTGCTTTATCTACTACGCCACCTAGCTGCCCCAGCCTCACATTTCTTGTTTGTACCATTGACTGGCCACCCCATCCTGACTGACTTAAATGATTGCTGTCCAGTTGTGTATACACACACACACACAGTATAGGGTGCCATGGTCAAATCTACCTCAGTTTGAGCCAGTGCATGCTTTGGGATCTAGGTATGTTGTGTGTGTGCAAGAGAATAACTTCTCTTTGTATTTTTGATTGAAGGCCTTAGGGGACCAGATCATCTTTGTCACTCGTCCTGACAAGAAGAAGATCCTTTTTTTCAATGACAAGAGCTGTCAGTTCACAGTGGATGAAGGTAAGTCAGCACCAGGGGAAGTTTGGTCCAGGGTCAGAGTTGGATGACTGTGTCCCCACTGTCCTGTCCCCCGCCTGGTAAAGAAGGGTCAGGTTGGAGGTCCTCATGGTAGGGGCCTTGCTTGGAGAAGCTTGCACAGTATCCTCTCCCACCCCACTCCCCCAGTGAGAGTACCTTCTGGCTGTCTCTAGGCATTGCTCTCTATCCTTCCAGTGGAGTGCACAAGCTGAGGTTATGGACATTAGGGTCAGCAGGGGTCATTAGTGGGGGGTCAAACTCAGGTTTCTTTTTGGACTCCCACTTCCAACTTCCCTTCCCTGCCTTTTACAAGTGTGATTTCTTTATCATTTTCATTTTAGCACTCTTGATTACAACAAAAAACACTGACAATGGAGAGAAAAATTAACAGAAAATTAGATGTCTGTGTGGTGTGCAGGAATAATAAAGAGTTTCTGGGATGAGTGAAGAATCAGTATGAAGCTCAGACTCCTTTGTCATGAATAATAAGACTTTCCCCGGGGCAGCTAGGTGGTGTGGAAGATAGAACACTGACCCTGGAGTCAGGAAGACCTGAGTTCAAATCAGACACTTGATACTAGCTGTGTGGCATTGGGCAAATCATTTAACCCCATTGCCTTGCCAAAAAAAAGACTTTCCCAAAGAACCATGGTGATTAGATATTCCTTACCTTATTGTGCCAATTAAGGGCGGGGAGGGGTATGTCCCTGCAAGGTATATCGTCAGACTTTTAGATTGAGAAGGGCTTCAAGCCATATCTTGCAGTACAAAAATACATCCAATTTTTTTTAATATAAACAAATGTATCTTCTGTAAAACCTAATAATAGCTGTCACTTTCCACAGTTGTTATGGGTATTTTTTTTTTCTATTGCTTAAATTTCTTGCAACAAATTTCTCCCCAGAGAGCCATCTGATAGGTCACAGTAACATGCCATATAACTTCAATTGTAATGAGATCATGTGTGTGCGGGTCCTTTTGTTTTTGTTTTTTTTGTTGTTGTTGTTGTTGTTAGGCAATGGGCCAAGGTCACACAGCTAGGTAATTAATTAAGTGTCTGACGCCAAATTTGAACTGAACTCAGGTCCTCCTGACTCCAGGGCCAGTGCTGTAGCCACTGTGCCACCTAGCTGCTCGGCGCATGTCCCTCTGAATGGGCTTTTTTCCCCCTTTTACCGTTATATAACATTAAGAATAATTAAATGAGTATCTCCATCTGTAAAAATGAAGGCATTTGGTTTGATCACTAAGAGCACTTCTAAAGTCTGTGTTCATAAATAGAGAAAAAGTGTTTCATCGTCATTCTTGTGAGGTCTTTGTCCAGTCAACATGGACACATATTTCCATGCTCTGTCACCCACACACAGGTCAGCTTTTATAGTCAGTCCTGGAGGAAGGCCTGGGAAAGCAGCCACAGCCGAGCTCCAACCTCCTCTCCTTCCTAGATTCATCTTGTGAGCAGCTGGGCAGGTGTGGGCCCACGTCAGACCTGCAGGTGGCAGCATCACCATTCTGCTAAGGAGCCTTATGTCCCCAAAGTGGGCTAAGGGGAGGAGGGATGCCTCCTGAGCCCTAGGGCATGCTTCTACCATGTCCAGTCAGTGTTGGTTTTCCAATTTGTACCAGCCACAAACCATTTCAGATGTCTCCCAGGACCAAGGAGCCTTTCCATGTCCTCTCCTGTTTGGAGTGCCAGCCCCCTGCCTATCACTCCCCATCCCCCTTACAGGCCTTTTAAAGTAGACAGCAGAAGTAGTCTCCTTTTACACATGGAGGAAACAATCTCCAAGAAAGTGACTGATCTCAGTTTTCTCCATCTACTTCATTATGCCATTTCTAAAAATTTTATTGGTATTCTTTGTTTTACTATCATTTTCTTCCTTAAATCAATCTCTCTCTGTCCTCATAAAGTCATTTCTGGAACTTGGTCTCACAGATTATACTTTATACCTTTATAAAGTGTTACTAAATTCTCCTTCAAGAAAGGAAGAAACATTTCACCGAAGAAAAAGTTACTCTCACTACTAGGCCAAGTTGCCTATCTGACTTCATAGCTTTTATAGTATGCTAGGGGATATTTTACAAAAGTACAAGAGAACAAGACTCATTTGGAAGATGAGGGTCTCAATGACCCAGGAAAGCAGTGAATACCAGGTGGTGTGGCGGGGTCAAGCTTGTAGACCAACCTCCAGATAGCAGTAACCCTCACAACAGTGAAGCAGAACAGAAAAAGATTCAGAAATACTTGTAGCCAATAACCTGATGTTTGATAAGTCTAAAAAAAATATCTCCAGAAGAACTCCTTCTAAGAGAAGAATTGCTGGGAAATTGTCTGGCAGAAATTAGTTTATGAGTAATAATGACACATGGAGGGAATTGTCAGTGCTGTGGATGTGGATGTGAATGCTAATGCACTGTTGGTGGAATGGTAAATTGGCTCAGCTCTTTTGGAAAGTATTTTGGAACTGCTTAAGAAAGTAATGGAAATGTGCATATCCTTTGACCTAGGGATCCCCTAGTTACATATTTATCCCCAATCAGGTCAGAGACAAAAAGAAGGGTCCATCATAAACCTCCAAGTGGTCATAGCAGCCCAAAGTACATGCCCACCAATGGGTGATGGCTAAACTAGTGAAGGCACATGAACAAAAGAAGCTATCATTAATGAGGTTGATTATGGTGAGCCTCTAGCCATTCGAAGAGTCTGCAATAATATGTTAAGGACAGGAGGTTCATTTTAGGCTCTCCTTGTTTTCTTTTTGACCGAGGTGAATAGATTTGTAGAAGAGGCAGCTCTGTAGATACTTTGGACCTGGGTATGCACACTACAGAATCCCTTCTGCTGTTGTTGTGGACAGGATGGAGAAATGTAGGCATGACCTAACAGAGCTTGTTATTTTTGCCTGTCAACTTTGAGGGAGCCTTCCTCTGAAGTATTCCAGAAAAATGCACATCAACCACTATATAAGACAAAAGCTTGAATGGCTACTGACTGACTAGATGTACAGATAAAATGATCCACAAGCTGTTACAGACTAGATATTTGGCTAAGCTCTGGAGTTATACAAGGAGAGGCTTGGGAGAAAAGGAAGGAAAGAAGGAGAGAGCGAGAGAGAGCTCCTCTTTTCAGCAAACTCCCATCTTTAAAGGAGGGTCACCTCCCTTGTTTGAAGACAAAGTCCAGATTCAAAAATTCTCAACTGACTGAGTCTCTTTCATATAAAATTTAATGGGAACCATAGTAAAATGCAGCACCTGGCTTTGAGTTCTCCACTTCACATTTTATTTCAGAAAGTCTCAAGAGCTTTACTGGTCAGCTTAATGTTGGGTCACCAGGCCTGAGCCATTGTCTTCATTCCTTCTGGGGCACCCACTGCACTTTGAGAAGTTCTTTAATGAGCTGGAGGGGATCTGTGGACAGTGGTGACCCACAAGGTGGCTCAGGGCCATTCATGATCATGCCCTCAGAGATGTGGTTGGAAGAGGGAGGATGCCTAGTCTACCACAGGGATTCTGACCCCTTTTTGTTTATAAGACTCCTTGGGAACAAGTTGTTGGGGTCCCCTGCTACAACTATAGGCTCTGCTTTGAGGGCAGAATGGTAGTCAATTTAAGAGGGTTCTGGTTTGCATCTCAGACTTAGAAGACAGGAAGGGCACATCATTGAGACATAATGAAGCTCTCTGAGATTTGGGGGCACCCGAAGAGACTGAGCAAAAATAAGGGAGAAAAGTCTGGCCAGATAGCAACAAGCAAATGAAAGAAGAGGATCAGTGCTTTCTTTTTGTGGCCATTTTCAACCCACATGCAGGATGTAGTCCAGGTGCCCTGGCTAGGCTGGTTTTCCTGGAGGAGACCCACAGTCTAACCCCAGGCCAGGATGGGAGGTTTCTCCAGCATGGAGTGGGAATTCCCAGAGCCTCTGTTCACTAGTCACTTCCACATTTTGAGGACACATTTTGGAGTTAGGCTCTGCTCTTATTGTGCCAGGCAATGAGACTACAAATACAGACAGGGAGGAAGTCCCTGCCTTAAGGGAAAGAGCTTGGATGCTGATGGTAAGACAGCATGTAAGAGCAGCTGGAAAGCTGGGAGGGGGAGTTAATAGAATGAGGGAGGGTGGAGCCCAGAGGAATTGTGGCATGACCTTGGTGGTCTGGGAGGAACTGACTGGAAAAGGGCAGATCATCTTAGTCTGTAATTCTAGTTTGTCAAGTCTTTATAAAGTGCTTACTTCAAAGAAAGGCAGAAGCAGACTCTGCCTCCAGGAGCTCAGTGGATGAGAACATTTCTGAATCAGAATATCCATGATACCCGTAGAGCAGATGGTGGGGAGGCCTGGAAAGACCCTCTCGAAGACCAAGCTTCAAAGGAAGCTGGGTGCTTTTCCTTAACAGAGAGAGAGAGAGAGAGAGAGAGGGAGGGAGAGAGAGAGAGGGAGGGAGGGAGAGAGGGAGGGAGGAGGGATGGCATTCCAGGAGGGGGAAGTCAGCATCCTCATGGGTTTGTGGGATGGAACCAAGACGTGTGTGATGGGCCAAGAATGCATTAGATAGAAAAGAGAGCAAGGAGGGGTAGCTCAGTGGTGCGATGAATAGAGCACCGAACCTGAGTTCAAATCCTGCCTCAGATACTTAATAATTACCTATCTGTGTGAATTTGGACATGTCCCTCGACCCCATTACCTTGCAAACACACACACACACACAGAGAAAGAGAGAGAGACAGAGACAGAGACAGACACTAAGTGGAGGAAGTTTAGAAGCTAAATAGTTTTTGATCATTGAGGGGAGAAGACACTCCTGGAGTTTGCTATATAGAGAGTGGGGTACCATGCCTCTTTGGCAGTTCCATGGATTGGCATGGGGAGAGTCACAGAGGCCTTTGACCATTGGGAGGCTGTGGCTGTCCTCCAGGAGAGAGGCTCCCCATGATGCAGCTTTGAGTAACTAGAGATCACTCATCTAATTGTAAAGCGGCATGTCTGCAGGACTCCTGTAGTTGAATTGAATATTAGATCATTGTTGGAGTTGTTAAAAATCAAAAGGTGCTCAAATATAATGAAAAAGCAATTGAGAAGTTCATATATGCCTTAGATAATGTGGAGGCACCCTTTACTCTGAATTTGCTAGTTCTGCAAGGCCACAGTGGGGTTGACTCCTTTCTCCCTCTGCTGACCTCTTGTCCATCCTTCAGGCCCATGATCAAATGCTTCTTCCTCAGCAAAAACTTGCTTAACTCTCCCAACTGGAAATGAGCTTTTCCTCACATTATCTCTAAACTTTTTTTTTCCCCTCTTATGTACATCTCATGTTTCTAATTGTAACTCTCCTTTATCCACCCAGCTTGTCAACCCTCCTAAATTATAAAGCCCCTTGAGGGGAAGGATCCAGTATTATTTGTACATTTATTGCTCTCAAATTTACTATTAAATAGTAAATATGTTTAATATTGATTCCTTAATGGTGATATAAAACCCTGTTCTGGAGAGGAGTATTTTATGAAGCAGGTCATTAAGTTATCTAGTTCTGCTATTTGAGAAATAAGAGCATTTTAGACTTAGACAGTATCTTTTGATATTTCAGGAAAAACCCAGCTCCTCCAGAGCTTCTACCAAATGAGGAAAATGAAGCCTCATGAGGAGAGGTACTTTCTCAAGTTAACACCCAACACACAAATGCACCCTGGCCTCCCACAGGTCCATCATTCCCCCCCACCCTACTCCACCCTGACTCTGGCTTTGCTCTTGGCCTTCAATTTCTGGGAAGGCCACATTTCCATGGAACCTCTGTCAATCACTACAGTATCTGTCCTCTGAAGAACCTCAAAGTTCACAGACTGAGAGAGGTCTAAATAATTTGACATGAGATTTATCAAAATAGAAAAGAAGGGAAGGTCTGTCCCTGAACGGCTCACTGTTTTATTTGTATCTGGTTTCTGAACAAAACCTGCTGCCTGGAAAGCTGGAGCGTTGGAATGAAAGGAGTGGGTTGTACCAGGCACTGCCTGGAGAAGGCGATCCTGAAGGTCTGGAACTGTTCTGATCCAGGGCTCATTATGGATGGCAGCTGTTCTGAGTGGAAAACTTGTTAGTTCTCTTTTCAGGTAGATGTGCTTCTCTTTGACACATCTGTAGGTTACAGAAATATGGGAATTTTAGGGGGAAATGGCTGTATCTCAAGAAGGTTTTTCAGTAAAAGAGGAAAAGGACCTTTTTGTGAAAGCAGAAGCCAAAATGAACTGTGACTCATCTGGTCCAGTGGTGGTCTTTAAAATCAGTCTGTCACCTTGGACACCAGAAGAAATTCTCTTTGAGTCGAACTGCAAGCATTTAAGGATTTCCTCTGTGCCCCATACTGTGCCAAGCCCTAAGGATACCAAGAAAGGCAAAAATCTGCTCCCCAACCTCAGCACTCACATTCCAAAGGAGGAAAATCTTTCAGCCAACTCCTGAGATAAAAGGTGGAAGGTGAACTCTGAGGAAAGACTGCAGTGAGGGCAGATCACTGAGGTAATCAGCAGTGGTCTATCCTGCACAAGCAGGGCTTTAAGCTGGGAGGCAGAGACGATAAGGGAGACTTCCCTGGCAGGGTGATGGATCGTAGAGTTCATGGAGGGGAGGAGGAGGTCAGAAGACTTGAAATCTGAGAAGAGGGTATTCTGAAGCACTTGAAAGACCAACCAAGATTTTATATTGATACTTGGAGGTGTTAGAAAACCTTAGGAGCTTAGAAATGAGTGAGCAAACAGTTACTATTCCCTCTATGCTGAGTGTGGGGTTGGAAAAGGAAAAGCCCAACAGGTCCCACTGGTGAGCCTTACGCTGTGATGGGGCCACAACATCCATGGATAATGTTATCAGATAGAGGGAGTGACTTGGACTCTACCCTCATTTGGGGGAGGATGCTGAGTGGTGATGGGCTGAAACCTGGAGGCCACCCCACAGGTGTGAGATCATGAGGGACTGCTCCAAGATTGTGACTAGGGGGGTTGAGAGGAGGGAGGGTGAAGATGGAAAATCATAGTGATTGGGTATGTGCAGTAAGAGGAATTGAGAAAGGTGGGGATCTGGGGATTGGAAAGATGGTGAGACCCTTGAAAGGTGATTATCTTTGGGTCAAGGAAAGTTTGGAATGGAAAGGTGAGTTCTGTTTTGGACATTGATTTAAGGATACCTTTTCAAGAAATCCAAGAGCTACTACAAGACTGGAATTCCAGAGAGAGGTTAAGGCTGGATAAGGTTATAGGAAATAATCAGATCCCTGAATACTGAGATTATGAAAGGATAGTAAAGAGGGAGAAAAGAAGAGAGTTCTAGACCTAACTACAAATCTAGCAAAAGTGATGGGAATATTGGGGCTGGTATAAGAAAAGACCCAGGAAAGAAGAGTTTCAGAAAAACCCAGAGAGGAGAAAAGTTTCTAGCATGGGTGACCTGCAGCATCTGGACTCTGGAGGAGGATTGAGAACAGGCCGGCCATTAAGGATCATCTGTAGCCAGAGGAAGCATGCGGACTTATCAGCACACTGGCCATGTTCTGCCTGGGAGCATTCCTCCTTTCTTGTACTTTAGTTGCTCTCTCTTTTTTTTCTGATGTCTTTAGAGCTCAGCCAGCCTCCCTCACCATCTCTTAGGTCATTTCATTCCCCCCAAATCTCTGTGTCAGAAACATGTCCCCCACCCTTCCCCAGCAGAGGAGTTCAGAGAGATTCTGTCCTTCTCAGTGAATCTGTCGGTTAGTACACATTTACGTTTCAAGCAGTATTTGGCTCAAACTTCATTCAAACTGATCCTACCTTCAGTTACTTGCCAGTGGTATGTGAAGTTCTATTACATGTGGGAAAAGGGATTAGAGGGTTTGGGGTTTTTTGGGTTTGGGTTTTGCAGAAGTTTGTGGCTTTTACTAAGTGGAGAGAATACTGTTTGGGAGATTAAAACATCAATGTTGGCAGCATAACCTTTGAAAATAGACCACTGCTGATGTCTTCAGCTGAGCTTAAAGAAGAGCAAGTGTTTCCTTTTTTAAAATTTAAATGTACTGTTTTTAGGCAACCAAAAACACTGTCTCTTGATCCCCTCCCTTCTTATCTCCACCCCCCATGGTAGGAGGGAAAATACCAAACTACAAACTTATGGTAACAAGTATGCAAAGCTAAGCAAACAAATTCCTGCATTTGCTGCATCCAGCAAGCATGGACATCCCCATTTGCCCTGAGTCTGTCACCTCTTTCATCAAGGGCCTGGGGGGTGAGGGGAGAGTATATTTCATTATGAGCCTTCTGGAATTATGGGTGGTTATTGCATTGGTCAGTTCCCTGTCCCTCTTTATAGAGAAAAAGAGAGAATGGTCAGCTCTAGGTTTGATGCAGTTTGCTTCTGATCCCTTATCTCTCTTCTTTCTTCCTCTCCCAGAACCCAGGATTTTATTTCTTTGATTTTAGACCTCTCTTCACCATCCACTCTCCCTTTGTAGTTAGAACTTGTTTGGCTTATGACTAGTCACTTTTCATCTAGTCTTCCTATTATTCTCCCGTGTCTTTTCCTCCTGTTTCCCTGGTGAGTGAAGTGTATTTCTGCACCCAATTCTGTGTATGTTTTTGTGGGTGCACCCATACAAATAAACACATATGTAGATATATAAATATGTATTTTGGTACCTGGGGGGTGTTGATGGTGGAGTGTTGCATGTGTGTGTGGAGTGAGTGTTCTTCCCTCCTCTGAGCAGTTCGGATAAAATTCAGGTTTATATTGCCTTCTTTCTTATTACCCTCACCTCCTTACTGTTTTATAGAGTGGCTTATTTGCATACCCAAATTATGTGAGATTTCTCCCACCCTTCCCTCTCCCATCCAAGTATTCCTTTCTCTTTTCTTTCCTCTTTTAAGGTCCTTAATACATAAAAAAGAAAACACCATTCCCAGGCTCTCTGTTGTAGTAGATTCTTTCAAGACCCTAAAGAAAATAGGGATCTGAGGGAACACATGAATCCTCTCCACATATTAGAATATAAATCATTCATTCGTCCTCCTTTATTAGTCCCTTGTAATTACTTTCTTATGTTTACCTTCTTATTTTTATTTTGTCCCCTGTGTTTTTCGGAATTTCTCTGCATCTTCTGTCTCTTCATCAGGAATGCTTAAAAACTCTCTATTTCATTAAAGATCCATTTCCACTCCAGCCCCTTTAGGATTAGACTCAGTTTTGCTGAATGAGTTCGTCTTTGTTATAAGTACTTAGCATTTGCCTTCTTCAAGGTCCTATTCTGAGTTCTCCATTCTTTTTTATAGTGCCCGCTAAATCTTGGGTGATCCTGACTGTGGTTCCTGGAACTTGAATTTGTTCATTCTGATTACTGATAAATGTTTTTTATTTTGTTTTGCTTTTTTACTTAGAAGTTCTGAATTTCAACTGTAATGGGCCTGGACTTTGATATCCCCTACAACAGATGAATGGTGAATTCTTTCTATTTTCAATTTGCCCACTGGTTCTAAGATACTGGGAATTTTTTGTTTTATAGTGTCTTAGATTCTTTTTTTTGTCTATAGTTTTGAAATTGTCTAACAATTCTAAATTTATCTCTCTTTGATTTATTTTCCAAGTCAGTTTTTGGTATGAAATACCTTACAATTCATTTTTTCCCACTTTTTAAACTTTGGTTTTTAATATTTCTTGCTTTCTTATGGAGTCAATAATTTCTGTTTGCTCCATTCTGATTTTCAAGAAGTCCATTGCTTGTGTCTGGTTTTATTACTGTAGTTTCAAGCTGCTGTTATTCCTCTTTCCAGTTTTCCTATAGCTTTCATCGCCTTTCTATTTTTTCTCTTATTCTTATTTCTTTTCCATTTGTTCCAGTACATTTCTTTGTTTATTTTTAGCTCTTTCCTTTTTTTTTTGATCTTGCTTCATCTCTCATTAGAATTTTAGTCCCATACTGTGTTTGAAGGTTTGCTTGGAGATATTTTGGAGTCATTTTCTTATGTTTGTGTTTTGCTTTGTTTTGGTTTTTAGGTTTTTGCAAGGCAATGGGGTTAAGTGACTTGCCCAAGGTCACACAGCTAGATAATTAGTAAACATCTGAGGCTAGATGTGAACTCAGGTCCTCCTGACTCCAGGGCCATGCTCCATTTACTGTACCACCTATGTTTGTGTTTTAAACATACTCTCTAGTAGGTTTTTATGGCAGGCTTGCTCATTCTATCCTCACTTCCCACCTTTGGGAAGTTGTGTGTCTTCCTGCTTCCTTGCTGCTCTTTTCCCTAGGTCTTAAGTAGTTGTGCTGTAATCCAGGATCACGGGGACAGTTCAGAATGGGGACCTACAAGCTTTTCCTGTGCTCAGAACACTCTGATGCAGGACATGTGTGACTGCCGCCTTTCTGGTAGGCCTGCTACCAGCTCCTGACCTGCCTTCCTGGGGGCTTGTCCTTGATTGGAGTTCCATAGGCTGCTGCTGCTGCTGTCAGCTCTTGACAAGCAACTAGAAACCTCTGCTGGTTGGAGGCAGCAGGGACTCCTTGCCCATCTGGGTGGGTCTGCTCTCCCACTATCTCCCAGCCTCAGAGCCACCCAGTTGGTGTGTACTTGCGTGTTTTCACAATACATGAGAAATGACTAAGGACCCACTGCTGTATGTTGCCCTTAATCCCCACCCTTCACCTCCTTTGGTTCACACTGGATCTGTGCCCCAGCACAGTTAACACCTGTTCCTGCTCTCTGCTCATGGTCAGGCTCCTTTGGATTTGGCAAAATCTCTTCTCACGCTTGTGTGGGAAGTCTCCACCTGTGTTTCTGAGTAGACCCTATCTCCCTCTGCCAACCTGGACTGGGAAAAAGATTCATGGAGGTTTATTTTTCCCTTGGATTTCCTGATTAGGATTTGGTCTGGGTTGATTAGATGTAAGCAAGGGCCTGGTTTGTGCTGCTCCCTCCTCTTCTGCCATTTTGAATGGTCTCTTCCCTGGCTCATTTCTATTTGTGTCCCAACTTATAGATGTTAGAGCCGTATACATCAGTGCCTCTTTGTTTCCATAAAGAAATATTTTCTTTCCTTTTAATTTCAGCTCTGAAGTGAATTATTATATCTGAATCTTGATTTTTTGCTGTGTACTAGATACAGGCTGCATTCCCTGAATATTAAAGTGTTGCTTTGTTCCTGCAGAATTTCAAAAGCTTTGGAGGAGCATCACTGTGGATTCCATGGATGAGGAGAAAATTGAAGAGTATCTGAAGCGCCAAGGCATTTCTTCTATGCAGGAGTCTGGACCAAAGAAAGTGGTATGTATGACCAGAAGTGTCATTTAAGGAACACTTAAGTCAAAAAGACACTTTTGGGAGAGGAATCAGTGAGGATAGCCCGTTCTTGGACTTCAAAAGTATTTTAAAATGCTTTCTGGAGAAAGTAATGGATGGATGGATGATCAGCTATTTTTAGCTACCTGAGGCCTCTCCTTGCCTGAGCCCATTGCCCAGTCTGCCCAGGAAGGGGATTCTTACATCACAGGTTCAGTGAATTTGCTTTCTTGATCTTGGGTTGTTTTCCCAGCATCATTGAGCCAGTTTATATCTTTGTAGTAAAGTAAGCCAGGACCTGTAATCCTGTAGCATCACTGAAAGAATATCATTAAAAAGATGGAACTTTGTTTCAAGGACACCTTAAGACTTTTCAAAAGTCCTGGGTAGTCCCCAAATGCCACTCAGACCCCTCCCCCTTTCTTATTTCTCTTGGGGCCCATATGACGAACTTGCCTCTTTACAAGAGAGCAAGGGATTCTGCTGACTAATAACCCGTAATGAAGGAAAATGGAAGTGAGGTCTCTCACCTCAGCAGCTGATCTTTTGTTCTGTGCCATCCATGTTCATGCCATCTTTATTCCTCACAATGTGACCCCAGTCTCCCCATTCCCACTGGGATTGTGAGGACTCTGACATCCGTGTGTGCCTGATAGTCTGGTTTGGAAGGCTACAACCTGAGCTCACATCTCCCAGGGCAGGGGCTACACATCTCTTGTGTGGAGAGCAGAGCTTGCAATGCTTGGGCCTTGGCAAGGTGTCAGAGCAGAATCTGAGGAGGCTCTGCCATCTTTTTGTCAGAAAGACACCAAGCTGTTTGGCTGATGGATTATGGAAAGGCAGAGAGACACACTGAATACTGATGGGATGTCAAATAAGGAGACCCATCTTCAACCTAGGGAAAAATCTCCTTGGTGACGTCCCTAGTAGGGAAAGAGGATTGGCCAGAGGGAAACAGAGTCCTGTGTTACTCCCTTGACTCCCTTGGGGCCTGTTGGCTTCCATAATATGTGTTTCAGGGGTGGTTCCCTAGCCTAGACATGCACAGGAAGAGAACTCAGACCGAATGACAATGGGGAATTCAGACAGTGCTTTCAGGTTTCCTAAATGCTTGTTATAAAAGCCTGTCTCTGGGAAACCAGTGTTCCATCTGGGGTGTACTGTGGTGCCCCAATGGCTCCTCCACAGTCTCAAAGAATCAAGATCACACCAAGGGTAAGGGGTGGTGATGTACCGGAGAAGTGGAGTACAAAATGACAATAGGAAGAGGAGGGTTCCTCTTAGTGTGAGAAAATGACTGTAAATGGATAACCCAAGAAGTGTAGCAAAAAGATGACCATGAGAAAGAAAGGACCAGATTGAGGCCATGGGGCTCATTGGGAGTCTTTGTGAGCAAGAGCTGTCTAGATGGGAAGGGCAGAGGGAGTCTCTGCCACTGTACAGTCACAGACTTCAAATCCCAAAGGTCACATTATGCCTAGTTTTAGATTCAGGCCTTCCTTGCCTTATCTGGCCAGTATCAGCTCACTGGGGAGACCTGGTGTACCCATTTTGCCCAAATGGACTGGTATGTCTTTCCCTAGCGATCCCATTTTCTAAGATTATGCCCTTGCTCTAGGCCAGGAGCTTTCTGAAGGACTCTGAGATGGGCACAGTGACTGCCAAGGCTAAGGGGGCTCTTGAGCAGACAATGAGCAGATAGCACTCCCCATCCCAAGTAGCCTACCTGCTCATGAATTCTATTGCATCCCTTTTTCCATTTTTTCCACAGGCTCCCATTCAGCGGAGGAAGAAACCAGTCTCCCAGAAGAAGCGCCGGTTCAAGACTCACAATGAGCATTTGGCTGGGGTCTTGAAGGATTACTCCGACATGGCTCCTGGCAAACAGTGAGTGGTTTCTCTTCTGATCAGCTGCATTCACCCAGGATCTGACTGAAGATGCTCAGGCGATTGTCGGCTGGAGGGTAGCCACTCCTCCCTCACTGTGGAGAGGAAACAGTTGAGTTTACAGACCAGGTGGAAGGTACCAGCCTCCTTCCACCTTGCTTTGATTGATTGCCTGCGAGGTAATTCCCTTGGGCTCCTTCACCTTGTGAAAGGCCTGCCTGCCAGTCCAGTCATCCTCATCTGATATTTAACTCTGCTTCTGCTCACAGTTCCATTTCCCACTTTTGTTATTAGAGCAAGTTTGCCAATAGAATTGAATGCAACGTGTGTTTATTCTGAGAGAACCTATTTATAATAAAATCATTGTAGAAACATGAGGGTCTAGTGAATTCTGTTTGTTTTCTTTCTCTTAAAGCTACATTAGTTAAGTTCTAGGAAGGGTGCCCATTGTGGGGAAATTGCAGCCATGGGAAAACCTGGATTGTTCAGGACAGTGACCCAAGGGCTGCCTCTTGTTGGAAGATTAAAGCAATAAAGACAACTCAAATGCATTGCTGAAACACTTGGATTTTCTTTCCAAAGGACTAGATTAATAGATCCATAGCTGTTTAAGGCTGAGGAAGTCATTGTCTGATGTGACATTCCAAAACCCACAGAATATTGTTTGGTCAGTGATTGCTCTGTCTTCCCTGTGGGTTACAAAGGAATCAGTTTTGTATCTCAAAGAAGTGACTTCCATTGGCTGGAAGGTGGAACCTGCCCTTGGGCCCAGCATAGGCTACCTTCTTTTTGTCTTGACCTTCCTGTTCTTATTTCCCTTATTGATTCTTTCTTGGACTTGTCCTTGGTCTCTGTTTTGCTGTTCAGTGGCCATGCTTTCAGGCACTAGTAATGAAGTCCTATGATGCTCTTTGGGATGCTGAAGGAGATAACTGAAGAGGGGAGAAGGAATTTGGGACACTTGGAGTAGAACTTTGGGTTGTGGCCCCTAATTGAAAACAACATCATATGATAAGAAGGGTTGTCACAGGCCATGTCTGCCTCCCAGAGTCTAGGACTGGAGACTGGGTACAGATTGTCCCTGAGGGACAGAGAAACTTTCTGAACTCAACAAAAGCAGGAATTTATCATTCAAGTCTGTTTGAGACATTGAGTTAGTTATCATATTATCTATAGAAGCATCACGGCTTGATGGAAAAGGCACTGCCTTTGGAGTCATTCCTGCCTAAAGCTTGAATCACAGGACAAGAGATTTAGACCTGAGACCTTGTTCTGTAGAAGGTCACATGGGCTAGAGGTGACAGAACCAGCTTTCAAACCCTGATGCTTGAACTCTGAATCTCTCCCATACCTTGCTGATCTTTCTTGGTTCAAAAGATCTGTCTTTTTAAGGAAAGTGGTGATATTTTGTATTTGGATATATTTTTCTCGGGTTTCCGTTTTTTAAATTTAATTTTTAAATTCTAAATTTAACAACTATCAAAAGCACCAAAACAAAACCCCTGAACAGCTCCATATACAAAGCAGAACACAAAAAGGAAATTGTCTATAAAACTATGAAATATTATTGCATTCCATGTTTTTATATGCTTATAATAAATTCAATGTACAACTTTCAAAGTGGTTCTCCTTGTCTGTTCTTTCTCCTGACCTTCCTTCTGTGTCTCTGTCCTTTTGAACATGTTTCAATAATTCTCTGCTTTTTTTTGTTTTTTTTAAGGGAGGAGGGATAATGTCATTATTATGCCTTGCCCCCACTCCCACCAACTTCTCCCCCAATTAAAATCAGACAAATGAATCCTATCAAAGCAAATTCATGCAAAGTATGTCTTTTCTTCTACTTTGAGTTTTATCCTAGGAGGAATCCTCTGGAAATACAGTTGGACATTGCTTTAATCAGAGTTTTTTCACCCATTTTAAAAAATCCAAATACCCTTGCAAATGAATGACCAAACAACAGGACTCAACGGCATCTAGTGTAACCTGCCAGCTTTTCTTGAAAAGCTGAAGCCTCTCCTTGTTCAGAGTGGATCCAGAGATGCTCTGCTAGTTTCATGTTGCTTCCACAGCCTCTCCAACAAGTGGGCACCCAGACAGCTGGCACCCTTCAGCTCAGGGAACAGTTCCATCCATCCTGTCTTTTGTAAATCGTTCCACTGAGGAGGAATCAATTCAATCCTTTGTTTTAGGGATAAGGAAACTGAGGCCCAGAGAGATTAATAGGGTCCGCCTACCATCTCTGAGGTCAATAAGGCAGATAGCCTCCAACCTGACACTCCCCTTTCCAGTTATATCCTTGACTACTCCTTGGCCTTTTTCCTTTTATCTCAAAAGCTCCCAGCCAAATCCAAACTTGTGTTCTAGAGAATTTGTTAAATGTCTGAGGAGGTTTTCAATAAGGTATTTAGTGGAAACTTGTTTTTTTATCTCTATGGAGATGCTGTGTCTCTATCACCTTTTTGTGCATCTTTGCACAGACTCCTCAAGGAGTCAGAAAAACAGAGCTGGGAGGGGTCCGGAGATGAGAGATTGAAGGGAGCTTGCCCAAGACCACTTGGATTGGTGGGGGCTGCTGGCTCCATGTGTGTCTTAGGCCCACCAGGAGTGGTTAGATTGGAGCTCATTACCTGGGTCACCGAAGAAGGCCTCCCCATCTCATCTGTGGTCTGCACAAGCTCGACCTCACTGCCAGGCTGTACAGTTGTAGTTGGAGGATGAAATCAAACAGATGAGGGCCTCCTCCAGTTCCTCTGGCTGGGGCGGGCTTTTGAAGTGTGGCCGACTGGAAAACCAAACCTGAACACATTTCTGCGAGCTGGATTAATAATTCATCCTTGCTGTTCCTGGCTTTCATGGGAGGGAGAATGTGCTTGAGCCTGATGCACAGGGACCACCGTGGCTGTCGCTTCCCATCAGTGTAGCCAAGTAGTGGTGGGGGCCTCAGGGGAGAACACAGCATGCCACACCTGCTGAGGAAGCGTGCTTAAAAGGCCAAGGAGAGGGGGCACCGGAGGCCTCTCAGCTTTGCTGCTCAGATTCAGGATGTTTCTTGGGGGCTTTCATTCCCTCAAGCAGATGAGCTATGCAGAGAGGGCAGAGTCCAATTCCTGGCTCTCTTCAATAAGCTGCAGTCATCTTTCAGGCAGACCACCTCCCCTTAGGAAGCTGCTTCAGAAGAGCAGGGACCACAGACATTCCTGTTAATCAGCATCACATAGGCAGCTTTGAACTTTCCTAAGCCCCGCCCCTTGCCCCCCATTCTGATAAGGCTCCAACTTAAAGATGCATGTCTGGCCCCAGGTACTCAAGTCTAGGCTTAATTTGATTTTCTTCTTACTCAAGGCAAATGTTCTGCCTGAGCAGCCCCAGGGTCATCTGCCCAATCGAGAGAGAGTGTGTACTTAGGACACAGGTCTTGGGAGATGCATTGTTTCCCTCAGAGAACACCAGCAGGGGATATCAGTTTAAACGATTTTTCTGTGCTGGCTAATGGGCTTGGCTTCCAGAGTATGAAATCAAAGGTTAGAAGTCCTTGTGCTCAGAGGAGCCTTCTCCTGGGGGATCTGATCTAGAAGCACCTAGGAAGCCCAGGGCAGAGTGAGGAAGGGGAGGCACTAACAGCCAGATCAGGCAAGGCTGCCACTGAAGCAGTGCCACCGAAGTCCAGATTCACAGGTGAGAAAGGCATGGCCTCTAGGAATGGAGGTGGGAGATGCATGTTCAATTCAGGTGAGCAGGGCGGGTCTGCCAGAGAATTGTGTCTGTCTTAATACCTCCTTTCTGAGCTGGGATCATGCAGAACAAATCTGAAATAGGAGCCCAGATCAAGGCCTTAAACATCCTTAAAAGAAAGGAGCCTGTGTCTTGTGGACAGAAGAGAGATCCACGGGGAGCTGTTGCAAATGGGACTATCCTAATATTTTTCAGCTCACTTAAAATTGATTTCCATGCCCCAATTAGATGCCACCTGATAATGGAGGGAGGCCAATGCAAGAGCCCCCAATCATTGCCAATCTGCTGTCCAGGAGCTGATCACTGAATGAATGAATGGCAGGGTGCAAATCCTGTCTGAATCATTTCTTTTCAGGCATCCTCCTGCCATGACTCAGGATGATATATGGTCAGGAAGAATGACTCAACCCAGTCTCCTGTAGCAAGTCCATCAGGGATTGGATCCTAGACAAGCTGTAGACCTCAAATTCCAGGACTTGGAGGGAAGCTGGTGAATTTGATCCATATAGAAATTGTCTGGACAATCAGCTTGACAAAGTGGCTGTTCAGTCCTCCCAGAGACATCTAGAGAGAGGGACCTCGGAAGTCCCCACCCCAACCATGCAGTTTTGGACAGCATAATTATTAAGAACCTTATAGTGAACCAAATTTATCTTTGCATCTGCCCATCCCTGTCCACTGTGCCTAGCCAGCAAAAGCCAATCTAACTGCCTTCTATACTACAACCTCCAAATGTGGACTAAAGGTAGGACTGGATATGAGTTTGACCTCTGTCATCTCTCTACTTCTGTGACCTCTGACAAGTCACTAAGTCACCTTTCTTCTCTGGTTTTCAGTCTCCTCATTTGCTAAATACATGATTTCTTAAGTCCTATCTGCTCCAAAACCTACAGCATGTGATTATAATAGCACATAAATCCTTAAAGATAGCTATCATGTCCTCCCCCCCTTTTCCCCAAAATCATTGCTATCTTTTGCTTTTACACCACAAATTTTTCCCAATATCCTTCCTCCCAACTTCTAATCACCCCATATAACAATGAAATTTTTTCTTTAGGATTTTTTTCCTAAGGCAATGGGGTTAAGTGGCTTGCCCAAGGCCACACAGCTAGGTAATTATTAAGTGTCTGAGGCCAGATTTGAACCCAGGTACTCCTGACTCCGGGGCTGGTGCTCTATCCACTGTGTCACCTAGCTGCCCAACACTGAAATTTTTTAAAGAAAGAAAACAAGAATATCCCAGGTCTGAAAACATAATATTCCACGCTTATGGGATCACAACTCTGCAGAAGTGTTGCATGGTTTTACCATCACTTAAGAGGTCATGTAAGTGAGCTTATTTGATCAATTGTAAAGGCCTAGATCAATGGAAACAGATATTTTTTTATATGTAAATCTTAGAGCTGTGAACTCTTGTCTTTTGACCTCCCTCTCTGATCATGTGTCTTTAGGTAGGGCATAAGGCCCCCCTGTCCTGTGGGCACCCATTGTGTACACTAGGAGAATCCATATTTTCTTGCATTACTTAGTTTCAGGATAGTTTATCACTTTTTAGTCAGAGGAGCCCCTTGAAGTGCCCTTTCTTTGGCAGTGTTTCTCTTTGGACCATGAAGATCTAACAATCTCAAAATACCCACTGGTCTTACTCAAATCCTGCATTTCTGAACCACTGGTGAGAAGTCAGTATCTTTCATGAGAATTTCCCCAACAATTTTGTACTGTGGGATGCTCAGGATAAGAGTATTGGAATTTAGCAATCTAACTCTGAGTCTGGGGTCCTGTGGCTAGATTCTAAAACATTTGATACCAAAGAACAGCATTAAAAAAAAAGGTAGAAATGGAGAGTCCACTGAGGAAGAAACTTCAAAGCAAGTTTCTCTCTCTTGTCCTTCAAAACTTCCCTTAACTTTATTATAATTTCTGACATTACCCACCTTCCAGGCATCCAGGAAGTCTGAGTCATCCTTGCATCTCCACTTTCCCTCACATCTCTTTGGCTGCTGTGTCTCCATTTCTTCCTTCAAAGCATCTCTTCCTTCCGTCCCCCTGTCCCCATGCCACTCCCATGGTTACCAAGCTCCTCTCATTTCTTCTTGTTTTCTCACTTGCCATAGACCCCTAGCTGATCTCCCTGTCTCCAATCTCTTTTCTCTCTAGCCATCAAACTTAAGTCCTCCTGCACAGATCTGATCATGTCACTCTGTTAATATTGCTCAGTCCTTCATCCATGTCTGATTCTTTATGACCCCACAGCACCCCAGGCCCTTCCATCCTCTACTGTCTCCTGAAGTCTGTCCAGGTTCGTGTTCATTGTGACCATGATATTATCTGTCCGTTTTGTCCTCTGTCGTCTCCTCCTTTTTGCCCTCAATCTTGCCCACCACCAAGGGGCTTTTTCAGTCAGTCCCATTTTCGCAAATATTTAAGTTTCCATTTCACTATTTGGCATTCTAGTGAATAGCCTTAATTTTTTATAAGTATTAACTGATTTGACCTCCTAGCTGTCCAAAGCACTCTCAAAAGTCTTCTCCAGCACTATTATTCAAAAGCATTCTTATAGTCCTTTCCTTATAGTCCAACTCTCCCAGCCATGCATTGCTACTAGAAAAATCATAGCTTTGACTAAGACTTTCTTTTTTTTCTTTTTTTATTAAAGATTTTATTTATTCTCTGATGATCTGGTTCATCCCTTCAGTAAAACAACCAGGGACAATTTTGAGCTATCTTCAATGGAGAATACTATCTGTATCCAGAAAAAGAAATATGGACGACTTTGAACAAAGATCAAAAACTATTACCTTCAAATCAGAAAAAAAAAGCATATATTATTATGTGATTTTCATACTTTATTTTTCTTCCTTAAGGATATGATTTCTCTCTCATCACATTCAACTGAGATCAATGTATAACGTGGAACCAATGTAAATACTAACAGAATGCCTTCTGTGGGGGGTGGGGGAGTGGGGGGAAGGAAGCAAGAATGGTGGAAAAATTGCAAAACTCAAAATAAATAAAATTTTTTTAAAGATTTTATTTATTTTGAGTTTTACAATTTTTCCCCAATCTTACTTCCCTCCCCCACCCCCCACAGAAGGCAATTTGTCAGTCTTTACATTGTTTCCATAATATACATTGATCCAAATTGAATGTGATGAGAAATCATAACCTTAAGGAAGAAACATAAAATATAGGACATAACAAGATCAGACAATAAGATAGCAGGTTTTTTCCCTAAATTAAAGGGAATAGTCCTTGGTCTTTGTTCAAACTCCACAGTTCTTTCTCTGGATACAGATGGTATTCTCCATTGCAGACAGCCCCAAATTGTCCCTGATTGTTGCACTGATGGAATGAGCGAGTCCATCAAGGTTGATCATCACCCACATGTTGCTGTTAGGGTGTACAGTGTTTTTCTGGTTCTGCTCATCTCGCTCAGCATCAGTTCATGCAAATCCCTTCAGGCTTCCCTGAATTCCCATCCCTCCTGGTTTCTAATAGAACAATAGTGTTCCATGACATACATATACCACAGTTTGCTAAGCCCTTCCCCAATACTTGATTTCCAATTCTTTACCACCACAAACAGGGCTGCTATGAATATTTTTGTACAAGTGATGTTTTCAGCCTTTTTCATCATCTCTTCAGGGTATAGACCCAGTAGTAGTATTGCTAGATCAAAGGGTATGCATACTTTTGTTGCCCTTTGGATGTAGACCCAAATTTCTCTCCAGAAAGGTTGGATGTGTGCACAGCTTCACCAACAATGTATTAGTGTCCCAGATTTCCCACAACCCTTCCAACAATGATCATTATCCTTTCTGGTCATATTGACCAGTCTGAAAGGTATGAGGTGATACTTCAGAGAAGCTTTAATTCACATTTCTCTAATAAATGATTTAGAGCAGTTTTTCATATGACTATGCATCGCTTTGATCTCCTCATCTGTAAATTGCCTTTGCATATCCTTTGACCGTTTGTTTGACTAAGACTTTCATAGCTTGTCTCTGCTTTTTAGTATGTGCTCCAGATTTACCCTAGCTTTTCTTCAGCTGCAGTCACTATCTGCATTGGTCTTTTAGTCCAGCATATAAAGTCTGACCCTGCTTCTATTTCTTCTCCCTGTTGGCCAAGAAGTGATCAAGACCAGTTGCCAAGATCTTAGTTTTTTTGATGCTAAGCTTCAAGCCTGCTTTTATGTCTCTTCTTTTACTCTCATCAAAATACTTAATTCCCCTTCACTTTCTGCCATCAAAGTGGTATTATCTGTCTATCTGAGATTGTTGATATTTCTCCTGGCAATGAATTCTGATTTTTTTATTCAACCAATTTGTTATTTCATATGATATACTTTGAGGTAAATAATTAAGATGACCATACATAGCCTTGTCCTATTCCTTTTCTAATTTTTTTTAGGTTTTTGCAAGGCAAATGGGGCTAAGTGACTTGCCCAAGGCTCAAGCTAGGTAATTATTAAGTGTCTGAGGTCGAATTTGAACTCTGGTCCTCCTGACTCCAGGGTCAGTGCTCTATCCACTGTGCCACATAGCCACCCCCTCTTTTTCTAATCTTAAAGCAATCAGTTGTACCATGTTGGTTCTCCCTGTTGCCTCTTGGCTTATAGACAGGTTCCTCAGAAAATAAATAAGATGATTTAGCACTCATGTCTTTGAGGTCTCACCACATTTCAGTCAAAGGCTTTAGTATAGTCCTTGAATCAGATGAAAATGTTTTTCTGGAACTTCCTTGACTTCTCCATTACCTTGAGATTGTTGGCAATTTGGTCTCTAATTCCTCTGCCTCTTCAAAGACCAGCCTGCTCTGGTTCACATCTTGCTAAAGCTTAGTTTGCAGAATCTGAAGCATAACCTTGCTGACAACCGAGCCAATGATTGAAATGGGGAGACTGAGGTAGGGAAGCCATCCTATTTGCAGCTATTGCAATAGCCTCATGTGGGGCAATGAGGGCTTGTACCAGGGGTTGATAGTGTCATGGTCTGAAAGGACCTGTGAGGGATGTAATGAAGATAAAATTGTTAAGATTTGGTAACTGAATAACAAGAGAGGGAGGAGTCAGGTACAATAAGGTGGTAAGCCTGGGGACTGGAAGGACAGTGGTCTCTAACAGTAACAGGTATGTTCCTTCATAAGAGGGGAGGGTTGCAGGGAAAGGAAATGAACTCAGTATTTGACCACATGGAACTGAAATGTGTGTGGGAAGTTCAGATGCCCACGAGACGGCCATCAGTGAGTTTGGAGGTCTCATAAACACACTCTGACATCTTAGGATGGAAAAACCTCAATTAACCTCTTCATCTCTGCCAGGCCCTAGGCATAGACAAGAGTCTCATTGACGAGAGCTGACATTGTGTGGCAGAGACAGCTTAGCTGGTGGGGGGTGCCATGGAAGGAGCCTAAACAAGAGGAATTCTGAGTGAGGTAGTTTAGAATCTGTTCAGTGTTCCCCAAGTGAGGGCTGGACGGAGCAGGAAGGAGACAGTGACAGGATGGATGATAGAGCATCCGAGATGGGAGCTAAGCCTGGCATGGGGCCAGCACAGGGTCATTCAGGCTCAGCTGCCAGGCCAGAGCCAATAGCCCTTTGCCAAGGGTGATTTTGAAACCCCAGTGTCACAAAGATGCCTTCAAACTGCCTTCCATTACCTTCATGTTTTTCTATGAAAAAAATTCTGGGACTGCTGCCCCTCTTCCTTCTGGTGGTGCTTATTTGCCTCCAGTTTGAGATAATGAGGAAACCCCAGCTGCTCTGGCCTTCATCACTCAACCAAAATGTGCCTCAGTTTCTTCATCCAAATGACAACACTTCACTAGCTACCTCTGCTAGGTGGTGCCCTATGCTGGACCTAGAGCCAGAAAGACTTGAGTTCAAATCCAGCTTCAGACATTAACTACCCTGTCTGCCTCAGCTTCCTCATCTCTAAAATGAGCTGGAGAAGGAAATGGCAAACCACTCGAGGATCTTTGTAAAGAAAATCCCCAAATAGGTCATAAAGAGTCCTACACAACAGAACCGGACTGAACAATGAGCTACCTCCCAGGATTGTTGTGAGGAAAATTTTGTACTTTGTAAAACACTATGGAAATATAATAAGAGGACTTTAAAACTGGCAAAGCACTGCACAAATATTCTCATTTCATCCCATATCAATCCCAGGATGTAGCTGCTATTATCATCCCATTTTATAGTTGGGAAAACCAAGATATGTAGAGGTGAAGGGACTTGTCCTCGATTGTGAATCTGAACTCGAGTCTCCCAAGGCCCAGCACTCTCTGCACCAAGGGATTGATCTAGGTGGTCTCAATTTCCTCTTCTAGTTCTAACAGTCTGATGGTTATGGTGAGACAAGAAAAGTTGTAGATGCTCCTTCACAGTCATGGGTCCAGGGGTTTACCACACTGTTGACACCTCTTTGGAATGAATCATGGCATCATGAACCTGGAACTGTCTAAATCAGGATAAAGGACTTGGAGTTAGTCCTATGCTGCCATGCTGAGCTTGAGTAGACCATGTTGGCCCAATGCTGGTGCCTCATAGGACCATAGGTACCAATTGAGGATGGCTCAGTCGAATCAACAGACTTGGATTGCTTTGTCTGCTAGATATTGGGATGCTCCATAGTGAGTAAACAGTCCCTTTCCTCCAGGAGCTTCCAATCTAAAGACCAAGAGACTGAGAAGCAAGCAGAGAGCATTGAACTCTTCCCCAACACATGCTCAGTGCTCAACTTGTGGATAAGTACAAACAGACTTCAAGATAAATTCCGAGGAAATCTGGACCAAAGATTATTTCTGGATTAGTCCACAAGTTCTGCCATGCCTTCAGTGATCCCAAGCTGCCTGCTCTCAGACATCCAGATTTCTCTTAATGCAATTATTCTCAAGGTATACATCCTATGATGATGAAAAGAATTACAGGAGAGTAGTTGAGCAGGAGAGTAACATTGAGAGCAAGGGAAGTGCATGCAGAAATAGCCAGGAAAGCACCTCCTCAGAAATATCTGACCAGAAAAGGAAGAGGGTCTGAGGGATGTCTTCAGGGGAAAGGCCTGCCACCCTGAAGAACTGATTCAAGCAAGGGTGCATATGAAAGGACCTAGAACAGCAGGGAAGTGTGGATGGACTGCAGCCTGCACTATGGGAAGATGTGGAGACCTCAGAGCCATCACAAAATCTTCAGAGCCCTCGATTTCTGTGAAAGACACAGTAGCTGATAGACCCCAATTCTAGCTTAAAAGGAACATTACTAATACCAAATGAGGCTGCACTGCCATTTAACAATTTTTTTTTTAAAGGCAGTGGGATTAAGTATCTTGCCCAAGGCCACACAGCTAGGTAATTATTAAGTGTCTGAGGCCAGATTTGAACTCAGGTCCTCCTGACTCCAGGGCCGGTGCTCTATCCACTGCCCACCTAAGTGCCCCTACACTGCCATTTAATGTGATTTTACTCAGTGAGTGGTCCTCTTGGGCTCAAGAACTAGGCGATGTGGGTAGTATGCCACAGTCCTCCTCTCTTGACCCAAGTTCCTGGCTCCATGCAAACCACTTTCTTCCCCATCACAGTTGAGAAGCCATCTGGATCCTACCCAGACTAGGCCGGCGCTGACTACAGTAGTTTGTGGGAGATGTGTGATCAGGTTGGAGAGTGGACTGCTGGGGCAGGAAGGGCCTTTGCTTAGAAAAGGTCTTCAGGCTTCCTTTGGAGGCAACTCTCCTCCCCACCTGGTGAAGACAATAGACCCCTTTCAGAAATCTTGGTCTTTAAATGCATAAAATATGTAGTATTAAACATTTATATATTGAAAAAGTTAAACATTAAAAAAAAAATCATTCACAGACCCTAGGCCCTGGTTGCTCATACTTACTCACTATGATAATAGGGATGATTCCAATGATAATTTATCTTTTTAAAATGATGCATTCTCCCATAGACTTTAACTCCTTGAAGCCTGGGACAATCCTAGGCTAGTCTTTGTGTCTCCAAAACTAGCCCAAGGTCTTGTATGCCGAACTGACTTACAGCTTCTCGTCTGTCCTTTCGGTCCTCACTTATATCAAGTACACCATTATGTGATGCCACCCCTCGCCTGCTCTTGGTGCATTCCTGGAAGGGACAGATCTGGAAATCCATAGCCCTGGATTTCACTGATGTGCAGCAGAGCACTCTGGCTACAGTGCAGGGAGAATATTTCATTCTGACTTTATGATGACTCCATGCAAGCTCCTGAGCTGATATGGGGAACACATCTATAGCAGACTTAGTTGAGTGGTCCCCATGTGAGGCCAGGGTAGGGCCCTGGGTCACCTGGATTTCCTTATATGCTGCTCTCCAGTCCAGCCAGCAGGGACCACTGTGGCAGACTGGCCTTTTCTGGGATGCCCACATGCCCAGAGAACTTCTGGAATGATTCTGGAGGGAGAAGCACCTATTGCGAGAGAAAACCTAGCCTCGGGCTTTGCAGAATCTCTTTGCAGTGACAATCAGCCAAAAAAACAGGTTCCAAGGACTTAAAATCCCATCTAAAAAAGGGAAGATAGTCACCAAGTAGAATTTCTTCTGATGGAAGATGGTAAATAGAAGGAAAGCTTACAGGATTGGGGTGAGCCTGTGCCAAGATGGAGTAGATTGGCTAGACAGGCAGAGGGACTCATCTCAACAATGAGTTGAGGTATCTTTTGGCTTCTAATGGCCTAGCCAGCAATTCTTTCACTTTCAGAGTGTGGATATGTTAGGGAGGAACCGTTTTTGTCATGGATCACTCATGAGATCTGAAACTGATGGGAGCCCTCCCTAGAATGGTTTTTTAAAAAGTTTTGAAATAATAAATAGGGTCACAAAGGAAGCTAATGATGTTGAAATAATTACCCAAATATGTAGTTTTTAAAGTTCATACGTGCCAGGTTACAAACCATGGTCTCCATCAAAAGTAGCAAGACACAACAGCTGGGCTGTGCAATCTCAGTGATGACATGACCTAACTTCTTGTTCCCAACATCTCATCTGTGAAAAGAGGCTGTTTTGAGGATCAACTGAGAAAGGGTGTTTAAGATGATATGCTCAAAACACCCTAAACAGAGGGGATTCCTAAGTGGCCTGAAGCAGCTTTCGAGAACTGACTAGCAATTTTTTTCCCTCTTCTTTTCCATTCTTTCATGTGCCTGTCATGTGTCCATGGCAAAACCAATCTCCTTCAGCATTAAAGGTTTCTTGATCCCAGGTTTGCAATGTAGAATGCCTTGCCATGTCCTTTTATGCAAAAAGAATGTGCCAAGGCAACCATGTGAGATAGAAGCAAAATTTTATTTCTTAAAAAAAAGTCACAATAGAAAAGTACCTTCAAACATTCTACAAAATTGTAACAGGCCGGGACAACAGCTCCCTTTTGAAGAAAGCCAGCTTCCTAAGAAGGCAGGCTTAGGACTCATAAACCATTGATCCACTCATGAAGGTCCCAGCAGATTTATGCAGAGCAGTTTGACATCAGAGGTGTCTTTAGTTTGAGTTTTTCCTTCCACTTCATTGCTCTTCCCCATTGTGCTTTTTGGTGACCTTAGAAACCTTAGTTTCTTGACTTTGTCATTATTAATATAATTGCCCACCCTTCCTCCTAGAACTCTGTGCTAGGGAAAAAAAAACCCCAAAACCAAAAACAACCCAACAAGTGTGAACACACCTATGATAAATGGTGAACATGTTTATTAGCCTCTAGAATACCAGACAAGCAAGCTCAAACTTAGGACCAAAAGGAGAGTCATGGCTTGGTTCTGAGGTCTGTCTTGAAAAGAGGTGTGAAGACATGGAGCTCCATATGGTTCACATAAGCTCCTCCTGTGCTTGGCTGATATATTCTCATTAATAGAAAACAGGATTATGTTTGGCTCAGGGCTGCCAGAAATCTAGCCTAATATTGGCAAACCCTTGCTTCTCTCAAACAGTGAGCCAAAGTTTCTGATCACAAGAAAACCAAGAGCTCTTCCTTTCCCAGGTGCTCTTCCTCAAGGTGGTAAATGAAAGAGAATGGTACTCCCTACTCTTCTCCCACTTCAACTACCCAATCTGATACAGCTTTATGACTTACTACTGGCCCAATTTACTAGTTATGGAAGTTAGACCCAGAAAACTTGAGCTAGCTGTGCACATACTGGGAAAAGAAGCTTCCTGGCCAAGGATCCAAACTGCCTTCCCTAAATATGCTAGCAGAATGGGAGCTAAAAGCTAACTCTGTGACTCTACAAAAACTTTGCATCCGATACACATTCCATGTATGACTTTTCCCCCCGAGACTTGAGCTAGAACAACAAAAATACATAACTCACAATACAAAAGAGCAGATAAGATTTTTTTAAAATTCCCCAAACATGCAGCTTAAGAGGGAAATAAAACAGAAATTCTGATTCTAAGCATTCAAAAGTCATATAAAAACTGTGATCCAACCCAGTGTATGATCATTCAGGCATTCTTACAATGTTGAGCATAAAAAGCACTCTCTCCTGTTGGGTGTTTACGTGATGTTTAAAACTTCATTCAAACTCTAGAGCATTGGATGGCAGATCACGCATTCACAGAAACACTATTTCTTATATTATACAGTGTAAAAGAGAAAAAAACATTTTTATTTATTATTATACTTTTCTTCAATAAGTACAGATGTGTGATAGAGGCTGTGGCAAAGTCTTGGAGGAATCAAAACCAGATGATGCTTCGTTCAAGCCTGAAACAGAAAAGAACCAGGTTAGGAAGAGGCCACAGATCCCTGAAAGAGTTGCTTGCCTGTCTGCCCATCCTTCCTTTGGCTACATGCTTGGCCTGTTTCGTAGCTGCCATCCCCATTGGGCAAATAAGTCTGTCCAGTCACAACCTAGACTCAAACCTAGTTGGGAAGAAAGTAAACCTTCATCTTGGATGATCTCTGGTTATAGAAGATACAATGGGGGCTTTGGGGGCAATGGTCTGGTCAAAGAGGTCTCCTCTCAGATTCTATAATTTTTGTGACAGCTGTGAAAGAAAGGAAGAGTGGAACTGAATCAGAGCAAGAAACAATAGAGTGGCTAGGTGGCACAGTGGATAGAGCACCCGCCCTGGAGTCAGGAGTACCTGAGTTCAAATCCAACCTCAGACACTTAATAATTACCCAGCTGTGTGGCCTTGGGCAAGCCACTTAACCCCATTGTCATACAAAAACATAAAAACAAACAAAAAACACAAAAAAGAAATGAAACAAAGTACTGTCAAGGATTACAACAATTAAAATGGCATATGACACACCCTCTTTTTAGAGGGTCAGTGTGTTCATCTTTTTTTGCTGAAAATCTTTTAAAAAAATCCTTGTTATGAGGCATGGCTCAGTAGAAGGGGATATGATGTAAAAGAAATCAATGAACTTTTATTTTTTATTTTTTTATTTTTTAGATTTTTCCAGCTAGGTAATATGGCAATGGGGTTATGTGGCTTGCCCAAGGCCACACAGCTAGGTAATTATTAAGTGTCTGGATTTGAACTCAGGTACTCCTGACTCCAAGACCTGTGCTCTATCCACTGCGCCACCTAGCCGCCCACAATGAACTTTTAAAATTAGAAAATGTGCAACAACCAATCAGTCTATTTCCACAAAGATGAAGACCGAAGCTAAAAATGAGAACAGCAATTTCCAGGTGGATATGAATGAGCTGTGATGCCAACAGTACCACCAGCTTGGCCATTGGAGGCCAGAAAGCAGAGGGTAAGAAGATCAGGGCTTGATCATTCCAAGGCCCTGGAGCTGGGCCACATCACTGGGGACTATACCACAGAGATGGAAGTGACATACTTAACTCCATCATTCCTTCCTGGTGTTGTGTGACCAGAAAACAAAGTGATGCTATTTGTCAAAGACCATGACATCAGGGAGGTGATGCCATAACTTCCTTGTGAACTGGATTTGAGTGAGGAGGTGCCATGCTAATTCACCAGCCTCACCTTCTCCAGAGCCATTGAGTCCAGTGACCAGATACGAACCAGGACTACTGGAGAAAGCCCTGGATGTGAGGCAGTCAGTGTTAAATGACTTGTTCAAGATCACCAGATTTGAACTTTTGTCCTCTGAACTCCAAGGTCAGTGCTCTATCCACTGTACCACTTGCCCCAGAAAACAAGGTTAAGTACCCAAGGGATCATACAAGAAAAAAGATGGAGTGCTAGGTGAGGTAGGAGTCAAAAAGATCTGAATCCAAATCCTCCTCCATTTGACTGAGTAAATCACTTAAATCAGCCTTGGTGCTCTCATCTGTAAAATGGATGTAATAATGGCACTGACTTCCCAGGGTTGTTGTGCTCTTTGCAAACCTTAATGTGCTACATAAATGCTAACTAGGAGAAATGTTAGTACTGAGCAATGTTTGGAACAAACAAAAAATCACAGGAACAATAAATAGTAGAGATGGTCAGATAAATGCAAGTCATCAAATTAGATGGTATGCAGCCAAAACAGTAATTAGAAGTAAATTTACATCAGAGGATGCAATTATTGAGAAAAAAAGAAAATTTAAGAGTTTCATTTATGGTTCAAGAAATTAAGAAATGAGTGCATTAATATATCAAAATGAATCAGCAAAATAAAGGAAAAAATAAAACTGAAAATAAGAGGCCACAGCTATGAAGGGTCTGAAACTGGATTTGAACTGAGGTCTTCCTGACTCCTGGTCCAGCAGGCTCTCCACTGTGACACTCAGCTGCCTGGAAAGAATCAGGAAAAGAGTATATATACATGCACGACAATTTTATTAGTCAGTCAATATACATTTAGTTAAGTGCCTACAATTTGCAGGGCACTGAGGATATGATGGCAAGAGAGCCCCTTCTCTCCAAAGGTTTACAATCTAGACAGATACAAGCTCTAAACAGCAATAGTACACACAGTGATGGAAATGGTGGTTGTCTATCCTCAAAGAGGACCACAACAACCTCCAGGTACAGAGTATCTGTCCGTGGCAGATCAGAACAATAGAGGAGCTTGGAAAGCTCTAACACGGTATGTGCACAAATTGTCCATCTGACCGTCTGAAGTGGAGTAGGATCTAAATTTGTGTGTCCTGTGTTTCTTTAGAGCTCCTGGAATTCTGGCTTGCTCAGAGAGCATGGTGCTTTCTCTGAGGAGGGCATACCATCCTTTGTCAGTGTTCTTCAGAAACCTTGAGAGTTACTTGCATCACTTCTGACCGTTATATTGTCTGAGATCTCTTGTCTGAGATCTCCAAAAACAATCTATTAGATAAGCATATTTGGCATTCAAACAACATAGTCAACCTATTAGACATGTGTTCTCTGTAGTTTTGCTTGAGAAAGAACCTGTGTCTGGTATCTTATCTTTCTAGGTTTTCAGTATCTTTCTAATTCATTTATTTTTTTAGTTTTTACATGGCAGTGGGGTTAAGTGACTTGCCCAAAGTCACCCAGCTAGGCAATAATGAAGTGTCTGAGGTTGGATTTGAATTCAGGTCCTCCTGACTCTGGGGCCAGTGCTCTATCCACTGTACCACCTGTCCCCAAGACAATTCAAATGGAAGCAATTCAGTTTCCTGGCAAGGTGCTGGTAGACGGTTGTTTTCACAGGCATACCAACAATGAGGTCTGCACAATGGCTCTGTAGACTTTGAGTCTGGTAGGCATATTATACCTCTTCTCTCCCATACTTTTCTTCAAAGCCTTCCAAACACTGAGCTAGCTCTGGCAATGCATGCATCAACCTCATCAGCTACACGCCTATTCCTGGAAAGTAAATTGCCAAGGTGAGTTAATTTATCCACAGCATAAAATTTCTCCATTTACTGTAACCAATTCCCACATATGAATGGTTTCCACCATCCATATTGGCTGATAAAGAACCTGTATTTTTTTGGAGTTAATTGTTAGGTCAAAATTAGCACAAGTAACAGAGAACAGATCCATAATTTGTTGTATCTCAGCTTTGAAGGCTGCATTGAGAGCCCAATCATCTGCAAACAGCAACAAGCAAAACATCATGCATCAACTCTCCCTCCATTTTAGCCTTGGTTTGTAGCCTTTTCAAGTTAAGTAATTAATCATTAGTGCATCATCCTTGTAGGCACCTGACAACATTGCTGAAAACATGTTGAAAAGTATGGGAAGAAGCATACAGCCCTGCTTCACTCCCTTGGTAACTTGGTAACTGGGTAACTGTAAGAGCATCAACCACCAGCCAGATCTCAGGCAAGCATGCTTCAGATGTCATGAAACTTGCTGTATAATACTGATGAACTTTTGGCAACCATGGTTAGATTGACAAATGTGCACAGACTTCTGTTCCTGGCATTGTTGGGCAGCAAACACATACTGACCATTCCATGGTCTTTCTGGTTTTCACTGGTTTTCAGGGAAATGAACATCTTCTAGGTGAAGGATCAGATTATTAATGAAGATTCTGGAAAGCATCTTATCAGCAATAACTGAGACCCCTCCCTGTGACTGTCACAGGACAATCTATTCCTTTTACCTCCAAAGGGATGGGCAAAGGAAGGATACTTGAACTCAGGGGATAAGCTCCTCTTTCCATATAACCCAGAAAAAGATTACAGTGGAGCCTCCCTACCTTGTAAATCTCTACTGGAACAGGTTCAATGCCAGCCATTTTGCCAAAGGAGAAGAGCCTAATGGCATTCAGAAACCTCTTCTTGGCTAGAGACTGTCTTCAAGCTAAAGTAAATGATCAGTGGTTTCTGTATTGATTGATGACAAATCTGTTGAGAACACTGGAAATGTTTAGCCCATCTCTCCAGGATCATGTCCATATCATTAATCAATGTGGTTCCATCACAAGTTGAGATGATCTTTAATCCATGTAGTTGTAAACAGCTTTTAGGACAATATGAAAACACTGGATTATTACTGCTCACATCAAATTGAATTTTCTCTGCCTTTTTACTGAGCCAAGAATCCTCAATCTTTCTAAGCTTCAGTTGTACTTTACTTTTGATGTAATTAAATGCTGCCTTCTTAGAAATGGATGAACTATCCTGCTGGAGCTGTTTTTCATTTAGCAGCTTCTGTATTTCCCCATCATTTTTGTCAAACCAGTCTTGAAGTTTGTGAGTATTCTGGTCCAGGTGAGCAAATGTGTACACCAAATCTCTGAAAACTGCCCACAACTTCTTCTCCACTGTTGCCAACTCCCTCCCTCCAAGTTTGCAACAAACTCTTCCTCTCAGAAAAACACACTAATCTATTCACATCAAGTCTTCTTGTAGTCCTCCTGCCTTGTGGTCAATACAGATTGAAGATGATTGATCAGTGCAGGTCTCTATACCACACGTTCTCCAATGTTTGCTACAAGAGTGCATCTATGAAGTTTTACTGCATTTAGGTAAACAGATGTTATTGGTGATGAGAAAGTCATGAGATGCAGAAGTCTTCAGCTGTGACCACTGCTGTTCTTGGTTCCAATTCCATTCCTTCCAAGGATTCTGTCATGTCTAGTAGTCTGAGCCTACTCTTGCATTAAAGTCACCCAGAATTATAAGCTTGTCCTGTTTTAGTATATTGATTGTAAAGGTCTCCAGATATTCATAAAATATCTCTCACTTCAAGGTTGATTGTGGTGAGAGCATATGATGGTGGTGTGGCATTTTCCTGCAAGTGGCAATCGCCTTGTCATGAGCCTATTGTCCTCTCTTGACTAGATTCGTTTTGACTGCAAAATCTACCCTGGCTTCATGGTGCTCCCCTTCACTGCAACCACTTCAGAAAAATGTGTACCCAGTTCCTACTTCAATAAGGTAGCCTTCATTTGCCAGCCTGGTATCATTCAGAACTGTTATTTAGATGTTATACCTGCTAAATTCTCTAACAAGAGTTGCTCGTGTCTACTGGATTTCATATTGTTCAAAATTACGTACATTCCAAATTCTTATGTTGAGTGGGATCATCTTTATAGACAACTTTGTACATTTTTTTTTCAAGCACAGGGTGGGATCCCTCTCTGCCAAGGTAATCAGGCTAAGGTTCAGTAGACAATGTTTTTAGGGTCCTTTTTCTAGCCCATTCTTTATATTAGGAGTTGAGCTATGTGATCCTTAAAATATTGTTCAGACATCCAGGGGGGCTGCTGAATCCCACTGAGGAGACAACTCTATGGTCTAGGTCACCTATGTGAAAGGTTGTGACTACAGCTCCCAATGTATCTGCACCTTCTGCTTCATCAGGACTTTGAAGTAAATAGGGTAAAATGAGATGGGTAATATCTTTTGATTTGAACATAAATTGGATTTAAATGAGGCAGACTTGCATGAAGTTGTTGGCCTCACTGTCTCTTCCAAGCCACAGTCTAGTGGCAAGACAGCTTCAAGATAATTGATGATGGCTTGGGATGCAGTGGATGACCTCGATGACCAAGTCTGACCAAGGTCTAAATGCTTCAGAGCTGGCTTCAGCTGCCTTTGCTCTCATCTGCCCATTTTACCAGTGGAGGTCTTCACATGCTTGGGGTAGATACTTATTCAACTTATCAAAGGGTTTGAGACCCCTCAGTTATCCTCAAAAAAGTTTAACCCACCTGGCAAAAGAATTTAATGGCTGCTGTGCATGCTCCAGCTCTTTAGAGCCATAGGTGAGAGTTGGGTGAATCAAACGGACACTAAAGGTGGATGACCAGCTTTCACACCAGAGGTGCTATTCCTTCTTAAATGTCCCCTAACCACCCCTCCAGTGATGTAGTAATCAATGGAAGGAAGGGTCTAAAACTAAGAGAGTTCCTGTAAAAAGGTGATTTTAGCTGAGAGAGAAGGAAGCAGGAGGAGAAAGAGATGGGGGAGAGCCCACCAGGTCCTGGGGACAGCCAGTAGGATCTTGTTCAAGGAACAGCAAGGAGAACAGATCACTGGTTTACAACTATGTGGGAATGGAGGAAGGAGAGAGAATGTAATAAAACTGGAAAGGTAGACTAAGGGAAGATTATGATACATTTGAATGGCAAAAAAAAAAAGCATTTTGTATCTGATCCTGGAGACAATAATGACTAAGCATTGGAAATGCAAGACAGGAAGTCAGGAGATAAAGTAGCTCTGAGAGGCCTCACATAGAGATGAGAATTAAATCCATGGGAACTGATGAGTATGGAAGGCCCAGAACAGAACCCTGTAGCATAGCTACAATCAAATGGTAATGGAGAATTGGTAAGAAAATGAATCTTTTTCCTCCCAGTAGAGAGGTGGAGACCAAGCATGGGAAATGTGATATCCACTGTCAGACATTGTGACCATACTGATTGATGTTGCCTTAATGTTTTTCCTGATGGGAAGGATTTAATGGGGACAGGAATTTGCAAATATAAAAAGCAAAAAAACTAAAAACAACAAAAATGAATCCAGTTAGTCACATTGATTTCTTAAAATTATTTATTTGGTTTTTGCAAGACATTGGGGTTAAATGACTTGCCCAGAGTCATACAGCTAGACAATAATCTTTTCTTTTCCTTTCTTTCTTTTTTTGTTTTTCTTTCTCTCTGTTTCTTTCTTTCTTGCAAGGTAATGGGGTTAAGTGGCTTGCCCAAGGCCACACACTAGGTAATTATTAAATGTCTGAGGCCGGATTTGAACTCAGGTACTCCTGACTCCAGGGCTAGTGCTCTATCCACTGTACCACCTAGCCATCCCCACACTGCTTTCTTAAGAAAATTCTCCCTTCTTTCATCATTCTTCATTCAAGCTGTTCCTTTTTTATCTCCAGGAAGGGATTCTTCAGGGCTTCTGACCTTTTCAGAATAATTTTTCCTTCAGAACTTCGGCCTACAAGAACCTGCTGGTCTTTCCTATGAATCTTTTGGAATAAATTCCCCCAAATCTAGGTGGCCTGACTATTGAAGCTCGATACCCTATGCCTTGATAAGGTTGTGTCTGTGACTGGGACAAAGATCCCTACCATTCAAGCTTAGGTTCCAGGAGAAAGAAGAAAAAACAAGCTGATCCCTGCTCATCAAATATCTGCTCTACTGAATTGAAATAGAACACAACAAATACACAGTAAAGAAAGACAAGAGATTGGAGGAAGGAACCCCCCCCCCCTTGTCCCCCACTGTCCACCATCCACATTGAAGAAGTCCTGAGCTCACAGCACTACAAGGTCTAGGAGGCAGACATCTGACTCCTCACTCCTGGGTCCTCCAAGTTAGGGAACAGAAGAGTCAGTGCCCCTTATTCCAGATGGAGACAAAGCCTTGGAGAAGCCATGGGTCCTTACTCAAACTTATAGAGCTGGTAAGAGCAGCCAAGTGAGGTTTTGAAGCTAGGCTTGCTGACTCCAGTCTGGTACACATCTTGTTGCAGGAGGTGACAGCTATGTCCCTGAAGAGTATGAAGGAAGGTTGGGGAGACGAGACATCCTGCTGGGTCTAGATCAGTGAAAAGGTCTGACCTGCTCTAGGTAGTGCAGGATTCTCGGGGAGTTGAAGCTTCCAGATGCTTACAATATTTGCAGATACCCCACTATTTCCTCAATGGCCATACACACACTAAAATCTCATAGGAGAAAAGAATGTAGGAGCAGTACTCCACAAGCTCCCAAATAGAACTGAAGACCTTATCAGAATGTTAATTCATCTGGGGCCCTTTGTTGGGAACTGAAGTCAACCCTTGGAATGTGTACATGAAAGACACTGAGCCAGAAGCCAGGAGTCTGAGAACAGAATGAGGTGAGGAAGTGCAGTATGGAGGAGGGGGTGATGACAAGGGAAGAGGGAATTTAGAAGGCATCAAGCTTTCTGATAGCTCTATCTTCCTGGGGATTGAGGGACTGAAATTAAAGCTTCCCAGACAGAGGAACAAGGGGACCTCAATAGCCACCTACTCCAACTCTCCTTTTCGCATATGATCCCTTCATTTTACAGAAGAAAAATTTAAGATCTAGGGAATTCATATCATAGAGGTGGAAGAAACCTCAAGTCATCCAGTTCAACCCTCTTATTTTACAGAAGAGAAAAATGAGACCTTATGAGTTGTAGTGGCTTGCTGTGATGGTTTTCTCTGCCAATGTTTTCACTTAACATCACCAATGTGTTTTGGAGTTCATTCTTTTCCAGCAAAGATTGTACAAGGAATTTTCTTCCCTCTGTGACTGCTCCCTGAACACCCCACGCTCAACACATTCCCCATCACAGGAAGGAATGCAGATGGAAAACTATACTCGAAGTATTGAAAGAGTACATAGTGCAATTAGTCATCCTCTAGCCATAAACTGTGATAGAATGTGAAGGATGGGAGACTAGCACAGCTGGGAGTATGGCTTCTTCAGGCAGCAAGGAATAGGCCAATGGGATTGACTTGAGTTCCTGGCAAAATTCTAGTACATAGGGGGAGAGTTAGGAGGGGCTTAACAAATCTCTGAAAGGGAAGCAGTGGTTACCAAGGAACAGCATGGTGGCCTTAGGCAATACTGGCCTCACTTCCATCTCACATAAGGGAATTATGCCAGCAAATTAGCAAGATGCTGTAGAGAATTAATCAGATTTTTAGTAGAGTTTAATAAAGCCTGAGAAAAAAGATGCTTAAACAAAGTATTTGTGGGGGAGAATGGGTAGAGGGATAGATTTGTAACTGACAGAATGTTTGAACCCAAAGAGCTGTTAGTGATGGCTCCATGATGTGGTTTCTTGGGGGAAGGTCTCCGCTGGAATGACTCAGGGATCTGAGCTCAGCTTGGTGGTGGTCTACAATTATCAATAACTTGGACGAAGGCATCATTGGAATGCTTATCAAACTGACAGAATTACATGTGGCTGGGAGGGAGAGTCACCACTGTACGACAGCCACGATTCAAAACAATGGTGACCACGGTAGGCTGGACTGCATTCTGCTTGGTGTAGTTATGGACAAGGCCTGATCTCCAGCCTACTAGATAAAGAACGAGTATAGTATATACAGCCAGGGTTACCTCATTGTAGCTAAACCTTACAATACCTCTGAGAGGAGGGGTTGATAAGAGTTCTGACCTTCACTGGAGGAAGAAATAGACTGAGAGGACACAAATGACTTGCCCAGGGTCTGAAGCAGGAATCAAATTAAAGTCTTAATAACAATTACAGATGGTATTTATAGATCACTTTAGGGCTGGCAAAGACTTCTACAAATATCTCATTTTAGCCATACCACATTACTAAGAGGGTGGGGCTTTTATGCCTATTTTATGGATGAGGATACCAAGGCTAAAAAGCTATTCATTTGAGGCAGGATTTATATCGTTTTCATTTAGTGCAGTGCTATGGGAAGGGAGTCAACCCTTCTTACATAATAGTCTGTCTCCTTTTTGAAACCCATAATCTTTTGGAAGGGTTTTGGCTGGTCCATCTATGTACTCACCAGTAAGCTGCAGTCTGACAAAACAGCTCATGAAACCAGCAGCCACTGCCGAAGATTATATCAATACCCTCAAGACAAAGTGTAGCCGCCATCACACACCTGGTACCTGGGAAGGAGGAAGAAATGCACCTGTGAACATGAGTCACCAGGGCTAGCAGTCTTCTCCAGGGGTATCACCAGAGCCCCCAGCCTTGAACCAGGGATGGCTAGATTTGGAAGAGTCTGAAAACATGTCTGAAACACTGGGAAAGAACCCAAAGGATAAGAATTCAAAATCTAGCATGAACTTGTACTTGTGTACCACTGGCCAAATTTTCTTCTCTAGACTTCTCTGTTTCCTTATCTGTAAAGTGAGGAGGTTGGTTCCATGATTTTTATAGAGGAAAGAATTTTAGAGGTCACTTCATTCAACTTCTTATTTCATGGGGGAAATACATACTACTCAGGCTGGCCTCACTTGATGAAGTATTGAGGCTATATGTCCTCTAAACAAGCAATTGGCTCCACGTTCTCTGGCTCCAAATTCAGCAGTCTTTCCACTGTGCCACGTCATAATTGAATTTAAAAAAATCATTTATTAAGCACCTTTTTGCATGCCACACACTGTGGCACCCTGGGAAAACAATGACAAAAATTCCCTGCCTTTAAGGACTGTGGGGAGACAAGGACACAGAGAAGTAGCTACAAAGAAAGATGCAGTAAAGTATCTCATACAATATCAATTACCTACTATGAGTCAAATGTGATGCCAGGTCTTAAACAAAGTAGGGAAAACCAACTTGAGGCAATCCAATTCCTCTTTTTCCTAATTTTACTTGAAAATAACAAAAAAAATGCCACATGTTTATAACCATGTGGGGTAAGAGTTCAAAACTCTTCCTGCCCTCAAAAGCATACAATCTTAATGGAGAAAGCATAACTCAGGGCAGCATTTAAGAAACATGAGAGGCATGAACCCCAGGCTGCTACTGTAGAGGCAGGAGGGAAATCATCATCTCAGAAAAGGTGAAGTATAAGAAAACTAAAATAATTGAGGGTCTCAACAATCATATCCATTTTAGGCCTAGACAAATCTAGCCAAAAGATGAGAAATTAAGGAACTGAAAGAATTCTCAAAGTTCAATGTAAAACATCTCTGGTAATGACTGAATGGCAATAGAAAGAAGTATACATTTTTTTAGATGTACATGGGTATCTTAACAAAAATTGACCATATAGCAGGGCATGAAAATCTTGCAAATTGAAAAAAAAGCAATATTAAACACATCCTTATTTGTCCACAGTACAATAAAATTAAATGCAACATTCTACCTTGAGAGCCTCTCATAAAAGAGAAAGGACGGTATATGAGGCATTTTTTTTCCATGTCTCTTTTGGGACTAAGATTAGCCATTATAATTATGTTGTATTCGGTTCTTTGTTGGTATGCTCTTTCTACTTAAAACTGTTGGTGTCACCGTCTTCCTTGTTCTACTTCCTTTTCTTTGCATCAATTCATATCCATCTTCCTTTGCTTCTCTAAATAATCAACATTCATTATTTCTTATGACACAAAAATATTCCATTATAGTCCTTTACCACTTTTGAGGGAGTTATTTTCTGATTTTTAAATTAAAAAAAAATTATTTTCAACTCCGATTCTCTCTCCTTTTTCTGTCCTTCCCCCTCCAAACCCCTCCCTTTCCACCAATTCCCTGACCCACTAAGAAGGCAAGAAATATGATAGCTATTACACACTTGAAATAGTGCAAAACATATCCATTTTGCATAAAAAGCAAGAAAAAGTGAAAATAATATTCTATAATCTTCACTAAGAGTTCATTCTGACAAATTTTGTTTGGAAAACTAAAAAGTAAATTTTGAAATAAATAGTGGTGCTCAGATTTTAAACAAAAATTTAGATGTGATCTAAGGGAAAAGGTGGTTTCCGCATTCTGGACATTAGGACATTATTTATTTATTTATTTGATTCCATTTTTTTAATATTTTATTTATTTTGAGTTTGTTTTTCCCCTAATCTTACTTCTCTCCCCGCCACCACAGAAGGCAATTTGCCAGCACTAGGGACACTTTAAATGCAACTTAAAAACACATCAATTTGCAGTCATCCAAGATCCCCCAGATCAGTAATTCAGAGCAAAAAGCAATTCACATTATGAAATTATCTGCCCACACCTTTCCCATCCTATATATTACTCAGTTCCTTGTTTCTCAGGAAAATATAAAATTGCAGGACTGAATGTGCTCTTTGAATCATTTAATGAACAGGCTTTTTCCCGGTTATATTTTTCATTCTCAAATTTTTGATTTCTGGGGAAATGGATATTCCAAAAACTGTTTTCATGTTTTCTACTCACACAATCGAAAGCCAAGCTCAGGTGCTGTGCATTTCTTAATAAACTACAAGTGACTGAGCCAAGCTCAGGTGCTGTGCATTTCTTAATGAACTACAAGTGACTGCTTCCTAACTGGTGTTCTTGCCTCAGATCTCTGTCCTTTCCAGTCAACTCTACTCACACTCCAGGATGATCAAGCTGAAGCAGTCTGACCATGTCAACTTGGCAACCCAGTAAACGCTAGGGCTTTTTTTTTTAGATTTTTCAAGGCAACGGGGTTAAGTGACTTGCCCAAGGCCACATAGCTAGGTAATTATTAAGTGTCTGAGGTCGGATTTGAACTCAGGTACTCCTGACTCCAAGGCCAGTGCTCTCATCCACTGCGCCACCTAGCCACCCCTATGCTAGGGCTTCTTGATAACTCTAGGATCACATTTAAACTCTTCTATGAGGCATTTAAAGACCTTCACAACCTTTCATACTCTTCCCGTTTGGCCACAATGGTCACCCTGTTATTGTCTCAGTTCTTTTGCAATGGTTTACCAACAAGCCTAGAATTCACTCTCTTCTCGCTTCCATCCATTAGAAAAACTGTGGTTTCCTTCAAAATTCAGCTCAAATACTTTCTCCTACATGAGGCCCATCCTGCCTAGGCACCAAGACTCAGGAAAGGACAAGATTAGAGGAAATGGGCCTCGTGTAAGTCTTTGTGACTACAGGACTGGCATTCTATCTAGTCCTTCAGCCACCTGCCCCTAGTGATGTAGAAAGTGAATGGTCTTGAAGCTTGTTTGCTTGATCTTTCTGTTTTTGGTTGTCTTGATTACTTTCAGTCCTGAGAACTTGTAAGAAGAAAGAGGCCAATGACTGAGGATCACCCACCCTTGGGCAGGAAGTCTTCCTAGGACATTGTTCACAAATTCTAAACTAGTTCAAGTCATTACTGGTATAGACAGATTATAAGAAGTCTGCACAGGTTAACAAACTATAATTCATCAAAAAAGGGAAAACACTGCCTTTAAAAATCCAGAAGCAGAAGAAAACTTCCAAGTATCAATAATGCCCACAGATTGGAGTCACTTTGCATTATTGGAGATTATTGGAGATAATGTCCATAAAATATTAGTTTTCACCTCTAGAGAGCTGGTCACACTTCATTATCAGGAGTACCTTTAATTGAAATTCTCAGAGTGGGCAAGGCAAATACAACATATAAAGGGACATTTATGGAAAAGAACCTCAGAGGCCACATAATCTAATCCTTTCTATTTATAGAGGATGAAAGAGGTTGGGGACCTACAGTAGAGATTCAAACCCAGGTCTTTGAATTTTATGCGTTGGACAAGGAGAAGGAAATTAGGGCAGCTCTTGAATCACTAAGACTAAAAGATCAACTCATCATTTGATTAAGTCTCTTGACTTTTCTTGACAATACTGCTGTGCCTTTTTAATTGATTAATTTTGTTTTCCCCAAGTGGATAACCCTAAAGAAACCCTCCAGAAAACCCTAAGTGTAACAACTGCCAAGTGTCGAGACTTACAGAGTCCAGCCCATTTCTGCACTTTGGTTAATTTTTTTTTAGGTTTGTTTTTTTTTGCAAGGCAAATGGGGTTAAGTGGCTTGCTCAAGGCCACATAGCTAGGTAATTATTAAGTGTTTGAGATTGGATTTGAACCCAGGTACTCCTGACTCCAGGAGTGGTGCTTTATACACTGCGCCACCTAGCCACCCACTTCGGTAACTTTTGAGCTAAAAGAAGGATGTGGGCTGTGACTTCAACATGGTGGTGCTGAAACCAGGGGGTACACAATTCCTTCACTGTTTTCCCTCCCAAATCACACAAGGCTTTCCATTTTCCTCTGAAACCCTCTTGTTGGTCACTCTCATTAGCACTGTAGGATTCTGTTATATTCCCATGCTCCAGTTATTCCTTTTCCAATGGCTGGTCATGTAGCTTGACTCCAACTTTTTTTTTACTCTCAGTTAAACAACTGTCAAGGTATTTGCACAGATGGGTCCTTTCTTCCTGCCAGTAAGCTCACTGGGCCAGAAACCCATTAGTGGGATCACTAGGTCAAAGGGGAGGGTGCAAGTTGGTAACTTCTTGAATAATTCCATATTGCTTTTCAAAATAGTTGGATGGACTTCTTCAAAGCCCTGACTTAGTGTGCCTCTCTTCCCAAAGTACCACCAGAATATTTATGCTTCAGCTGCAGTTACTAAATTAGATTTGTGAAAGAGAAACTCTATCCCCCATGGGAAAGGAACTCAGATGGGGATGCAGCCAAATTGAAAAACCTGATATCATCTTCTTCTTCACTAAACCACCTCCAAACTTCACTGTTTCTGTTTGGGTACCACAGTCCTTCCCAACCTACAGGTTCACCACCTCCACTATAACTCATTCTTCACAGTCTTTCCCCCATCTCTGATCAGGTACCAATCCTTGTTGCTCCTACCTTCACTCTGTGTCTAGGATCCACCCTTCTCTTTCCACTCACACATATGCCATCCTAGTTCTTGCCCTTATTACCTCCCTCTTAGTGTGTTAGAATAGCCACTTAAAAATTAATTATCTTTTCTTTTCCATCACATAGATTACTCCCAGTATCTCCCCTCCCCCCTTCTCAGAGGAACAAAGAATTTTTTTTAAATATTTTATTTTTTCCAACTGCATGCAAAGATAGTTTCAACATTCATCTTTTTGTAAACTTCTGAATTCCGTGAGAATTTTTTATCTAAAGAAAAAAAGGAACAGGAAGAGAAAAGCAATCAGCAAAACTAATAAATACATAGGGAAAAACCCCCTGAAGATCCATATAGTGTTCCATATCCAGGAATCTCTCACCTCTGCAAAATAGGGACATTAATGGCCTCCCTACCTCCTCCTCTCACCTTAACCTGGACAGTTGCTGAAATCTCCTGCATAATCTCTTCAGCTGCAACCTTACAGACTCTAGCACAAAACACAAACTCCCCAGTCTTGAGTTTATGTCCTTCCCAACCAGTCTCCCCCAGCACCTAGTAACTGTCCAGGGTCCATTTCCTACCCAACTCCTGCCTATTCTTTCAACCCCAATTCAAATGAAATGTGATCCTCAGATGTGATGACTCATCTCTAACTTGGGCCGAGAACCTCCAAATGCACATTTCTCTCCTTTGTGACATATTCCCTACACAATAGTCTCATAGTCCCAAAACAGTTTTTTGATCCAGAGTTTCTCAACAAAAAACTGACAAGAGCTAAAAACAGTCATGGATAAAAATGAGCTGCTGAGAAGCGATGCCCTGGAGTCATCTTTCCCATCTGAAATAAGACCTCTTGCTGATCCCTGGGGCATGAAAGGGTATATATACTCAGGCTATCACAAATAATTTACAAATATTTTGTACTAGCTTCCTCATTCATGACAGTCACAAATAACTTCTTCTGTTGATTGTCCTTCATTCTTGAAGGTGATGCCATGACATGCAAGTGAGTTGGATTTAAATGAAGGGGAGCTGAACAAAGTCACCAACCTCACTTTTTCCTCACCTCCCATTGGCTCCCCAGTCTCTCACAAACTGACTCTATCATTTAGCTGATATTAACTCCATGGTCACCAAGGATTTCTTCCCTGGGAAGTTGGATGTCCCCTTTTCTCATCCTTCAGGCCCACCCTGAGTGTTCCCTTCTCTTGTGGGTTCTCCCACATTGCTCTCTCCTGATATCCCTAGTGCCTTGGTTATAACTGGCATTTATAAAATCCTTCCTAGATTGGACTGGTTCTCCTGCTATCTCCCTGACTGCCCCTTCTCAGTCTCCTTGACTAGATCAACAACCAACTCCCACTCTCTAAGACTGGGTTTACCCCGAAGCACTCTCCCAAGCTTCTTCTTTTCTGTATTGTTCATCTTTGTCAGTTCCTTGGCACCAGTGGATTCAATTATTTTCTACTCTGATGATTTCCAAATCTATCCATGTAGCCCTAAGCTCCAGAGCTCTCTCAGCAACAGCTGGCTGCATCTCTTTCTATATAGCTCATTGGTGCCTCAAATACAAAAATACATCCAAATTTAAATCCATTACATTTCCTTCTAACATTACCCAACCTTTAATTGTTTCTGTTAGGGATTCCTGGATTAATGACTTTGAAATAATTGCTGACCCTTTCTTGTTTTTCTTTCTTACATCTCCTAGTTGTTGCTAGGTCTTACTGACTGAATTTCCACAGCATTATTGGCCAGGCCAGATGAGGAGTCTGGGGAAGAGACCCCAAGTGATCTCTTTGGGGTGATGGCTAATATACTTAATAATAAAGCTCTGGTAAGAGGACCAGTAGACTCTACTGATTTCATCTATTTCCTGGAAGAGGAAAGAGACCCAGCTCCACCCTGTGGAGCAGGAAATATCTTCACAGAACTAAACCTGATCAGAAAAGAAAAGTTAAGGTCTTTTCTCAGGCCCTGTAGTGAGGAAGATTCTGGAAGGGTATGTTGGCTTCACTGTTGCTTTCCATCCCTAGGGACTAAATACAGGAGCCTTTCAAGTTGATCAAATGAGATGGAATGGACAAGGTATTTCAAACTTCTTCAAGATTCCTTGTGTTTCTTTGGGACACCTGGATGACCAAGAGATGGCTAGGTCTTCCCTCTTGGCTGATGATGAAGAACACCTGTTCCCTTGGCCTCCCCTGAAATCTTTCCTACAGAACCTACAGACTCACAAATACCCACCCACATCCTTTAGAAGAGGAGAAGCATCTGGGGAAGCTTCTCTCAGGCTCCTTTGCTTCAAAGAAAGGGACAAGATGGCCAAAGACAGACTGTCTGGCCCAGGAGGCAAGGCCACTACTTACACAGTATTCAGCAGAACTGACGGGACTTCCAGCCCTGAGAAGTAGCCTCGGAGGGAGGGAGCCAGCGCATCTGAAGGATGGAGGGAGAGAGCAAAGTGTGAGCCAGGTTGTGCTGCTGCCTTAGGGAGCCCCTGCCCAACTGGGGGGGGGGAAGGGGAGAAGCAGCCTGGAGCCATGGCCACTAGACTGCACCTCTCCCAAATCCTAACTCTGGTTTGTGCTTTCCTAGTATTTTCAGGCTTCCCCCAGCACTTTCCTCATGGCTGACAGGCAAAGGAAACATTTTTCCTCCCTTATTACAGACTGGGGTCCAGAGAAATCACATGTATGTCACCCCAGAGCTTAATTACCATCCCAGAGCTCTTTCCACCAACCCCAATGGCCACCTGGAGCCCCTCCAAGCTGGCTTTCTTGGGCAAGCCAAGGCTAATGATGGGGGAGCTTTCACCACTGACCCTTTCCAAACTAGGGTCTGGGGCATTCTCCAGAGATAGGCGAAGGTCCTAGCAGTGTGGACCCCTCAAAAAGTTATCTGATCCCCTTCACTGTCCTGGAAAGGAAGGGGTGGTGATCAAACTCCTTGCTCCCCAGTAGAAAGAAAATCATCTGATTCCTGAGTCATTAAAACTAAGGACCAGAAGGGCTAAGAGCTAGCTCATGTAAACCATCTCCCCCCAAGTAATGCAGGAATAAAAGACTGGCCAAGAACCAAGGGGGCTGCCTGTTTGGGGGACTTCTGTAAGCAGGATGTTGCTTTATCATAAAAAAATGCATCCATTTTGATAAGCAATGGTTTCCTGGAAGGGACCCAAGTGAGTAAGCGGGAAAGGCCGAGGCAGCCGGCCACTGGACAGCCAGCAGTGGGGCAGGGCCAGAGGTCCTTCTAGAGGACTGCTCCCAGTTTGGGAGTTGGAGTTGCCTTTCTCCCTGATCCCAGCCCCAAGCTCCCCAGAAAAGGAAGCAGTGACTGGCTTTGGCAGGGGGTCCATTCTACACACTGAGGTTGGCAGCATCCCCACCCACTGAGCTTGAAGGAAATACCACCTCAAAGATGGGGCCAAGAAATGGGAACAAGTTCTCTATGTCCTTAATGAATTTTCTCCTGCTCTGTGGCAAGGGACCTCCAAGTCCAACAAGGGTGGTCTATGGAAGTCCCTGATTTCCTGGACCAGGACAGCACTGCTGGAGAAGAGTCTGCCCTCTCTGGCTCCATGGGAGGGGGGTCCTAGGTCTGCAGATTGGGGAGGAGAGGAAGGGGCTTTCCCTAATTGTTCCAATGTGTGTGTGTGTGAGCCGTGGAACAGGGACCAGAGGGAAACTGACTCCCCAGGACGCCAACTTCTGACTGTTGAGCCAGTCTCCCGCAAGAAAGGCTGCTAGAACAGGAGCAGAAAGTATCCTGGGAGGGACCTAGGGACCCAGGCCCAATTCTAGAAGGGAGGTTCAAGGAGGAAAGGAAGAAAGAGAAGGCTGCTAGGGAAGCGAGGCCAGCAGGCTCTGGAGGACTTTCCAACTTGGGATGTTCTGATATGGAGTGATCAGTGGGGAGGAGAACCCTCGGTTTTAGGGAGACTGACCCTTCATGCTCACTGACCTAACTTGGAGTGGTCTTTCCAAGAGAGTGGTCCTCAGACTCAGAATTACCTAATGTCAAAGTTGAGAAGGGCCCTTAAGACTGTGGACTATCATGGAGAGAAATGGGACTTTTAGAACAGGGAAGGTTGGGCTGGGCTGACCCTTCACTGGGGCCCCAAGCTAAGCCATCTCACTTTCTAAAGGAAGAGTGAGGGACTCTCTCATCTTCAGTAGTGAGCAGTCTCTGGACCCTTTGCTGGTCCCTAGCAGGGTTTCACACCACCGTGAAACTTTCACAGGCCCACAAAAGGCCAACGGGAGAAGGGGCTCCACAGTCGGCCTTTTAGTACATTGGGTTCCCACCAGGAGATTATACCATCATAGATATGCATTAACCTGTCTGGAGAGGGCACCCCAGAGGAAAGAGAGTCCGAGTCTCCCACGTAGGCTAAAATCAAAGAAAGAAAGAACCAAGTACCTACCCGTGGTTCCCGGTTTTCTGCATCTGAATCCATTTGCTCATTAAGCACAGAGCAGAGCTGGAGTGGCCTTCCTGAGCCAGGTGGTGAAGGAAGGGGAGAGGGACCAGTCCCCCTGCTCCGGGGTGGGGCCAGGGGACCTGGGGGTGACACGCAGGAGAATGGGGACAGGGTTCTGGGTGCATTGGAGATCAGGACTGGTGCAGGGCTGGTGAGAACTGGTGCCTCTCTGAGGTGCTCAGCACCTGATGTTATCAAGGCAACAGAGAAAGGAGGAGTGATGGAGGAAGGAAAAAAGGAAGAAGATAGTTTGATGTCCGTGTAAGGAAAGGTCTGGGGGAAACCTGCTGTCCAGCTAACACCCTTGCCAAATGTAGCCTCCCGGCCCTCAGGGGCACCACTCACATCATCAGGATGCCAACACTCATGCCCTTTGGCGGTATTTTCTGCCTCCCTGCCACAAGTCTCAGCCATGTCAGGGACAGGCTCTTGTAAGCCCGGTTGAGGCCATTCCATGTCTGGTCTAGTTAGAGTAGACACCCTGGAGAACAGGGGTTTGCTTTTCTTTTCTTGAAGTCCCTCCAGTGACTTAGCACAGAGTGGGACCCACAGTAGCCAAATTTCAAATGCCTGCTGTACTAGATTGCTTTGACAAAGATCCAAGCCAGGACAACAGTGGAGCAGCCTGCAAACAAGGACTTGGCTCTAGGGGTTCAGGAACAGACACCATGGCTCCCTGGGGTTCAACCAGTAAGCCACTTCCCAGAATCTTGAAGCTTGGATGGGCTTTTGAAAGCTTGCTGTGGGGTAGCCAACACACCAGTGTCCTGGCATCCAGAGGGAGAGAGAGGCCAATGGAGACAGGAACAAGAAGATAAAAAGAGACTGCCATGGTGGTCTCTTCATGTGAGCACAACACATTGAGACTGTCTCTGTCAACTGCCTTGAGGGGAGTGAATCATTTGCAAAAGAGGCCTGTGGTGCCATGGAGAGAGCAGATACAAACTACTATGTGACTTGGACATGCCCCTCTTTGGGCCTCTATAAGATAAAGGTGAAGAAGAGAATCTCTAAGACAGTTCCCATGAGGGGCCTCAATAGATGGTCTCCAAGGACCCTTCCAAATCTAAATCATAAAATTCCCAAGAGCGAGAGAGATAGGATGTATGGATGTAGATTCCAGTTCCAACAGCCCAACAATGTTGCCTGCCCATTAATAGGCTGGATCCTAGAGTTCTCCAAACACCCCTGGCTGAGCAGGGGGGGGGGGTCACCAGAGGATCAGACTTGCACAGGGTTCCCAGGACTCAGTGTACCTCACTGGGCGGCATGTGAACAACCACATCAGGGATTTGTCATCAATGCAACACACACCTGCAATCTACCTGGAGTTCCCCAGGGGGCCTAACATTAGACCTATTCCACAGATTTTCCAAATGGCTCCCAAGGATAGAACTAGAAGCAATGAGTGAAAGATGTAGAGGGGAAGATCTAAGACCATCTAACATTGGAGTGGACATCCTTGGGGAGAGAGGAAGTTCTCATTATCAGAGACCTTCAAGGAAGGCTAAACAAATGAAGGGCTTGGCAGACATGCTGTAGAAGGAACTCATGTTTCAGAGGAACTAGTGACCTTGGGTCCTTTCATTCTGGGGATTCTAGGTGGTTATGACTTGTCCCAGATGGGGGCCCAATGATTGGCCTGGGTTGGAAGGGGCTTTGGTCCATCTTATGTGAGATTGCCAGCACTCCTAGCACATGAGGTAGCAGTTTCCCCTCTGGGACCCAGCCTGCCTGCTCCATCCCACCTGCCTCAACTTCTGTAGTACATGGAGGAGACATGAGAATCTTATCTAAAAAAATGCTTCTTTCCAATAATCAGAGATATTTCCATTCTGGTTCTCCTTGCTTCCTGCCTCATTGTGGCCAAGGTGTCAGTGGTTCTTGTAGACTTTGTCAACAGAGTGCCCAGGCTCTCTTGACCTACACTTAAGGAGGTAGCACTCTATCAGCATGAACCCTGGTAGGACCTTATTGCAGTCTGGGAAGGTAGGAAACAAGGCTTTATTAAGTGCCTACTATTTGCCAGAGCTTGACTCATTTTCTCATTTGATCTTCCCCACACTCTTGGAGGAAGGAGCTCCAATGATCTCCATTTTACAGTGGAAGAATCTGAGGCAAACAGAAGGGAAATGACTTGCCCAGAGTCATACAGCTACTGAGGGTCTGAGGCTGAATTTGGATTCAGGCTCCCCAGTTGCATCTAGTCTTTATAATTGGCCAGATCTAAGGGAAAGGACACTCCCAGCCCTGAATTCTCTGGCTGAAATTCTTCCTGGAACCCCAAGGGTAAGTGTTGATCGCCATTATATGAACAACATGCTGGTTTTCTCTAAGTGGTAACACATGAAATTGCACTGTTTCCTGCCAAACCAGAAGACTCTTGGGCTGTGGCTTCCTCCGAACTCCATGTTATGCTCGTGCTGCCCTGAGTCTCCCCTTCCTATCTGCAGACATCTCTCTTTAAGGTCTCCATCAGGCGCCTCTTCCTCTAAGTCTTTCTTGGTCTTTCTAGCAGAAAGGGCTTGCCCTCATTCTTTCACCACTCCTCAGGTATCCCAGACTGGTCCTCGATGGTGGTTTATCTCATCTCTTCTCGTTCTGCTCCTAGATCAGATTTCCCTAATTTTGAGGCCATGAAAAACACAAATTGTATGAACCTTCTATGGTCAACTGAGAGAAAATTTGGAAAGCGCTTTGCAAACTTTCAAGAATTACGTGAAGGCTAGCCATGATCATGATTGGTATTGTAATAAGAGATGAACATGAACAGTACGGGAGTGCAGGCATGATTTGGAATGAGGACTGGGGGGAATCTGGCGATGTGAGCTTGGGCCCTTCCAGCGCCCAGTCTGCTCCTTCCTGTAATCTCTGAAACAACCAACCGAATACTGTGGCTCCCTGCCCAGGTCCCCCATTAGCCTGCAGGAGCTGATTGAGAGTAGGCCCTCAATCAATGCCTGCTGATTATGCCAGCTAGCCTGGGGTGGTCTCTAACTTTGTACATCAAGGGTCAAGCACAAGGCTGGGAAGACAGAAGGCGCTTAATTAATGCTAGCAGGACATTTTCAAGGTCCAAACATCCCATTTCTAGCAAGCGACCCTGTTTTCATCTGCTGCATTGTCCTCAGCTTCAGAAATGAGGGCATGAAGAGAGGCCTCCGAGACTCTTTCCTCTCCATTCCTGATGGTGGTTCCCTGGCTCCAAAGAGGTCTGGGAATCTATGTCCAAGGAGGCAGTGCAGTGTAGTGGCTGGGGGAGTCTGAGGCTTTGGGCCAGACTTGTCCCTGCTGCTTAGAGTTACCTACATGACCTTCACCCCACTTTGGGCCTCCTTTTCTCTCTCTCCATAAGAGGAAGGCCTGGACCAGATGATCCCATCCAAAGCCAAGTCCCTGGTTCTTCATGAGGGTCGGATAAAGTCAGCAGAATCTGAGAGGCATGGGCTTTAGGGTCCTCCATTTCACATCCTGACTGGACCCATTGACCTGGCAGCAACAGGGACCCTGACTGCAGCTTACACAGTAGAGAAAATGCATGAGGACGTGACAGAGATCCAGTAACGAGGCGTGCTGGGTGAGAGCGACCAAGCGTGTAAGCCCTTGTGGCACATGGAGGCCATGCTCGGTGCTGGTTATCCATATTTAATATTTTCCTTGGTTAATTTTTAACTATGTTTGCTGTCGAGGGCCATTAACAGGCCCAGGGAATCGAGCTCAGTGAGAGGGAAAGAAGTGCCTGTAGTACTGAGTGCCTGTAGCCTGAAGCCCCAGCAGCCACCGTGGCCTTGCACTTTGGAGGCCTGCTGCTCAGCTCTGGGCTGGTGCGGATGGCTGGCTGGCATCACGGAGCCTGAATAAAACATGATTCCATTGGGAAGGAAGCTGTCTTTTCCACCCTGTCATCATCATTTTTCTTCAAAGCCAAGTTCATAGCCTCCTTTCACTTCTCTCAAGTTCCAATTAACAAAAGCAGTCAAAAAACTTCAAGAACTTCTGATATCTTGTATGCCCATGGAAGAAGGCCAATAGCCAAAAAAAAAACAACAACAAAAAAACAAACAAACCACAATGTGGTCCATGCAGTCTCCCACATTACAAAAGAGGCAGGGTGGCATGGGGCAGAGAGCACAGGACTTGGGACCAGCTGTGTGGCAAAGGGCAAGTCCCCTCCATGCATGGGTCTATTTTATCATCTAAAAAATGATGGTATTGAATGCCATGGCCTCTGTAGTCCTCTAAGCTCTAAATCTATGATTTTGGTATCATTTATCAAAGCGAGTAAGAGCTGAGTGAGCACCAGTCAGCCCTTTCCCACCTGCCTACACTTTTTCATCACTGGGATAAAATATGAGAGGAGATTGGAATCCCATTTCACAGCAGCAGCACAAATCTCACCTCCAGGCTTCCACTCAATTCATGTCAAAAAACAATTAAGCCATTAGCTAGCTGCCAGAGGTGGAATGAAAGAGCAACATATCTCTGCACATAAGACCATCACACCCTGCTTGGAAAAAGAAAAGCAGTTGAGGGAGTACGAGATAACTGGGGGGAAAGGTAGGAAAAAGGAGGGAGAAAGGAAGAGAGAGGGGAGGGAAGAGAGTAGGAAGGAGAGGTGAAGAGGAAAGAAAGAAGAGAGTGAGGGCTAGAGAAGGGAAGGAGAAAAAGTAAGAGAAGGGGAAGGAGAAAGGAAAAAGAGAAGGAGAGAGGGAAAGGACAACTGGGGGAGGCAGAGATCAGGAAAGGCCTCACAGAGGAACTGGTGCGTAAGTTGACTTTTGAAGGAAGAATCTAAGAGATGGAGATGAGGAAGGGTACATTTCAGATGTTAAGGATAGTCTGGGTAAACACAGAAGTCAGAGATGGCAGGTCCAATTTGGAAAAGGGCAAGAAAACCAGTCTGACCAGAAAGGAGCACATTGTGGAATAAGTCTAGAAAAAGTCTAAAGGCAGACTTTAGAGTGTCTTGAATGCTTGGCAAGAGAGTTTATATTTGATCCCGGGACACTAGAAAAGTTACTGAGTTGAGTATGTGACATGATCAAACCTGTGCTTAGGAGCCCCAGTGCTCCTAGGTGTGCAGAATGGATTTGGTGAGGGGAGGATAAAGCCAGGGAGACCAATCAGAAAGTTACTCTAATCGTCTAGACCAGTGGTCCCCTACTTTTTTTATTTTGTGAAACTCAACAACAATGATGAAATGTGTCCATATGGCTAGCAGGGGGCAGAAAGCACAGGATTTGAGAGTCTGGAAGACACAGCCCAAATCTGGGCTCTGACTTTCCTAGTTGTGTGACATAACATACTGATGTAATATTCTTTACAATCATTAATGATGAAAGTATTAGAGATTGTTAGCATGAATCCTTTAGACCATAAATGGTAACTTCGGATCTGGACAAAAGATGAAAAAGTTTGGGTGAGTACAAAAGAAATGGTGAAAAACTGGTGCAGAAGGAAAGTTAAAAGAAAACTGGAGTAAGGCAGATGGAACAATAGTGCCTCCAAGTACATGAACTGGGTGACTAGAAGGACAATGGTGCATGTATAGAGGACCACAGGGGAATTTGGAAAAGGGCTGACTGGGTTTAGTAGGGGGGAGATGAGTAGCTAACTCAAGATTACCTAGGAAGAGGCTGGGGCTGAAGATCACTGAGTAAAGAGTCTGGGGTTGCTGAAGCCAAGGATCCAGGAAGCTGTGGACCTATGGAAGGTCTGAAAGGGAGTGTGCTTTCTGTTCTCCCTCTTTATCTCTAGATTGATGAGCTCACTGTCTCTCAAAATCTATGATCTTTTGTAAACTGAAGGGATAGTGGATGTTTTGGAAGTAGATGAGATTGTCCAGGTACATCATATAAAGAGAAGAAAAGCAGAACAAGGACAGCACTTTGAGTAAAGAGTAGAAAGAAGAGTTAGAGAAGACATGGAAGGAACATTCAGAAAGCCAAGAAAACAGCCGGATGGACATAGGTCAAGAGAAGGGAGAGCCAACAGAGCCAGGATAGCAGAGAGGCCAAGGAGGGCATGGACAAAAGAAAGGTCATTGGAAGCCACAAATAATCTTTGAGGAAGCAGCCCTAGCAGACTGAAAGACCCAAGTCAGAATGGAGGCATGATAGGAAAGTTGAGGCATTGAGGGTCAAAGTAACATCATATCTAAAGTCTTTTAAGGTGGGCAGACACCTGGTATAAAATTAGTCATTTAAGTCTCATAATAAATCATAATAAACAGAAAGAAGCTAGAGGGTATTATTACTCTCTCCCATTTTGTAGAGGAAAAAAACTGAGTCTCAGAGAGGTTAGATTACCCACTCAGCTCAGACAGGTTTCCAGAACTCTTGCAAGCTGTCTTCCTTGAATATAGATAAACGGTAGAAGAGAATGTATTTGTTTGCAATGACATACTCTGTGCTGTAATAAATAAATGACTGAGAAAGACCTGTATGAACGAATACCAAATGGAGGGGCAGAAGCAGAACAATTTCTACTCTGATTATCAATATGATAAAAATGAACCATTTTGAAGACTTTGAAACTGATGAAGAATGAAACGTGCAGAACCAGGAGGCCAACTGAGCCAACAATACACTGAAAAGCAAACAATGGGCAAAGCTGTAGTAGTTGCCCAACACAAAAACCACCCACGATTCTGAAGGTCCGATGATGAAACATGTGACCATCCTCCCAAGAGAGGGGTTGAGTTTAGGGCACAGAATGGGATATGTGTATCTGGGTCAACAGGCTGCCTATGCTTATTTGTTAAACAAGCAATTTGTTTTCCTTCTCTATTTTCCAATATGGTGAAGGTGGGGTGAGAGGGAGAGTAACTAGGTTTCTGTTAATTAAAGAAAACACTCAAAAAGTAGAAAGTGGGCAGGGGAGGGGTGAGGCAGATGGTGTGGGTACATTTGGATGAGGCCACTGTATTATTAGTTTTGCCTAATTGTTTTACTCTTGTTACAAGAGAGCTCTTGGGGAATGTGGGTAATCTGGAAATGTTTGTAATATAACAGCAAAACATACAGACAACATGGAAAATTTTTTCCAAATAGAGTACGGAGAGTTCTTTTGAAGAGTTTGGCAGCAGAAGAGAAGAGGAAGAACATCGGCTGGCAAGATTCAAGCAGTGTGAGGAAAGGGGGATGATGGATGGAGTAGTGTGATGGTGGAGGAGGGGGGAGATCATCTGTACAGACATAAGGGCTGGCTTGATCAAGCAGGAGGATTCCCCCTCCCTTGAGTCTGGGACAAAGAGATGTGGACTGAAGAGAAGACTGGGAAAAGAAGGGAAGGGGATGAGGGGATAGGATAGATTCAGAAAAGTGGGGAGGGGGCTGTCTGCAGAGAGGGCATGCTTGGGTGGGGAGGGCCCGTGTTTCAGCACTGATTCAAAAAGAACAGTACTCCTAGGATACTTGCATCTTAGGGCTCTTCCGGTAAGTAGCAGCTTCCAATCCAGAGCCACAGGACTTAAGTTGATACCCCAACGCCATCTTCTATTCACAGATGGAAAAATTGGAGCCCAGAAAGGTGCCAGGTTTGTCCTGGTTTGGGCATGGACCAAATTAACCAGAATATCCAATTAAAGAAGGAAGGTCTCTCAGCTTCTCTTCTCGATATCTCTCCTGGCCTGATGAGAAGGTCACCAGTTTGATGCTTTGTCGACAGGCATCGAAGAAAGCCTCCGAGGCCCCAGAGGCTTCAGGTGCCTCTGAGAGAGCCAGTCCATCCCAGACTCACTGGACAGGCTGTTTCCTGTCTACATAAACCATCTTCACTAGGAGAAAATAAACAGGCTAGACCCAGGACAGGCCCCCGGAAGCTACTGTGATGGTGGTGCTCTGCAAGTTTCCAGTCCAAATTAGGATTTTTCATTCAAAGCCCTCCCACAGTCCCTAGAGACAGACAAGCCATGGTCTGTGACACAGCTCACAGGCCTCTGAGGGATTCCTTTGCTAGTCAGTAGCCCCTCCCTCTATAGAAACCAGGGTTATACATGCCAGTCTTCTGACACTGGGAGGTCGTAGGTCCAGGAGAGATATAACAAGGAAACAGAGAACCGAGGGTCTAGCATCTAAGAGATAGTGCTGAAATGACCCTCTCATAGACATGGGGAGCCATGGTGGGCTGTCTGGGTAACCTCAGCTATCAGTTTCATTTTCTGTAAAATAAAGGTCTAAGGTTCTCTCCAGGATTCTGTGAGATAGGGAGTCATTCAATAGGATGAGAAGGTGGGGTGGGCAAGAGGGTGATCAAAGGATGGCCCAAGAGGAAAGAAGGAAGGGGACAGACTATGCAGCTCTGCAGTCACTGGCTGGGCTCTCCCTCCAAAGTCAGCAGCAGACAGCAGGAGGCAGGGCCGATCTGGGGGGTGAGCTCAGGGTCTGAAGCCTGGCTGCTCACTTCACACCATCTGCATGCCTTTGGAAGGCCTTTCCCCTCCTGGGACACCATTGTGCTCATCTGGGAAATGGGGGAAAGTGAGAGCTTCGGTTTCTCTCAGAAGGAGGGGGACATGCAACCTGGCTAATAATAAGTGTCACACATGGGTCATTTCAAAAGAAGTCAGAGAACAGGAAGAAGGCCTGGGCCTCCTGTAGTCTGACTGTGGAGTCCTGGAAGGACTGACAGAATCTAAGAGAATCACTCCCAAATCTCCATGGCAACCTATCCTCTGGACTCTGTGAAATAACTCAAGGGGGCCGGCCTCCAACCCTGTCTTTCTAATAGAAGTGGAGGGCCCCAAGAGGCCTTCTGGCTTCAACACCCCTGGATGTGCTCAGGATGAAGGTTGACCTCTCACACACTTGAGGACACCACTTTCCACCCAAACACTGCCCTGCAAGTGGGTGCTACTTTGGTCTGACCCATCCTGGTGACAGCCTTGAGCTCCCTGTCCTGGTCTTCAGGTGAGGTGGAGGTGAGATCATTAGGGAGAAGAAAGTGTTGGGAACTGGATCAGGCAGTGGGGGCCAGACACCCCTTGTGTCAGTCGTGCCCCCCACCCTGAATCTTGGGGGTGAGGGATGGCTTCAGGTCAAGGTCAAGGCTGTCATTCGCTTCTTGAAGGTGGGTCGGTTAGCGGGACTGGGGTTAGTTGTACTGTGCGAGTTTGAAAGGACTGGTGCTTGAGTGAGTTGGGTCGTGGCGATGGGTTCGAATTACCTGAGCATGCAGTGAAGCGGGATAGGTGAAAGCAGGAGGGGGCAGAGCAGGCGCCAACTCCGCTGGGTACAGAGGGTACGGGGCCCACACTTCAGGGGTGCTGGGATAAAGTGCAGGCACTGTGAGCTCATCTGCAAGAGAAGAAGAAGGGAGGACAGGGTTAGTGGGCCCGGGAGCAAAGATCAAAGGAAGAACCAGCCTCCCCTGTCCCATACCCACCCAACCACAGCCCTCCAAGTCAGAGACAACCACCAGCCTCTCAGTTGCCCTCCTCCCAGCTCCCCTGGAGGCACCCGGCAAGGAGCACCCCAAGGCAGGGAAGGGTGCTGTTCCCAGAAGATGGACATGGAGCCTGCTCTTACAGAGAAAGAAGAGGAAGAATAATTAGGGGGACCAGAAGAAAGGGGCTGAAGTATCTGTTGGGGTCATGAGTGACAGCCTGGTCATAGGAAAGCTGGCCTGCACAACTATGGCCCATAGATGCCATCAGATCCAGGGGATGTTCATCTTCCTTAGTTCTGATATGAAGGAATTCCCTAGTACAGGCTGGGTGGGGAGGGAGGCTGTGCAGAAGCGAAACCAAAAGCATCAATGCTTCTTTTAAAAATGGATGATAGTCCCATTTTTTTGGCCACCATATTTGATACTAATGGCCCAGTAACCTAGACCAGAACTGGACATGCAGGCTGGATTAACTGATCAACATTCATTAATGCTGAGGATACCAAAAAGTAGCCTTCAGGAAGTTTATAATCAACTGGCCAAAAAACATGTAAATATATACATTTTAAAAATTGGAAAAATAAAGACCAGAGGGAAGGCCCTGGAATGAAAAGGGTTAGGGAAGGGTTCCTGTAGAACCCAGGAAGTTGGCAGTGGGAGCAGAGTCGGGCACCTCAGTGAAGTGATCCAAGCCCTGAACTTCACAGACAAGGAATTAATAATTATAATAACAATAACAGTCACCATAATAAGATCAGTCAACTTTGACCCAGTACTTCAAGGTTCACGAAACACTGGACAAGAACTTTTATTGGCCTCTCATGATGACCACCTGATTATCCTCATCTGACAGATGAAGAACCTGAGGCAGGCAGAGCTTAAAAGATGTGATTCAATTCTGTCTGCCCAGTACGAGGCCCCAGGGATGGGCTCAAATGAAGCTGACTGCTTTCTGAGCTTGGGCCCTGATGGGAGAGCTTGACTTGGTTTCCAGGCTGTGCCGCTTCGGACATCTGAGTGATTTTTTCCCCAGACTCCCCCTTCCCGGCCTTTGATGGGATGTCCTCCTCCTTACATTACAAACTCACTGAGGGGCTTACATTCTGTATCTCAAGGGCCTGGGACACAAGAGGTGCACAATAAATGTTTTCTGATTAGTGACTAAACATTTATGATTTGACTGTTGTAGATAAGACTATGTTGCTTCCCAATAAATCCTAAGTCATCTGAAGGAATGGGGAGACTTCTCGTAGGATGTGGTTCTACAGCTGAGCCAAGAAGGGGGGTGCAGGATCTCCAAAGGAAGAGATGGAAAGGGGGAGATGGGTGACAAGTCTGCAATGGTAAAAGGAGGATCATAATAGGACCAACTACGTAAGACATGCAATGGACTTTTCACAACATCTTGACTCATAGTAGGTCTCTGCTAGCTAGGACTACTGTTATTTCTACAGTTGTTACATCATCATTATCTGAGTCAAGGCCCCCAAATAGGTCTGAGGCTGGTCAACACCAATATGAACAATGGCTGACAAAGGCAGGTCCATCATTTTGCCCATGACTGTCCTGTGGCAAAGATGGTGAACTGAGCTCTTGGTCATATCCCAGCTTCACCAAGAGGACCTGGGCAGGTCTGCTGAGGGGAAGCAGGTCAAGCGTAAGGAACTGTCCCAGAGGACTTTACATGGATGCTTCCCAAGGTCTGCAAAGTCCTCTACCTTCTAAGGACAAGGATTTAGACTGGAGTGGACTGCAGCAAGCCAAATCTTCTATGAGGGGGTACCAGTCCTAACTTCCTCTGTAGGTCAGAAAGTCAATGTGAGTGTGCCCATGTATGTGTGAAGGCCGGGTGGTAGGGAAGAGAGAGCATTCTCCTTGCTGAAGCCACAAGGAGCTCTGCCATCCACTCCCAGGCTGGGATCACTTTGCTCAGACTGAGGTATTGCTTGTCCAGGGTCAAGAGTCCCTTTGGCAAGGGGCCGAGTCAGTCACCCCAAACAGGGCAGCCAAACCTCCTGTCTTTAAAAACAAAGGTCCCCTCACCCTTTGGTAGAATGGGGATTTGGTCCATGAGAAAGGGAGTCATGATTTCTCCATGTTATTAATTTTAGCCATCCTTCTATTTTAGGATATTTGATCTAGAAATCAAGAGAAGGCCAGGATGCAGGAAGAAAATCTTTAACCCATCCCTGACTGGCTCCACATTATCTCTGGAAAAGCATGTCTCTGTTGGGGACCCCCATCACTGACTCATTCTGCCCCTCACCATCTTGTAACCTTTTACAGTTGGATTTTCTTCCCAGCTCATCTTCACATGAAGACAAGGGGGCTGGTGTCCCTGGCCATTTCAACTCACACCCCAAACATACATTGGAACTTCAAGCTAACTTGAATCTCAGCAAGTTGGCCTCCTAAGCATGTGCACTTATTTCACAGGGTGAGGATCTAGCTATTTAATTTTCCAATTTATACTCAATCCCCACAAGAGAAGGACACTGCAGAAATCAAGGGGAAGGCCCATTTCCCACCTCCGTTCCTTTGTTTGCATGGTGTGCTCTGCCTAAAATACCTTCACCAGTTGAATTCACCTCCTCCCTTCAAACCCAACTCAAACACCTCCAGGCAGTGCCCCCAGATTCAGCCCTCTGCTCCCTCACTGTTTATGATCTTCCTGCCCTCATCCTTGTGGAATATACCCTAAGAGAGAAGGAGATTCCTGAGGGCTAGGGCTGGCCTTGGTCAACCCTTGTCTCACACCCATGCTGGCAAACAGTATTTAGTGCTGGTCCAACTTGACCCAATACAAGTTATGATTGAGAAGACAATGGTCCAATGTCAGTCTACTGAGTAGAAGCCATGGAAATGGGGACATCCAGGAACCAAAGCATTTCCCCCTCCCTGGAGCCACCTTAGGAGCCCCCATCTCCTCACAGGCAGAGAGGGAGGGTCTGCTGACTTAGGACATCTCATCCTAGGGTTCTGCCATTCATCAGTGGCCTTTCCTTTTGCGTGTGGGCCTCACATGGACAACAGTCAAACAACTTACACCATCCCTATATCACAGGGCTGAGGGGCAGAGAAGACAAGACTGTAAAGGAGGTTAGAAACATTATGCAAAACCCTTTCTGAAAGCCAACGGAGGATGCAGGACAGGAAGAAATTAAGTGTCTGAGGACGGATTTGAACTCAGGTACTCCTGACTCCAGGACTGGCACTCTATTTACTGTACCACCTAGCTGTCCCTCCAGTGACTTTTTAATAATAATAAAAAAAAGAATTCATCATAAAGTAAGAAAAACAAAGTGGCCTCTTGGTCAGGGGTCTTGGGAGTCCTGGAAAAGGGTGCATCCCCCCACCCCCAGCAAGTGGCTGCTTGCTGCCTCCTGAACAAGGCCTCAGGTAGAGCCAGCTGACTCCTGGGTACAACCAAAGGAGGCTTTGGAGGGTATGAACACATGGCAAGCTCCAAGGAGTCAGGGCAAGAAGGACCTTAGGGAGGGAAACTGAGGCAAGGACCTGCCCAGGCCAAGTCTAGAGGCAATTATGAATTTCCTTCTCTAAGACAGACACTGTGCCAAGGAAAGAGAAACATATCTCTGTTCTCAAGGCTAACAGGCCAACATGCAAACAAAGGACCAGCAACTTGGAGATAGAATGGGGGTGGGGGAGCTGGGACAGAAAAGGCCTTGTGGCTGGGGCAGCAGAGCTCAGACTTAAAGAATGCCTGGAGGTGGAGATGAGGAGGGAGGCAGGTGCAGGTATAGGATTCAGGATGCCCTCCTTCATCTGACCCTGGGTGTGGGGACAGCCAGGGCAAAACCTCAGTGACCGGAAAGGAGGCGGGTCTCTGGATGGTGGTCACATGCTGAAAAGCCACAAGAGAGGCTGGAGCCATGGGCTTCGGGAATCCTTTGGTCCCATCACTTTAAGGAAAACAGCCAGGCATTGGGATCATTCCCTTTGGGCTCTGGTCACCCTATGGGTGAGTGGTCACCTGTTGCTGGGCATGGAGACAGTTTAGGTGCTTCATCTCCTTCTCCAAAGGGGAAGCCCAGGGGAAACTGAATCAAGGAGTGGGGTGAACCCAGCCCAGGCTGGACATCTCCACAGAGGGGCTCAAGCCCCACAGGACCCACTGAGGGACATGGGGATGTCTGGAATAGACCCTTCTGTCTGGCCAGGATGGAGTGCAGAGCCAACTGTGGGATGCTGGGGCTGGGCAGGCCCTATTACAGATCAGGAAACTGAGGCGCAGGGAGGGAAATGATCTTCCCAGGGCCCCCCCCCCCCAGGAGTCAGGAGCAGAATTGGGATTTGAACGCAGATCCTGAGATACCAATCTAAGACCTTTTTCTACACACAGTAGATTCTGGAGTGTAGGGGTTCCCCTACCCAAAGGGAATAGTTATGGGACCTTCCTGCCCCCAGGGAACTGCCAGTCTAACAACTCTGTCTGAACAAGCCACAGACTCACTGCGGGCTTCAGAGAGACGTCCTTGGGCACTGCTAGGGCCATGATGCATGCAGGAGTCAGAAGTTCAAATCTAGCCTCAGACATTTACTACCCTAAGCCTGGGTGACTGCAACTCCAGGAGTCCTGATTCCTATCTGGCCACTGGACTCAGATGGCTCTAAAGTGAGGCTGGGGACTTAGCACAGCCCCCCACTCCAGTCTCGTTCTTGTGTTGTCAAGGCATCAGCTCCCTGATTTTGGGGTCTTCTTGGAGAATGAAGGACAAGCATCCTGTCTACCTTGGGCAAGTCCCTGGCCCTGTCTGCCTCAGTTTCCCCATCTGTCAAATGATCTGGAGAAGGAAACGACAACCCCCCTCCCAGGGTCTCTGGGGGTCATGGAGAGTCGGACACAATTGAAAAGTGACAACAAAAGCAACAATAATGCTGGCTAAATGAAAAGGGTCCAGTGTCCCCCTCGACCCACTGATGCACAGGAGGCCCTTAGAAGGGCCACGACTCTCATCATTCTAGAAAGTCAAGGCTGATGTCATTACAGAAAACAGATACTGCAGACCTGACATCGACCCTAGGAAAACAATTCAATAGCTGGATCTTTGGGAAAAAACTGTCAACACTTACACTGTTGGTGGAGTTGCATATTGCTTGGAAAAAATCATCTAGGTATACTATGCTGTGGTTGGGAGAAAGCTGATCTCACCCCTTGAAGCTGTGACCTCATCACTTGGGAAAAGGCCTGTCTGCAGAGTAGATCCCTGGTAACTGTGACAGTACAAGACAGAAAAGAGACCATCAGTTTAAAGCTAGGTGGGCTAGCTGTGGCCGGGTCCTCCAATCAGCTCCTCAATTGGCACATGCCAAAGGTGCAGGATGTCCTCCTTCATTTGAGAAAGGTTAGGTTTGTTTGAATGTTTGGGGCAGCAGAATTGGGACATCTTTAGTATAGGGAACCCACTCAACAAAGGCAGGAGGACAGCTTGGCCCGAGGTTGGACTTAGACCCAGGTCTTCATATCCACTATGGCATACTGCTTCTAGTAAAGGTTACACAATTTGGGAGAAAAAAGTTTTTAAATAAGATGGAAAGAGAATTGCATCTACACAAAATACCTGGCCATGAGAACTTACGGCAACCCCCTTAGTTCTCTCTGTGACCTATAGCCTGGAGGTGATGCGGTGGGGGGCAGGAGACAAGGACACAAGGAGCTGGCTTTTTGCCAGTCTGTTCTCATGGTCCTGGGAAATGTGTCAGCATCATCCAATTCCCAGAGGTCAGGGAAGACGCCCAGGGATAAGAGGTCACATGGGGGGGAAGGTCAGGAATGCCAGTGCTCAGCGGCCTGGTCCATCCCCTGCTTCCCCCCCCCCCCTTCACCCGGTGTCTGCTCTGTTCTCATGTCTGCCTAGGGCCAGGTGAAGGGGGTCTGGGAATGTGAGGCCCTGGCTCTAGAGCAGGGATTGGTTTGATTATTTTTGTAAGGAAGGGGTTAGCCTCTTGGGTGCTGGGACTAAGGCTTCCTGACTCCCAGTCAACATCGTGGGCACTCCATGCCCAGAACTAGACCAGCCCTGACTGACAGTCATCTCCTAGGGCCTCTCTACCCTTGCCAGATTTTTTTTTTCTTCTGGGTCACTTAACCTTTCCGGGTCTCAGTGTCTCTGCCTGTAAAATGGGGGGAGGGCGGAAGGAAAGACAGTGCCCCACAGGGGGTCCTTCCAGATCCAAATCCACATGCCTATGATCCCTGCTCTGGAAAACCAAAAAAAGGGAAAGCCCTAAGTCCCAGGAAGAGGCAGGTGATGAGAGCCACTGACTGTCGGAGAGGAATGGAGAAAACCATGACCAAAAAGTTGCATTTCCATTAGTTCCACTGGAAAAGACAGAAACAGAGAAAAAGACTGGGACCCCCAACCCAGGGCCTGGGAGTGAGAGAAAACCTAGGACCCTGCTCTGGGAACAGCAGGAAGGCACAGAGAAGGCAGAACTACTCAACCCCCGGTTTTGCTTCTTTTTCTTGGAGAAGGATATTTTGCTTGGACTGGAAAGGAAAGCACAGAAATGGGAAGAGAAGTGACCCCCCAAATACAGAGAGAGGAGGAGGAAGAGAAATATAGAAGGGAAGGGGGCAGCTAGACTTGAGTTCAAATTCAGCCTCAGACACTTAATTACCTAGCTGTGTGACCTTGGGCAAGTCACTTAACCCCATTGCCTTAAATAAATAAAATATTTAAAAAAAAAGAAAAGAGGGATGGGAGGAGGAAGAGGGGAGCCAACGTCCCCCATGAAGAGGAGACAAAGGCAGGTGTGGAAGTTATTACATACTTAAAAAGAAAAGTCAGTCCACACAAAAGAGCTGGGTCTTGGTGCAATTCTGTCCTGTTCCACATTGATGAAAACACTTCTTTTATGTGGTGTTTGTTAAGTTCAGAGAAAAAAAGAAAACAAAAATGGGAAAAAAGGAAAGAGCGAAGGGAGCCCTGCTATAGGAAGTCCACAGTTCTGATGGGCCTCCAAGGGAGGGAAGATCCGAGGGCGGGGCTAAGGTGGGGGCCCCAGGGGTGCATTAGGAGGGGCTCCATGGAGGAGGAGCTGGGCTGACCCCTGGAAGACCAGAATTCAAATCCAGCCTTGGTATTTCCAGGTCAGGTGGTCCTGACCAGTCCCTTCCCTGTGCATCCGGGCTTTCCTCCTCGGTGACCTGGAGACCACCCCAGCTTTCAGCTCCAGGGCTTCTGGGGGGCCTAAGGAGCACTTGGCATGACTTCAGCCTTAGCTGCTCCAGTCACTCACCAGCTTTCACCCAAAGAGCGCTTTGGTGAGGGAGGGGGCTGCTTGGCTCCATCTTGGGGGTATTTGTCTTTGGGGGCAGGTTAACCTGAAGGCCTCTAAAGTTTTTTCCAACTGTGGAGCTTCACTGGAGTCATGCAGAAGATTAATGGGTTGCCCCGCTAACTTTCCAGTTAGATAAACAGCCAACGCTTGGCGGAACGGCCAACATCCACAACCCCCCAGCCTGGCCCCGCTCCCACCCTCGGATTCCTGAAACCCATGCTCATTCATCTCGACTGGGAGAGCAGGGGCCTCCTAAGCAGGACTCTGCCCGGCCCTTGGCCTCAGCCTGGTGTGGCCTTGGGGTGGGGGCATGGGGCCACACGGGCCCAGGGGCCAACCTCTGGGCATCCTCCATCCCCCAAGGCTTCTATGCCTCACGGCCACCCCATTGCCATGCCCAGAAAGCTCTGGGGACTTGGGTGGAGGAGCAAGGGCCAGCACCTGGCCTGGGACCCAGAGAGTCCCAACCTCCCAGCAAGGGCTCCTCAGAACCCCGGGGGAGGCCAGTGAGGACTCCTATGGGCCCAACCCAGCTCCAGGGTCACAGCAGTAGGCTCTCTGCTTGTGAGAACAGTGGGGGGGGGGAGAGAGCATTTCCTTCACATCTGCTCACCCAAGCCCAGTACTGACATCAAAGCTTCCTAGCCCGAGGCCCCCTCCCTCCAACAGCCTGCAACTCGGAATTCTTCAGAGATCCGCTGTGAAGAGATCATGGCCTTAGAACCAGAAAGGACAGCAAGAGCATCTGGCCTCTTCCCTCCTTTGACAAATGAGGAAACTGAGGTTCAGAGGTGGATGTGCCCCATACTGCACCTGGAGCAAATGAAAAATCAGAATTCGAATCCAAGACCCTCTCCATCCCCAGCATGTTGCTGCCTGACCATTAGGATGGGTCCTGGCTTCTGTATTTTGGGGGACACTGAAATGTTCCCCCTCGTAATCCTCAGGAAACAAAGACTAAGGCTGCCAACCTGGGCTGGGTAAGTGGGAAGCCATTCGATAGCCCCCTCCATGCAGACCCCAGCCCCTACATGGTGGCCACTGGGTAGCAGTTGGTTTTCCTGCCAGAAGACAAAGGGGGTGTGTGTTGGAGTGGAGACTCAAGAGGATGACTGGGCCACGCATCCCCAGATGCCAGCAGGAACAGCAAGGAGGCTCTTGGTCTTGTCTCTAGCGGGCAGCCCTGCTGGTGGTGACCTTGAGACGCTGGTGGTGACTTTGAGACACTGGTGGGGCCACATGGGCCCTGGCTCCTGGGGCCTACCCAGGGAGGGAAGGGGGGTCTGGGGAGACACAGCCTGCAGGACTGAGCAGCAGGACTGAGCAGGGATACTTCCCGTCCCCTCCAACTGGAGGGCATCACCATTCCTATCTCTACCTGGAGCCCCCGCACTGGACTTTGTGGGTACATAGAAGCCTCGGTGTCCCAAATGCCTTCCTGCCTCAGCTTCCCAGCATCCAGCCTAATGTCACAGGCCAGAGCCTCAGCTCTCCCTGTTCCAAGGCCACTGTCTCTCTGTCTGCCGTGCCAGGAGTCTCTCCAGGTTCAAGCCTACCATGTCAGCCAACCCTTGCCACAGATATGGGGAACTTGGCTCTGGGGACAACAGCAATGGAACCACTTTCCTCTGTGACCTAACGGGTTTATTCATTGAGAAGAGGCCCGAGAGCTTCATCTGGGTGCCTGCCCAGGTGGGTCCAGGGGCCCCCACAATTGCCTCTTCAGCAGCCGCCAGGAGGCTTCGGTTCTCACGCTCTGGAGTCACAAAGGCTTCTGGCCACCACTCTGATGGATATTCTCTCCACAAGCTCAGCCTGCTGGGAGTAAGGTGGCGTGGCACAATAACACCTGCCGCATTTGTGGAGATAGGCACCTGAGAGCTGCATCCAGGGCATCTGGAGGGGAAACTAGGATGCACCATCATATTCCCAAGGCACAAGTGGTTCAGCTGGCTTCTCTTACTGGAGCCTGTCTTCACAACTGTCCTCAGCTTTGGGTCAGGCCACCCTCCAATGAAGAGAGGATAGGGATGAGGAGGATACAAATTGCTCTATGAGCCCCGCACCTCCTGTGCCACTGAGAACTCAGCCACCTTGAGTCTGCTGGGCCAGGCAAGGACTTTGGTAGAACAAGTCTGGTCTCCCAGAAGACTATGGCTTCAACAAATAACAGCAAAGATTCAGATTCTGAAGGCCCCCTCCCTGCCAGTGGAGAGGGGAGAGGAGACAGGCCTGAGTTCCAGGCCTAGTCACAGACAAGTCTCATCTTATTCTGGGTCTCAGTTTCCATATCCATAAAATGAGTGGTTTGGGAAAAGTCCCCTCAGGTCTCTGATACAAGTCTGCTGACCTCAGCCTGGCCTCGAGGTGGCCTTGAATGCATCAAGGGATGGTGCTGCTGTTCCTGCGTTCCTGGTCACTGGGGGCACCTGGGGTTGGCCTTCCTTCTCCACCTTTTCTCACTTATGACCATACACATTCACAGCCCCAAAAGCCTCCATGCTGTTCAGCTAACAATGGAGCCAATTGAAAGCTATCGGGGCCAACAGAACCATCCCCTGCTCATCGATCCATAAACCAATGTTTATTTAGTACTTAAGGGGCTCCTGGGGAGCAGTGAGTGGACCCCCAGGCTTGGGTCAGGAAGACTTGGACTCCACCTGTCTCTGACCCAGTCTAGCTGCACAGCCCTGGGTAAGCCCAGAAGGTGCTTTGGGGCCTCTGAGATCTCTTCCAGCTCTAAATCTATGGCCCAGGATCCTCCCAAGGGCCAGCCTGGTCCAAGTGTGGAGGAGAAGGCCTGTATGCTCTGAGGTCTCTCTCCCATCTCTGAGCCCAGGACACGTGGCCGTCCTGTTGAGAAGCCATCCAACCACCGGAGAAGCCCAGATGTCTACCCTTATTCTTGCAGTGCAGCTGATGGACATATGCCAGGCAAGGATCAGCCTCCATTTCCCTCCTGGGGCTCATCAGCTGCCCAGACTCGGGGTCTGGGACACGAATCTGCTTCAAAGTGGGATATTCTGAGAGGAAAGCCAGTACAGGGGAGGAATATGGACTGCAGTCGACCACCTGGGTGGTCCCAAACCTGGCCTCAGTGTCCTAATCTGTAAAATAAAGTCTCTTTGGACTATAAAATCCCATGACCTTCATGCAATTTCCTGCCAACAGCTCTCAAGGCTTGGCAAGCCCAATTCCCAATGAACTCCTTGGGAAAACAAATTAAGAGGCACAGAGACTTGATCCTATCATCCCGTCCCTCTCCCCAGGTGTTCCTGAAGAGTTGTTTGGACAGCAACCTGATCTAGAGCCGGCTGCTGACCGGTCCTGCCCCGCAGACCCACGCAGAGACTGGGGTTTTTAATTTGGAGAATTTATTAATTTCCTAAGAATGTGGCCTTAATAAGAAACTCTGAGAAGAAATTGCTACATTGGGCAGCTCTCTCTCATCTTCATGACCCTTGAGAGACATCCCCAACTGATGGTGGTTTGGCTCTGATGGCAACTTCCAGCGTTGGGGGGCCCCCCCCTGCCAGGGAAGCCCATGTGACTCTTGGGGACAGCTCTCAGGGCTGTGGATTACATTCAGCTTTTCCTAATAGCCAGTGGATCAAATGTCGAAGTGTGGGGGGTGTCAGACAATCTGCCTTTGGTACCCCTCTGTGAAAATGGAAACTGGGGATGGGAAGGGGGGGTTCTAAGAATAAAAATAATTTCAAAGGAAGCTTCCCCTGACCTCAAGCCTATCTGGCCTTTTTTGCTACTCCCCCCACCCTAGACCCCTCCCCCTGGCCCTGGTTTTGCCTGGGGGGGGCGGCGGCATGCAGAATCAAGGTAATCCTGCTTCCCCTCACAATCTGAAGCTAACTTTGAGAATGACATCCTAATAACAGAAAGCCAGCCTGGGCTGTTGACCTCTGCTATTCCATGACCCTGCTCTCCGCTCCAAGACAGGAAGGGAACAGCTGCTGGGTGACCACATTTGACCAAATCTACTCCCCAAAGAGATGAGAAAATGTACCCTCTCCTTCCCATGAGATGTGGGGGTCTGTGGGTGTAGAATATTACATACAGCATCTAGTATGGTCAGTGAGCAGATGGGTGATTCTACCAAACTAATTTGTTTTTGTCTTTTTTCCTTGTTGTAAGGGAAGTCCCCCACCCACTTTACATCCCTGGAAGGGAAACAGGGAAGGGATGTCTAAAGAAATATGAATGATAGAGAAACAAAGTTGATCAATAACCCAGCCAGAGCAGGGGGATTGCAGGTTAATACACTCCAACAACGGACAAAAACACACACTTCCGTCCAGATGCAAATCGAAATCCAGGCAAGAGCTTCAGATGAAAATCCAAAACTCTCCTCCTTCCTGGGCCTCTATCCCTCCCACATCCCACTGCTGCTGACCCATGGAGTCAGACCTATGGTAAGCCTCTACTGGCCAAGAGCTCAGACAAATGGCCCAGGGACATTTCCTTTTCAAAAAAAGAAAATGGATCAGTAACTTGCTTTCATATCACCTTCATTTCTGGATACATCCCTCTCTTCTCCCCTCCCCAGCCCAGGGGGCCTTCCCTTGAAACAGGAATTAAAACAGAAAAAAGAAAACAGCTCCACAAACCCACTACAATCAGGATCCTGGATCACAGGATTTGGTTCCTGCTCTCTAACTGTGGGTGTCCTTTGGGGTTCTGCCCTGGGTCCTACTCTCTTCTCCTTCCAGACTACTTCACCTGGTGAGCTCATCAACTCCCATAGATTTAATGACCACCTATCTCCATGTTGAAGCTTCTCACGTCTCCCTAACTTGTCCCAACCACTCTGCTGACCTCCAACCTCATATCTACAATTGCCTTTCAGTCACTACCAACTGGATTTCAGTAGAAGTCTTAAACTTGGGGTGGCTAGGTGGCGCAGTGGATAAAGCACTGGCCCTGGAGTCAGGAGTACCTGGGTTCAAATCTGGTCTCAGACACTTAATAATTACCTAGCTGTGTGTGTGGCCCTGGGCAAGCCACTTAACCCCATTTGCCTTGCAAAAAAAAAAAAAAAAAAGAAAAGAAATCTTAAACTTGATATATCCAAAACAGAATTCAATATCTTCCTCCCTATCCTATTATTGTGTAAGGCATCCCCTTCCTCCCTGGTCCCTCCAGTTTTCAACCTAGGGGTCATCCTGGATTCTTCACTATCACCCTCCATTTCCAAGTTGTTGCCAAAGCCAGCTGATTACATCTTTGTATAATCTCTCAAAATCCCTTCTCTCCCTCTCTTCTTTGAACCCGCCACCAACCTGGTACAGACCCTCATCTCCTTGGGATGCCATTATTATTTGCAATAGCGAGTCTTTCCATCATCTGATCAACCACCAAAGGGATTTTTCCTAAAGTCTGGGAGGTCTCCTCAGCCACATCAGCCCCTACTCAATAACTCACTGTGATTCCTCTATTTGAGGAATTGATATCCAACTTTCTCTATTTGAGATTCAAAGCCCTTCACCCCCTGCCCTCTCCTACATCCTCAGGTTTCTCACACCTTACACCCCTGCATGTCCTCTTCCATTCACTGACTCAGGCTTTCTGGCTGTCCCAAGAACAAGACCCTCTATCTCTCCACTCTGGCCATTCTGCTTTACCTCCTGGATTCCCTAATTTCCTTAAGTCTCAACTAAATGCCACTCTTAGTTCCAGTGCCTTCCCTCTTGGATGGAGCTTGTTTGTATGCATTTATTTATAGTTTGACTTTCTCATTAGATTGCAAGCTTCTTGAGGGCAGGAACGGTTTGTACCCTCCAAGCTTAACTAGTGCCTGCCAAATGCAGGTGTTTAGTAAATGCTCATTGACTGACTGATGAAGGACTTATGATCACCTAGGCCAATTCATTCTCTCTACAGGCAAAGACTCAGAAGCAGAGGCAGGTGAAGTGGCTTCCCTAGGATGCTCTCCTCCTCAGTATCAGTGCTGTCCCTATTTTCAGAGCTGCTGTCCTATTCTTTTCCTCCTCTTCATTTCACACCCCATTTCACAGAACATAATACTCCGTGACATTCCTGTGCCATCATTTCTTTCACCATTCCCCAATGGATGGGAGTTCACTCTATCTCTAGATATCGGCCACTACCAAAAATGTTACTCTTATGTAGTGTATATTATTTCTGTCTCAGATCAACTTGAAAGACAATGACCACTTGGAAAATGCCACTGTCCTCTAGCTTGCTGTGAAATCCAGGGCAGTCAAAGTGTGTGAATGGTTCAATCACTTTTCCTGTGGAATTTCAAACTGGAGATTGGCCAGATCCAGAAGGGAAAAATGCCCCCAGCTTGGTTTCTACTTTTTGTCCTCTTAGCCTGTTTCTGGATTTGAGGCAAGTTGCTTAAAAGTGCATTTTTCTTTTAGGAGGTGAATTGGAACCATCTTCCCAGTAGTGGTTTACACTCTATAGATCTCCCTGTGAGAAGCGCTCCTCTGTCTTCTGGGACGTTAGGCAGCCAGAGGACATTTCAAGGGCTGGTCCCAACAATAAAGGCAAAACTTGAGCTTCAAGGGTTCTCAATAATCTGCCTCTTTCTTTGATGCTCACAGCAATGCAGAAATGGAAAGAAAGCAAGAAGAAAGGAGGAAATTTACATTTTCTGGTCTAACTGCCAGTGAGGAAGCAAAAGGAGTGTTTGGGTTTGTTTTTTTTTTAGTTTTTTGCAAGTCAAACGGGGTTAAGTGGCTTGCCCAAGGCCACACAGCTAGGTAATTATTAAGTATCTGAGACCGGATTTGAACCCAGGTACTCCTGACTCCAGAGCCAGTGCTTTATCCACTATGCCACCTAGCCGCCCCAGTTGGTTTGTTTTTAAAACAGAAGGTGAGTTCTTTACTTGCTCCCCATCAGCCAGCCAGCAAGGGTCTGAAGGCTGGACCTGAATTTGAGTTTTCCTGACTCCAGGCTCTGTGAGGAAGCAATCAAACAACTAGAAGGCCCTTAACATAGAGGGTGACCCACAGCAGACGCTATGGTTCCCTGCTCCCAGTTTCTTGACAAAGACCAGTCTTGTCTTTGGCTATGTTCTATGTGCATCTTTTGTTTCTATAGTTGTCCTTTGACTTTTCTTTCTACTGTCCACGTACTCCCATTCTCAGGATGCAGAAAGACACATGATGAAGGTGTCTCACTCCTCTTATGAAGTAGGCTCTGTTTCTGTGTTCCAGAAAGGATCTACTCTGTTAGCAATGCCTGCTGTGGCATTTCCCTGTAACAGTTCTTTCCATAAAAGTGTATGGGGCCATTGAAGTCTCAGATTAGAGTAAGAATTGGACCATGGAGTCCAATCCTGCCTTTTTGCAAATAAGGAAACTGAGGCTGAGAGAGGTTAACTAACTTGTATATCCACACTGGAGTGTTTCTAGAAGGACATGAGCAAGGACAGGCAAGGCAGGAGCTGGCAAGGATGGCCTGTGATCTCACCAGGGCAAAGAGAGTGATGGAATGCTCAGATGAGATCCAGGAAAATAATAAAGACATCAATTCTGTCTCCATGAGGTCTGTGCTAAGAGCATTCTTCTAGGGCCTCAAATGACACACTAGATACTGAACTGGTCTGATGGGAAGATGTGGCCAGGTGATAAATATTAAATGATATTTGTTTTATGACTGAAATGACTAGAAAGACATAAACCTCCTTCATAGGAAAATATGAGAATTCTAAATAACCCTCTCCCACCTCAGACAGCATTCTTAATGGGGTAGTCACTCAGAAACAAAACTTTCCATTTGGCCATCTGACACTATAGGTGGTGAAAAGAGACATGCATTTTGGTTTTCTTGCTGTTCTAAAATATACTAAAACCCTTGGGGCGGCTAGGTGGCGCAGTGGATAGAGCACTGGCCTTGGAGTCAGGAGTACCTGAGTTCAAATCCAGCCTCAGACACTTAATAATTCCCTAGCTGTGTGGTCTTGGGCAAGCTGCTTAACCCCACTGCCTTTCAAAAACTAAAAAAAAAAAGAAAAAAAATACACACACACACACACACACACACACACTCACACACTAAAACCCTTAAAAAAACACTGATTTGTGGCAGCGCAATGAGTGGGGAAGTGGGGAAGAGAGAAAGACAGGATTTTGATGGAAGAATCCTGGGTTCAAGTCCTGACTTCAAAACCATCTGGGTCAACACTTCACATATAGGAAAACTGAGGCCCAAAGGACTGGAACCATGGTCTTTGGCTCCAAACCCAATGTTCTTGCCTCTATGCCCAACCAAGGATTAGCATCATGACTTCTGGAGGGAGTTGACAAGGAATGCACATCTTTGGTCAGTATGTCCAAGAACCAAACATTCAAGCCTTCTCCTTGTGCCATCCTGCAGGACTGCAGGACCCATCTCTCCATCTCTGGGGGCTGTGGTTTGGGTCTCCATGGATGGGAATCCCAGCTCCAGCTGCTTCTGGCCAAGTAGATTCAGGAGTTTTCTGAGGTTCTGAGCACCTCCCAAAGGCATTGGGGACTATCCTTCTGGTGGACTACAGAGGTGGGCCTGGCACGTGGCAAACACTGACCATCCATCCTCAGACCTCAAGGCAGAGCCGGCCTGCAACAGGCTCTCAGCACTCTCTGATTCTGGGCCTTCCACCCACAGCTTCTTCCTTGGATTCCCAGGGATGTGTGGCTGAGATCACACTAGCTGTGTGAGACCCCAGGTCTACCAACATTCCTTGGGTGCAGTGAGCAGTTCAGTGGTTGGCAGCTCTGCTGTGCCCACTCAAAGTGGGTCCCATTCTCATCTCTGTGTGATAGGTCTGCCATGGTCGTTCTCTCTGGAAGACTCACAGCGGTGCCAGCACAATCTCAGAGACTGGAGGTTGGGGAAGCTCAGTAAGGCAAGGGGAGAAGAGAGAAGGGGTGGGGCTGGCTCATCTACCCTTCTCTGGTATCCTGGCTAAGGGAATGACCAGTCTTGGACAGATCTTACTGCTAGGGTGATTCCCTTGCATGGGAGCACCAGCTGCTTTCTTGTCATTTCCTCCATGGCCATTCCTGGCTCTGCCCTGTGGGGCCAGACTTCAAATCTTGCCACCAAGGCCCACTGGCTGTATGACCTTGGGCAGCTCATACAACCCCCAGGATCTCACTACCTCATAGGTAAAATAAAGGGGCTCAACTAGATGTCATTAGAAGTCCCTAAAGATTGGATATCTGTGATCACCAGTGGGAGATGGAAGAAAGAATGTGAACAAATGTGGATCAAACCCCTATTATGTGCCAGTCACTAATACAGGTGGTAAAATTATTCTCTCACTTAAGAGCAGATCCAACCCAAAGCATAAATAACCAAGGAAGACAACCTGGTGAAGCGGTTCACTCTTCTCTGGGTTTGACATGGCCAGAGCCTTGACCTAATTCTCAAACTGCACACTTGAAGTCACCAGCCATCCTCTGGAGATGGCCCCAGTATCCTCCCTCAGCCTCCTGGCCCGGCAAATAAAGATCCAGGGGAGCCCAAGTCTTCATGCTGGGCCCTCTGGGGCATGGTTCTGCACCCCTCCATTCAGTCTGGGAGGACTTGAGCTCTTGTTCCTTATGCCAATGTGAACAAAACCCTACTGCATACCCCCAATGCACACTAGGCCAGGACCCCAGGTCTGGCAGCCACCGGGGAAGAGTCTGCATCTCCTGCTGCTCACCATTGGCTCTTGTTGTCCAGTACAAAAGCACCAGCCTTGGGAGATATGCTACCAGTCACAGGCAGAGATCCACACTGCGGAGGGTCCAGGAGTCCCCCTCTCCTCCCTCATGGTGGATGTCCCTGAGGACCAGGATTCCTTCTGAGAGCCCCTGTGTCCATTTCTCCTGTGTTTGTAGGTCACAGTAACTATTCTCAGAGAAGGCAGCTGTCCCTATAATACAATTCCCCCTTCAGTCTAAACTGAGTGTTTCCTGAACTGGTAACACTAATGGTCTGACACCCTCCCCAACATGGAAGGGACAATGGCAATCAACCCTGCTCCCAAGGGGCTAGGGAACCGATGGCTAAAAGAGGCCAAAGCTCCAAGGAAATGGACTACATTCAAGAGAGCTCCTGGGTAGCCAACTACCAAGACTTCTGCAACCAGGAAATACCTCCCCTAGGATCTGTCCCCACTGTCCCTATCCCAAGGGAACTTGTGCTATACAAAGACATAACAGTTAATAGGTTATCTCTGCTTCATAGACTGCTGCCGCTGAAGAATGTCTAGCTCTGTGGCTAATGCCATCGCTAGCTGAGCTGAGCACTGACTCTCACACTGCAGATCCCATCTGTCCATGGAGCCTGACCCAAGATTCCAGCACCCCAGGGTCCACAACAGATGAGAGATCAGTCAGTGTGTATGCATGTGTGTCTATCTGGATATGCATATGTGTGTGAGTGTGTGCATGCTCCCCTCCCAACTTACATGGCTCCCTGGCGATGAACTGAGGGGCAGTGCTGGGCAGAGGAGTGCTGGGGTTTGGGGTCCCAACCAGTTTGCTCTTGGCCATCTTCGTGTTTGCCTTGGCAAACTCTAGTCGAAGCGTCTGGGGAATTTCAGGATCGAAGCGAATACCCTGAAGGGACAGAGAACAAATAGGAGGTGTTGGCGCTGTCTTTGAATCCAACCTAAAGACTGAAAAACCAGACCACGGGCCACAAGAGAGTCCTGCCTGGTGCCCCCTGATGACCCACCACCCGTGGTTGGCCAATTCCCAGGGAAGCCGGTCTTCCTAAGCAAGGTCACTTTCATCTCCCTTACACTGTAATTTCATCAAGACAGGTTTTATTGATTCTTCAAATGGCATTGTAATACTTTAGTGCTTAAGGGAAGATTTCAGATAAGATTTCAAAACAGAAATGAGTAAGCTTTGGTCTGATACATGAGACCCTTCCCAACAAAGCCCCAAACAAATCCTCCTAGCAACCTCTGGGAAAGGAAGCCTGCTGATTGCTATCAGAAGGTTGTGCTAGCCTCTAACCCTCCCAGCCTGGCTGGTATGTCTGCCAGCCCCCACTCAGGGACCTGTCTTCTAATGCCAGTGGATCATGGACATCCTTGGCATGGCCTCTTTCAACACATCTTCCCTGCATTCTTCACACCTGTCATTTCTAACAGAGCAGCACAATGGGCCGTTCCACTCTGATACCCTGCTTTTCTAAGAGGGCCCTTCCTCAATCTTTGTATACCGCAGAAGAATTTTACATTGATCCTTTAAAATGGATTTCTGGGAAGACTTGGAAGAACTGAGGTGGAGTGATGCAAACCAAAGAATGAGTTATACAATGATTTCAAAACTGACCATAAAACAACTTGAGGTTATGTGACTAAAAAAAAGGAAAGAAATTTAAAAGTTAAAACAACTTGAAAAGCCTTAAGAATTAGGATTGATTCTAGAAGACCAGTCATGTTACCCACCTCCTGGCAGAGGCAATAGTCTCTTGCTAGAGAATGAGGCCCACATTTTTAAACCCAGCCAAAACCATTCAAATCTGATTTGCTTGACTGTAGGTCTTTGTTATAGGCAGAGGATGGCTTTCCTTTGGGGAAGCTGTAATATTGGAAAGGGTGATAGTGGTGCTCCCCCCAAATTAAGACAAACATCAATGAAAGATCCATAAAAATATAGACAAGACAAGGAGTTCAGAACAGAACTCAGACAAACAGGGCAGGGATGAATGCACCAAGTGTGATGGATGCTGAAGAAATAAAGGATGTCAGATTTACCAGCTTATACACAATACTCCTCTCCCCGCAAACAAACACACACATGGACAAGTTAGCTTGTTGATGACTGTTCAAGGTCATAAGGAAAAAATATATTTATTTTAAACAGGATTTCAAAACTTTCCCCTCATATCCAGTGGGACAGATGAAAGCATCACATTTAAAAGCCAAGCCTGGTTACATCTGAGCTGCCAAGAGTGCTACTGTGGAGAATGAGGATAAGAACAGTAGACAAGGGGTGGGAGAGGTGAAGACACACTTAATCCCCTTTATATAAGCCTACTATGTGTCACACCTTCCTTGCCTCTTCCCTGGATGACTGCAAGAGTTTTCTCATTAGTTGTCCTGTCTCTCTTCCATCTCCTAGTGGCCAAATTGAAATGTCCAAAACCCAGATCTCAGCAGGCCACTCACCTGCTCCAGAAGCACGAGTGGTTCCCACTGTCTCTAGGACATCTCTATTTGTTCTTTAAAGTCCTTCAGGTTATCTTTGCAACATTTCTTCTCATTTGCCCCTCTCCAATAATCTCTTTCCTACCACATTATGTTACATAATCTCTCTCAGGCAGGGCAAGAGCACTGTATCAATCATCAGATAGGGTGCCAAGAGCTGAGGAGGTCCCTTCTCTGAAGGAGCCCCCAAGCTCAGTTCCTTCTGTAGATCCCTCTCCCAACTAATCTCCATGGCTGCCTCTCCTCCCACTCTCTCAATGGAGAATGTTATTTCACATCTGACAGAACACATAGCAGCCGTCACCAAAGCTCCCTCTTCCTCTCTTCCTGTCACTCAGGTGCTTTTGTCCCTCTCTCTTTCAGCTCAGTCAGACATCATGAAGTGGTGGCATCCATTCTCTCTCACTTATCTCCAATCTATCCCTTGTTACTGCCTACAGTCAAGCCTGTGTCTCCCCCATCTTGATCCAGAAATTCCTACTGGCTAGCATCCTGGATCTCCTTTTCTGTCTGTCTGTCTACAATAGGTGCTCTTCACTTTCTATCTTTTCACACTTCATTCTCATCATTCCACTCAAAGTGTTCTATTCAAAGTTGCTGGTTAATTTTCCAACAAAAAAAGGCATTTTTGGGGTGGCTAGGTGGCACAGTGGATAAAGCACCGGCCCTGGAGTCAGGAGTACCTGATTTCAAATCTGGCCTCAGACACTTAATAATTACCTAGCTGTGTGGCCTTGGGCAAGCCACTAACCCCATTTGCCTTGCAAAAAAAAAAAAAGGCATTTCCTCAACCCTCATTCTCCTTGACTTCTCTGCAGCCTGACACTGATGATCACCTTCCCCTTGATATTCTCGTCTAAGCTTTGGGATACCATTTTCTCCTGGTTCTCCTCCTACTCCTCTGACTCTGATGTGGGATCTTCAGACTCCATTTGCATTTATTCATTCTCCACTGGGTTCTCTTCTCTTCTCCCTTTATTTCTACCTCACTTGGTGGTCACCAACTCTCATAGACTGAACTATCACTTCTGGCAAATGACTCTCCGATCTATTTGTCTAGCCTGAATTCCTTCACTGACCTCTCCAGCTTCAAATCTTAGATCTGAAAGTCCTAGAGACATCATGAGTTCATGATCTTTCCCCACAATCCCTCCCCTGTTCTTACCTTCCTATCAAAGGAACCACCAGCCTCCCAACTTTGGTGTCCTCAATTCCTCACTATTTCTCACCTCTGCCCCTCTAAACAATTTGTTGCTAAGGCCTGGTGATTACACCAACATCTCTTGAATCCATCCCCTTGTATCCTCTAACACTGCCCTCACTCCTTCTCCCTGCAGTTCCACATCACCTCCTAGCTGGAACACTGCAATAGCTACTGGTGGGTCTACCTGCCTCCTCAAGTCTCTCCCAAATCCTACTATCTTCCCTTTGACCACAGAGGTGATTGTCCTAAAGCTCAAGCCACTCATGACATAGATCATGTTGCTACCTTCCCCTCCCCATTGCCCCTCAGTAAACTCCAGGGACTCTTCCCCTCCAGAATCAAATACAAAATCCTGAGAGGCATTAAAGCCCTGCCACCCTCAATCCCCAATCTTCTATCTTATACCTTTTCTCCTCCACTATGGATGATTTAATACAGAACCACTGGGCTCTTGGTTGTTCCTCTCATAAGACACAAGATCTCCTAAGTCCTGGCCTGTTCTCTGGCTGTCCCCCCATGTCTGAAATGCTCTCCTCTTCCTGACTGCCTGTACATCTCAGTGAAAATTCCACCCCTCTTAATTCTAGTGCCTTCCCTCCATTATTAGAAATCTCTAACTTACTTGTCTATAGCTTTTTTGACTATAGCGGTTTGCATGCTGTCTTGCCCATAAATTGTCTCCCTTCCTCAAAGGCAGGGACTATCTTTGGCCTTTGTATCCCCAATGCGGGCTGACACATTGCATGTGTTTAATGATTTATAGACATCTTGAGGACATGTATCGTATCTTATTTGTACTTCTCTTCCAACATCAGCCTAGGACTCTTACCTCTTACATGAATCTAAGTAATCCCTCTCATCCTCTAGAAAAATCCTAGAGACGGCTCCACTTTGAAATGGCACAGAGTGCAGCACCGTCTGGGCCCTTACCCTCTGGACACAGAGCCTTGGAAACCCCAAAAGGCCTTAGACAATTCTGTCTCTAATATATTAGGACTTGGCCTCTAGCCAGGACAGTGTGAGAATGCCATCATATCCTGATCCTGTCTTGGCCCAGGCAGACACATTGAGCTGCCTGGCCCTGAGGGGGATGGGGTAGTAAGAACTGTCCCTCATGCCCCCCTTTCCATTCTTCCTTTCCCTTACCCTAAATCATTTTTCCTTCAATAGGAAATGAACAAAAAGTCCCATTCCAAAGAAAATGACTTATTTGTTTCTGGGTTTAGACCAGGGTTTAACCTGGTGAATTTTTTTTAGAAAAGATTTTTTTGATAAATATTATTTCAATAAAATTAGTTTCCTTTGCAATCTTATATGTTTTATTAAATGCATTAAAATCACAACTGAGACAGGGTCTCTAGCCTTCATACAACTTGACTTGGCCAATATGGGTAGAAAACCCAGGCTTGAGTCTCTCAGTGATGGAAGAACCCTGACTTCCATAAGACCATGAATGAAAAGAAATGGGGTGGGGTGGGATGGGAACCACTGTTGAGTGTCACACCCTTGGTGGGAGGTGGGGGAGGACAGGTTGAGACAGGTTGAAACAGGAAGATCTGACAAGGGAAAGGGGTGAGACAACCACTCCCAGGCCCCTAACTAAAGGGAGATCAAGAGTGGCTGCCTTGTGGGCCCAAAGACCAACAGCAGGTAATGTCTGGGCCCCAGATAGTTGTCTTAGAGGCCCGACTGTGCTGCCAAAAACCTATCTAGGAAGGACCCATGAACCTTTTAAATCTGAATCAGATTTCCTATGGAGAGGAATTACATGAATCTAAGTAATCCCTCTCATCCTCTAGAAAAAAACCCAGAGTTGGCTCCATTTTGAAATGGCACAGAGGGCCATCTCTGGTGCTGGTGATTATGCCAACATGTCTCTGCTTCCTATGGAGAGCCTTTTCATGACCTCTCCCTCTACCATATATAGACAAGGAAGGCTGCTAAGCACAAAGCCTGTGCTGGCATCTGTACAGTAGGCCTCCCATGTCACATTAAAACTCTTGGTGCCATGGGACCCACTCAACCCCAGCTCAAAGTATCTGACTGCTGCCCTGAAGCATCAATTGTAGAGGATCTGAGGCCCTGCACCTTAGACCAGTGCCCCAAACTCATAAGGGTTCACAGGGTCAGCCCCTGAGCGAGCCAAGTAGCCTGCCTACCATCTGAGCTTCTCAGTGTGGGATGATGGAGAGAGCACAGCACTGACAGAGGACCTGGCAGACCTGAGCCAAATCCCCCTGTTCCTTTCCCCAATGCCCAGGTCTCTGTTTCTTCATCCATAATAGGTTGGCACCACCCTAAATAAGTTCCTTCTAGTTCTAGAGCTATACTGACCTCTGACTTTCCTATCAGCTCTAGAACTAGGAACCTGAACCACTTTTCCAGATCCTGCCCATCTGATGACACTCCAGTCAAACTAGACCACCCTTAATTCTGATTCCCCAGTGCTGATTTTTCTTTCTCCCCCCTAAATTTGCTCCAGTAACTTCCAAGTCCCAAATGGTTTTCCTCCTCACCTGCTTGCAGAATTTTTTTTAAGATGCCACCTACCCCATGAAGACTGATGCCCCAAATGATCAATTATTGACCATTTTCTAAATGTGAGGCACAAGAGATACAAAGAAAAAGCAAAAATAGCCCTTGCTCTCATTCTAATAGAGTTTATTTACTTATTCTTCCCTTTTCCTCATCTACTTTTTCAGAAGTACTGGACTGGATTTTCTCCTTTATCCTGACTTTCCTCCAGATTGGAACTTCTCTCTCTCTGGAGGTAGGGGAGGGTACCGTGGGCTAGTGGATAGATTTGGTCTCAGAGCCAAGAAGATCCACTAGCTGTGTGACCCTCAACAAATCATTCTTCCTGTCAGCATTCAGAGAAATTCTCAGGTCCTCCTGCCTCCAGGGTCAGTACTCTATCTACTGTGCCACTTAGCTGCCCCTAAGGCAATGGGGTTAAGTGTCTTGACCAAGGTCACACAGCTAGGCAATTATTAATGTCTTAGGCCAGATCTGAACTCAGGTCCTTCTGACTCCAGGGGAGAAATTCTCTTAAGACCAGAAGAGGGGGCGGCTAGGTGGCGCAGTACTTAACGTACCGGCCCTGGAGTCAGGAGTACCTAGGTTCAAATCTGGTCTCAGACACTTAATAATTACCTAGCTGTGTGGCCTTGGACAAGCCCCTTAACCCCATTTGCCTTGCACAAAAACAAAAACAAAAACAAAAAAAAAAAAGGAAAGAAAAAAAAAGACCAGAAGTGGCAGAGCTCTAGAGGATTGCCTAGCATTGGTGGAGGGAATTTCCTCTTGTGGGAGTATCAATGATCTCTTGGATCCAGACTATTCCCCCGACTTTCTGATGCAACCCACACAGCTCCTCCCCCCTCCAAAGGTCATTAGCCCTTTGAAGGTAAAGGACAGTGATGGCTATTTCCCATCACTACAGCCCCATTTCCCAGCCCAGGGTCTTGAGTGCCATGGGTGCTTAACAAGCATCTGAGAAGTTGGAGGCCTCTCCATGGCCTTGCCTTTCTCTTACAGCTCGTTTTAGTGACCCCACCATTGTGTTCCTCATCCAGGCTCTAACATCCTTTTAAAAAAAGCTCCTTCTTTGAAATGACCTAATTTGCTTGGCAGCCTAGGCAGGGGCCAGAGGCTCAGAACCCAGTCACATTCCACTCCCATCTTCAGCAGCAAAGCCTTATTTGGCAATCGATATCCTGCCTCAGGATTAGCCAGGCCCCAAACAGTGTAGATGTATTAAGGGGGAGAAGGGGTATGGAGAGGGGGAGACTTAGGGAGAGAGCCAGAAAGGAGAGAGGAAGGTAGAGAAAGGGTGAGAAACAGAATCTGCCTGGAGGCTTCAGATAGGACCTGAATCACAGATCCCAAGGATTTCACATTGAGTGAGGTTAGAGGGGCTTCTAAACCCAAGGCCTTGGATGATCACTGACTCCAGCCTCTTCCCTTAAAGAAAAGGGGACCCAGGCCGAGGATTTAATGACATCCCCATAGTCAGCAAGGATTTCATTTTGCAAAATTCATCTTTTCTAAACAGATCTATTAGTGAAATGCTTTTGACTTCTGCTAGTTCCTCCCTTGCCTCCCCCCCTTCCACCATAAGTGGGTCCTTATCTCCATGTCCTACAGAAGTGGATGATTTCAGAGACTTTGTCAGTTCCACAATCAATGGGATCCAATTTGTTAGGGTCCGTAGTCTCTCCACCTCCTGGCTTCCTTCAGGTCTCAGTCAATATATTGCCTTCTGCAGGAGGTCTTTTTTTTTAGTGTTCCCTCATCTTACTGATTTCCCCCTCTTGATGATCATTCAATTCTACAATAAAGATATTTCTTGGGTTTCATCATGTTGTCTCTCCCATCATCAAACAATTAATCTTTATTAAGCACCCTACTATGCGCCAGCCCTGTATGAAAGGACTAGAGACAGTCCCGAAAAATAAATAAAAGGCAAAGGACAGCCTAACTTCAAAGAGTTTCCAATCTATGGGGATCATAACAAGAAACAAATATCTACAAAACAAAGGAAATAAGATGAAAAGGCAGGCCACGGAATTAGGAAGGGGAAAGGAAGGCTTCCAATTCAAGAGTGACTTTAGGGATGGCGAGGTGGTGCAGTGGATTAGAGTACCAACCTTGGAGTCAGGAGGACCTGAGTTCAAATGTTACCTCAAATATTTAATAATTACCTAGCTGTGTGACCTTGGGCCAGTCACTTAACTCCACTGTCGAGAGAGAGAGAGAGAGAGAGAGAGAGAGAGAGAGAGAGAGAGAGAGTGTGACTTTAGGTCCGTGGTCAAATCAAAGGAAGGACAGTGTCCCAGTCCTAGGGACAGCTAGAGAGAATGCCCACAGCCCAGAAATGGAGAGGCTTGTTGGAGGAATCGCCCAGAGGCTGGAGCCACTGGGTTTAGACATTCCATGGTGAGGCTCTTGAGAACAAAGACTAGGCTTGAGTTTTGTGCATTTTTCCCTTCTGTGTATCCTTAGCATACAGTTGGAGCTTCATAAATGCTTGCTGAGTGGCTGAGAGTGAGATCCCATCATCCCAGTAGAACCCATGAGAAGTTATTTTTAAGAGTATCACAGACTTAGAATCTCATTTTACAGATGAGGAAACCGAGGCCCTGCTATTTTGAGATATCTCTAAAACACTTAGCACATTACCTGGTCTACAGTAAGTACTTAATAAATGTTTATCTCCTTTTCCATTTCCCATGGATTCCCTTTTCTCAAAGACTTCAAGCTATTACGAGGAAGTTTTTGGAGGGGAAGCAAAAATGGTTAAATCGTCCAGAGGAGAATTGAATGGAACTCTCTATGAACTAGCAAAATGCCTATCAGAAGATTCCAAGGGCCAATCCCCAAAGCTGAAATGTCACAGCCACATGTTGGTGGGCACAAAGTATGAGGCCAATGAGGGCAGCTGACAGACCAGCCAGATGGGATCGAGCTACATTATGGCCCATACCCTCGTACCCAGTCTTCTAGCCAGCTCCTGGGAACACCGCCAAAGGAGGCCATTAATGAAAGGGAAAACATCGAAGCAATCTGTACGGCAAGATTCTAAGCTGCTCTGCCAGCGCTGGGAGTGTGCCGGGGTTTGGCAAAAGTCTGAGAACACTGTGTAAAAAACCTAGGATGCGAGGCACTCTTGCCGAGGAACATGGTGGCCACAAAGATGGACCACCAACATGGAAATGGGAAGGGGCAGACCCCAGAGGGAGTAGAACAGTCATCAGATACATTGATCCAGGCCACAGGTAGAAAGGGAGACGGAAGGGCCCAGGTCAGGTTGTGGTCATGTTTCATAGTCTGTGAAGTTCAACGTTTTCTTTTTGTTTTGGGTGATCACTTGGAGCTCATTGGATACATTCTAGAAATGTAAAATGGGGATAACAGGAGCAACCCCATCCCGGGGCAGTTGTGGGGATCAAATGAGAGATCTGTAAAGTGCTTTATTCAGTGTCTGACATACTGTAGGTTCTTCTTAAATGTTTGTTCCCTTCCTCATCCCTCCCACTTTTAGTTTGCCACTGCCACAAATATTAAGCTTTACATGAAAGGAAAAGTTGCCAGCTGGTTCCTGGAGGAAAGACCCACCCCACAAGGGTTGGGAGTCAAAATGATCAGGACAAAAGAAAGATGTGGCATGGCCCACTCCCTACAAGAATGTCCCGTTGGGCTCAGGGATGAAGAACTGCTTTGATCTATAGCCTCAAAAGTCTCCTAGACCAGAACTACCTAAAAGCCTACTTAGGGAGGTGATTCTTGTGCAAACCTCTCTGGTCTCAGTTTACTATTTTGGGCAAAACAGAGTCAGAAAGAAAACTTAAATTTTCTAACAAATGATGTGATATATTGCTTCTAAAAGGAGAAACTTCCTGACAAGGGGATCCATCTATACCAGTGGCCTGGACTGCCCCCAGAAAGGGTGAGCTCTCCCTTGTTGGAGGCTGGATGACCACTTGTCAAGTATGCCATGAAAGGGTGTGGGCTTGGCACAAGGGGGCTTCGCTGGGATGGTTTTCCAGATGATTCTGAGCTCTGAATTCTCTGATTTTATGCTTGGGTAAGAGAGAACAATTCCTCTATAGAGAAAGAAGCAATCTAGAGCAGGTGCTCCCAACGGGTGTAGGTGCCAGTCTCCCAAACCACAAACCTGTAGGACAATCACCCTTCAGATCCTTCCTCAGGTCTCCCTATTCACCCAGCACTTTCAGTTGCCCAAGGACCAAATGGAGCTCACAGGGGCATTGGCAGTCACATACCAGAGGGAAGAGACCCCTGGGTGTCAGTTAGTCCAATTCTCGTGGAACAGAGGAAGATACAAAGGCTGGGAATAATTTTTCAAGGATGCCCTATTGATAAATGACAGCCAAGATCTGAACCCTGGTCCTGTTTCCAAAATCCAGCCCTTTCCACTCCTCCAGGTCTCAAAAACACCATCGTTATGATGTCTCAGGTTTAAAACCACAGACATCATCAACTTCGGTTCCCTTCAACAAGTTCAACACAGGTCAATCCTTCGTTATTTCCAGTCTAGCCCTTATTTCCACCTCCTCCTCCTCATGGAAACCTTGGATTCTGTTCTAGGAAGCCCTTGGGCACCCACAGGTGTGCTTTTAGCTTCTCATGCTGCTGAGTCATCTCCACCTAATTCCCCAGACACCTGCTCCAAACCAAGTCATCCGTGGGGGGCACAAAACCCTTTCCTTCCAGCTCCCCTTTATGAGCTATCTTCTTCCATTAGAATGTAAGTTCCCTGAGGGCAGGCACAGTGTTGTTTGCTTTTGTCCAAGTCCATGCTGCTCAGCACAATGCTCAGACATGGTAAGTAATAAATGAATATCCGTCTGTCTCTGTCACTGTATCTGTCTCTTTCCTTCCCTCCTTCCTTGGCTCTCTTTCATCTTTTCCTTTTCTTCCCAGGTCAGGTCCTCACTGTCACTCATCCAAAGTCCTGCAGTCCTACTTGGTTTCTCTCTCTCTCCCACTGCCACCAAACTAGTCTTCCTAGATTTAGCACAGGCTCCCGCTGAAAACTCTTCACTGGGTTCCCATGGCTACTTACATCCAATTACCGCCTCCTCAGGCTGGCATTCGAGGCCCCCACAGATCACCTCTTAATAGCTTTCCCAGATTTACTTCATGTCACTCCCTGGGAACATGTTCCATCCTAGCCCTGTGTTTCCACGAACAATTACCTGCTGCTGGTCCTCCAGTTGTCCCTCTGCTAGGGGGGCACAGCCTCCTCAGCCAGCTCTCTGAGGGCTCTCTCTGCCTCTGAGGCTCGCTTTTTGCTGCAGCCTCCCACAGCAGCCAAGGCTTTCCTTCTGGAAATGACCCAAGAACATGTGGTCCTTCTCTCACCCTTCTGCCTGGTTCAACTGGCCTCATGTCATGCTTTCGCTGTATCTTCCCAGGTGGGTACAACTCTTCAAAGGCAGAGATAGTTATTTCTTAGCTCTGAACCCCCAACCTGGCTCACCCTCAACTAAGCCCCATAACTCTTTGTGCTAGACAGGACCTGGGGTGGATGTTTCTGTGTTTGGCCAAAAAACAGCCCCATGATTCCAGGCAGAGAGGGCCAGGACCAGCCAGCTCTGCCAGCACAGATGATGTCCTGGGCACCTGGAATTCAGTGATCCTAGGAGCCACGGCCCCGGCTCTGTGCGAGTTTCTGTACATGTATGTGGGTGAGTACGTGAATGTGTGTGAGAATTTGGGTATGAGTGTGAGTGAATGTGTATATATGCAAATGAGCGTGTATGAGTTTATATACAAGGGGAAAGCATGTCTCTGTGTGTGTGTGTGCATATATGTTTGTATATGTAAATGCTTTATGTGTGCGGGAAGTGTGTGTGAGTGGGTGTGTGTGTTCCGTTCCATTTCTATTACTCAGAAATGGAGGCAGACTGAGCTCAGCAGGGAACGAACAAACACACTCTCTGGCTCATTCTCTGTCTCTCTCCACGTCTGTCTGTCTGTCTCCCTCCCTCCCTCATTCTTTTCCTCTATAATGGCAAGGCTCCTCCATATCTGTCTCTGTCTCTCTCCCCCTCCCTCCCTCATTCTTTTCCTATATAACGGCAGGGCTCCCACAGGAAGGAGGCCTGTTTATACAACTCTCCAGGCTCTTGGCCTGCTGCCCATGAGGAAGTCCCCTGGGGAGCTGAGGGTGCTCTGTGTCCTCCCCCCACTCTTCCCTGGGAAGAACCAACTCTCCATGTCCCTCCAGTTCTCACTAACCTGAGCTGGGTAAGAGAGGAGGCACATCGGGGGGAGGGGGCCCTGGGGGTTGCCCAGGCTTGGGCCACTAGAGTGGGAAAGGCCAGCCTGGGGGGAGGTGGAGGAGGCCATCCGGGGTATCTGGGGCCTTGCTTCAGCCATGTGGGTGCAGAGTCAGGAGCAGGACGAACCCTCTCAAAATTGGAGCTGTCCAGGGTGGAGCTTTGATCTGGAGGATGCCCCCCCTCTGTCACCTCAAAACCCCTGCGCATGCAGTCCCACAGACTCTGAGGTTCCTGGGCTTCTACTAGCCCCCCCGCCTGCCTTGATGCCTCCAAGAGCTCCCCCCAGCCATCCAGAGGGCCGAATGCCACTGCGGCTTGGCCCAAGGAGAGACCCCCTCTTGTTGGGGATCTCCATCCTGCCCCATCTTATCTGACTTGAGCCTTCCTTGCCTTAAATTCCAACTCTCCTTGATACTCTAAAAATGGGGTTCACATTCAATTTATGAACCTCTCTTCCACCTCCTTGCCAGAAACAGCTTAAAAAAGAGAGAACCTTCCAGAAAAGCAAGCCTATCAACTTTATCTGATGCACGGATGGTATTCCCCATGGAAAGGAAGGAGCAGGCCCTTCCCAAAGGTGACTGCAGCCACGTGCCCATCACCCTCCCCAGACAAGAAGGGGCACTCCACTCTGGGATGTCCAAGTTCAACAACCCCTGACTCGGACAGCACCCTAGGCATGCTGCTTCTCCACTGACTCAGTGGCTTCCAGGCCCCCCTTCCAGTCCCATCCAGTGTCTAGCTTACAGCAGGCACCTAACGCATGCTTTTCACATGAGTGGGGAATAGTCTGCACACTTTTAGTCCCTGTCCTGGGCCAGGCAGGACCACACGGGCCCTGGGCCTGGGGCTCTCTTCTTCTTTCTAATAGTCACAGTCATCCTGTCTGATGTTCTCCAGCACGAACATTCACGATAACTCTTCCAGTTTCTCTGAATTGGGCCTGTCCTCCGCCAGGCAACAAATCCCACTACTCTGGAGGCCACATTGTCTTTAGCCACCCTGACTTGGTACGTGATATTCCCAGTCTAATTCCACACTTCTTCATGCCACCCCAACTCCCACCTCAGAGCCTTTGCCCGGGCTATCCCTGATGCCAGGGGGGATCTGTCCCTTCTCCCATCTACCTCCCTGAGGGCCTCTCCCCACTTGTGAGCACCTCTCTGCCCTCCCCCATCACTACATATTTATTGTGGTGACTTGCCAGGTAACATAGTAGCCCCTTCCCCAAGGGCAGAGCTGGGGGCCGTGATTCCCCACTGACCAGATCTCCATCCCAGGGAGTCTGGGCCCGATGGCTGTTTGGCTCACCCCCCAGCTCTGATCCCTGGCCACTGTTTGGCCTTCATCATCACACAATAATCCCTATTACAACTTCTTTGGCTTTTCAGAGTTTGTACAAGCACCATTCTATGTATCTCCATTTGACTTACGGAACAACTCTGGGAAGTGTTATTATGATCTTCATTTTTACAGATGAGGAAACTGAGGCAGAGCACAGTGAAGCTGTCTGCCCAGGGTCAGACCCCCAATTTGAGGCCAGACCTATCCCTTTATCCACAACCCCACCTGGAGCTTGGACAGTGCCTGGTATGCAGCAGGTGCTTAATAAATACTCGTTGATCGAGAGGCTAAGGCTGGGTCATAGTATGTGTCTGGGAGCAGGGCTCCACCTACACGCTGCCCTCATTGAGGCCTGGACTCCCTCAAAGCCAGTCCCCTGGGGGCAACCCCTCTGAATCTCAGGGGCGACTCACTGGAGAGGGATTGGAGAAGAGTCTGGACATCGGCTACCCTGGGCTGACTGGCCAGAGGAGACACCCCATGATGACTGGCTACACCACCTACAAATTATTCTGAGGGCAGAGGCCTCCATCAGTGGAGGCCTGGGCCCACAGGGGTGCCCAGCCCTCCCCTGGGGGCTCTGCTTCTTCCACCACACCACACTGACCTCACTGAGGCTCTGAGTGACTGGTCAGAGCCCTCCCAAAGAGGGGGTGTCATCCCAGACTCTCCACGTAGGGACCCTGCCTGCAGGAGCCACAATTGGCTTCTCCCAGTGGACAATGAGGAGGCGGAGACTGGCCACCAGGACTGACCAGTGACGGGGGGGGCAGCCTAGAGGGTAACCCTAGCACCTGCCCTGCAACCCCTTGGCTCACTTGTGATGACTTGGTCTCCATGCCTCCTTGGAGACACCATGGTATGGGGTCTGGGTCTAAGTTCTGGCATACTGGTCTCTGGAACTACATTTCACACCTTAGGGACTCAGAGGTCCTTCCTGGGTCTAGGCCGAGGGTCTTCCGAGGCTATACCCCTAAACCTCCCTGGATTAAAGACTGTTGGAGAAGGGAAAGAGGACAAAGACAAAGGGGCCAGACGGACCAAGGCCGGGACCAGACCCAGCCAGTCTCCTTCCTTAGGCATCTCATCCCCTCCCACCACAGCTCCTTCTCATCTCTCATTCCTCAGCCCAGTCTCTCCATGAGTCTTCCCCCAATGTGTTGACTATGTCTGGTGTGTAAAGAATGGACCCTAAGGTCCCGGCAGGCCTTTGAAGAGACCATAAATCCCTCTCCATCCTGAGAGGAAGGGGTCAGAACAGTTTATGTTCCAGGAGGGGCTGAACTTGGTCATGATGTTCTCAGACACGTCAGGAAAGGAAGATGAAAGGAGCGGTGCCCGCACTGCGCCAGGGACGTCCTGTCTCCAGGCCAAACGAGGTCAGTGCCCTCCATCAAAGCCCATTTCATGGCGACGTCTGAGTTCCTCCAGAGGAGGAAGAGTTTAGCTAGCTGACCCGGCCCTCACTCCTCTGCTGCTCTGCCTTGGGAAGGCCAGAGTCGCCAGCCAGCTGCCGTGGTCTCTGTAAGAGCAGACACCCAGCCCAGACCCCTTCAGTCCAGCTGGGCTCTCCCTTCACTGCACATCCCAGATACCCCCAGACTCAAGTCTGGTAGAGTAGCACATGGCTCAGGGCAGGCAGTTTCCTTGGGTTTGAAGAAACAAAATGTACATGTGTGGGCAGAGTGCTGAGCTTCTCATTCAGCAAGACTGGGGCTCACCCAAGCTCAGTGACTCTGGGAAGGTCACTTCCTCCCAGCCTCAGTTTCTCCCTGGAAAAATGTGGGTGCCAACCTTGGGCCACTAAGAGCCACAAGGTTTTAGGACCACCCGCCTCTGGAGGACTGCTGCCCTGCAGCAGCCTCAGAAACCACTGAGACCACCAAGAGCATCCATAGAATCAGCTGAGAGACTGGACAGTGGGGGGGGGGGGGGCAGCCAGGCCCTGGCTAGGCCTTTACAAAGATCACAAACATTCTAGATCTTTACAAACACTGAGGAAGGAGGAGCTGTTACTATCTCCATTGTATGTGGGGAAACTGAGGCAGACAGGTTTGCCAACTTGCCCAGGGTCCCCCAGAGAGAACAGAGAGGTCACATTTGAACCCAGGCCCCACCAACTCCAAGGTCAGCCTACTCAACTCTCTGCCTAGGGGAGGTGATCAGATGGTACAATTGTGCTTCCTCTTGAGGGCCTGCACCCCCCATCCTTGATTGCATTGGTGTGAGGCTAGGTAGGTAGCCTGATGAAAAATGGAAGCTCCCTAGGGTCTGAGACTGCTTCATCTTGTCCCCATACCCCCAGACCACAGCATAACTGCAGGGGGCACAGGATCTGAATGAAGCGGGCAGACAGTGCTTGGCATCCCAATCTCAGGGAGGGAACCCCCAAAGCTTGTTCTCATCTCTCCCCCTCTTCCGAATGGCGACATTCTCAAGGGGCTCCCCTTCTCCATTCTTCCCCTCCTCCTCTGATGCCTTTAGCCACCTTCTCCACCCAACCTTACCATTAGGGGTACACCCCCTCCTTGACAAGACACAGGCATCACCATCCACCCAGGTTTAGCTGCACACTCTCTGGCTGTTGTCCTGTTGCCTACAGTCATGCCCATGCCTCCCAGCCTCAAAGGCCCTTCCCTTGACCCTTCCATCCCCAATGGCTACCATGCCTCATTCTCTCCCTTATGAGACTAGACTGGGTCAGGAACCCTATCCAAAAGCTGCCTCCATCTCCTCTTCTACCTGTAGTTGGGCTCCCGCCAGCACCATCCCACTCAATCTGCTCTCACACAATCACCAGTAATCTCTTGGCAACCAAAGCCAGAGGTCTCTCCCTTCTCCTGAAGCTGTTGCCCTTTTTTCAGCCTTAGACCCTGGTGGTTCTCTCTTCTCTCTAGGTTTCCAGGACAGCCTTCCCCCTCTCTCTGACCATTCCTTCTCTATCTCCTCTAACAAGATTCTCAGGTCACCCTCTAACCTTGAAGGGGCCCTCCAGGCTCTGTCCAGGGCCCTCTTCTCATCTCTCTCCCACTACATTGGGTGATACCATCAGCTCCCTTGGATTTAATGACCACCTCTACCCATCATTTTTGGTCAGATTTTGAATTTTACAATCCCCTCCCTTCCCTCCCCCTCCCCCAGCAGAAGGCACTGATACCTTTACATTAATGACCATCTCTATGCCAACATCTCTCCCACCTACTCATCCAGCCCCAACCTCTGTGACCTCCAGTCTCACTCTCCAACACCCAACTGGAGGCATCTTCAACTCGTAAAGCCTCCTAACATCCAAACTTCCCACTAACTAGTGAGAGTACCCCCATCTTAATGGTCATCTAACCTCCCAACCCAAGTAGCCTTCACTTCTCACTTTCACTCACCCCTTCCCCCAGAGTCAATAACTATGGATCCAACCTTGGCAGTATATCTCAGGTACATACCCAGCACAGGCCCTCATCACCTCACACCTGGATTATTGCACCAACCTCCTGGAGGGCTGCCTGCCTCAGGGCTCTCCGTCCTTCACTTCACTGCTATCTTAATCTTCCTAAATTCAGGTCCGATCTCATCATCCAGAGGCTGTAGATCACCTCCAGAATAAAACAGAACAAGTCCTTCACAAGATGCCCCTCTTCTCTCCATTCGTTCCAGTCTATGTATTATCTCTTACCCTCTCAGTCTCAGCCCCCAAAGCGAAGTCCTTCACTTGCCACACAGGTTAGGGGCTTTAGTATCTGGGCCAATGAGCTTGGGAGCTTTGATTAAGGGGCAGCCCAAGGTCAAGAGAACTGAGGAGCCTGGGTGGCATGGCACCACAGGAAAAAGGTGGGGGGCCAATGCTTCCAGAACTGTTTTGGAGAAGTGGACCCCAAAGGACTCCCCGGAGTCCTTTCTGCTCTCTCTACAGCTCCCCTGGCATGTGTATATGTATATGGGTGCATGTGTGTGTGTGTACGTTTGAGAATTCTAGGGTTTATATGGTCCCAGACCCCTCCATGTACACCCTGCAGGGAGAGAGGGAGGGACTGAGGAAGGAATGCTCTATAAAAGGGCAATGCCTGGGCACAGGTGTTGACTGGCTGGCTGGCAGCCATGCTCCTGGCTCTCCATAAGAGTTTGTTGAGCTTCTGGCATGATGGATACATGTTCTCCATAGTAATTACTTCATTGTAGGTAAGCCCCCCAAGCCACTCCCCACCCTGCTCCCAACCAAAGCCCCTACAAGGATTCCCAGAGGAGGAAGAGAAAGGAGCAGAAAAGGGGCTCTCCAGGATTGAAATCTGAAGTTGCCCAGCCTAGAACCAGAGGCAACAACAAGCCTTGCCACTGGGGCCCTGGCCATGGGGGGCAGCCAGGAGAGCAGAGCAGGGCAAGGCAGACCCCCTGCTAGGAGGTCACACAGCCCTACTGTATGTCAGACCTGGGAGCTTCCCTCCTGGCTCAAAAGTGAAGTATTTCAACTCAAACTCACCATGTGAACACCCATGTTTGACCCCAAGTGGCCTTGCCTCTGTGAGGGAACACAGGGGTTGCCCAGAACATCAACCTGTGTGAACGGGATCATACAGAGAGATTGAGAAAGGCCTTTATGGGCCATCGACTAGAATGCCTTCATTTCACAGAGAGGGAAACAGGCACACAAAGGCCAAGTGACTGCCCAAGGTCACTGCATTTCAAGCTGGGAGGGGTCATGGGGCATTGCACCTCACCCCTGAATTTAACTGGTGAAATGAGAGAGGGGACATCCCCAGGGTCTCTGCCGGAGGTGGGGTCTTCTTTACTCCAAGTCTGTGCTTCTGTCCAGTCATCTGGTTGCCTTGATGGCTTCTCTGTTAACCTGGGTTATTTCTGCTACTGGAGATGGGGGGTGGGTATCCGTGAGTCTGAAGGTGGCTGGGCTTTGGAGGGAGTGACTTGCTTTTTTCTGGGCTATCAGGAGTCTTTATGGGTCTTCTGCTTTCATTCAAGTTCTTGGGGGTTCTTTACATTTGAGGGGGGAAAAATGTTCTGTGGGGCTGAACAAAGGCTATCCCCTCCCTCATCGAGGTGAGCCACTCTAGGTGCTTGTAGGGGACTGGGAAGGACCCCTCCACCCACTCTGAAGAACCAGATGGAACAATCTCAGAGATTTTCCCAGAGTAATCTGTAGGTGAAGGCAAAATGAGTCTGAAAGAGGAATTTTTCTGCTGGCCCACAAATGGAGGGAAGCTCAAAGCTTCCAACGCATCTGGGCTGCAGGCCACAGTGGTACCTGGGCAGCTGGGCTCCCCTGTTCAAGGAGAGGGCCCTCACTCTCTCTGTGTGTCTCACTCTCTCTGTGTGTCTCTCTGTCTGTTTCTCTCTCTCTCTCTCTCCCCCCATCATTCTCATTCTCTCTCTGGCTCTCTCCCTCTCTCTCTCAAACACACACACACACACACACCCTCCTCTACCACAAATTTCAGACAACCCAGTTCAAAGTCCCTTATGTCCAGGTTATTGAGCAGATAACATCTGATTTCCAGGAGCCTCCCAGAGTCTTCTGCGCAGCCTCCATGATGTCTTCTGCTTCTGGACCAGCATCGATTCATGCCGTCTCCATGGTGGTGTCATCCAGTGTCCTGGACATGGTGTCCACGTGCATCATCTTCTTGTAACTTTCTGCTCACTCTTGCACACTGTTCTTATGTTTCAGAGGTTTGGCACTCTAACAGATCCTATTTTACAAAGTGGGACGCTGAGGCCCAGTTCACGATATCCAGGTTCTCAGTCTCGGAATCCATCCGTCCTTCCACTCTTCCTTCTTTCTGGGGTCCGTAGCATTTCAAACACAGAATCAAATGGCGTGGCTGCTGATGCAGGGAAGCCCAGGAGCTTCTGACTAACCCTAACCTTGGAAGGCAGCACGAGGGGTAGCCTCCCTCCTCTCAGACATCTGCCCGGCCAGCCTTCATCCCAGCCCTTCACATGTGCCTTTAGCTTCAGGGCCCTCTCTCTACAGGCTCCCTGCCTCTCACAGCAGATCCTTTGTTCTCTCCAGGAATCCATAGTGGGCCTGGCTGTTTGCCACACCCAAGCCAAGGTGTTTTGTAAGATCTTCTGGATATCAAAAATGGATTGGCAAGATGACAATTGATGGCTAAGCTTTTATATGGCCCTGAGGGCCACACTATGGCCTGGATGCCTGAGCCTGTTGGGGTAGGAGCTCTGTTCTGAAATGCCACCTCGGACACCTCATAAAAGTAATAAACCATAACTCTATGCATTATTAACCACAGTCTACCTGTGGAAGTTGTGTGGCAGAGGGCCAACAAGTCTCATGGCTAAGTCATCACTATGTGAGCTTGGGTCTGTGATTCAAGGTTCAAAGCAACTTTCTAGGAATGGAACATGGAGAGAAGTGCAGTGGCACCTCCCTGGGGGTGCCTCATACTAATGCTGACATGAGACTGGTCCCCCTCTCTTTCTGCACATGCATGTGGATTCTCCTGGTCTAGGAACATCACTCTTCACATTTATATGATGATTTGTTTAGAGCATCCAAAACCTCCCACTTTCCAGTCTCCTTGAGAGTCTGCCTCTTTGAGATCCCTTGGCCATTCTCCCTGCCTGTCCCCATCACCACCTCATCTCTGCATCCTGGCTTCTCTCATCCTGGCCCAAATCTTGCCCACCACAGGAAGCTTTTACTATTTACTCATGCCCATGCTCCCCCTGGCTCCATCTTCAATTTCTATCCTATGGATGCTGTGTCTACATTGGTTATGACCTTCCAAAGGATAAGTGTCTGTTTTAGAACTGCTCTCTGTGGGGAGGAAGGAGAGCAGGCATCTCCCGAATCATAATCCTAATCATGGCAACTTTGGAAACCCCTGATGCCCAAGCCCCAATGCTGTATAGAGGAGGGTGGTTTGGGATGCCCACTGTCTGTCAGGCCTCTGTACCAGCTCCTGGTCTCTCCCAGGAAACCCGGCCTCGGGTGCTCCTGGTGCTGTCATTTTCATTTGACCTAGTTCTATCAGTTTCTGTTCTGCAATGATCCCTGGACGTGCTGATAAAACCGGAGGAAAAGCCTGCTTGCTTGCCTGGGCGGGCGGGGAAGGAAACCGGCTGCTACAGTCAGAGGGGGAGCATCGAGGACAATAATCACCAGATGTTTTGCTGAAATATTCAAGACCACTTTTTTTTTAACTTCTAGAAAATGTTCCTAGTTGCTCTGATTTCAAATCAAAAACAAAGAGCTTTAGTTTCATCATCTCAGAATTCCAATCCACAGGGATTATCTCAGCCCCAAAACAGGGAGAGAGCCATGAGGGGCCCCCAGGCTACAGGGTCCAGGGGCTGTTCTCTCACATCAGTGGGTGAAGGACCACACTAGCCCCCAGCGGCGTGTGTGCATGTGTGTGCAAGCACTGTGGACCTCCCATTTACAAGCCCCACAAATGTCCAACATTCTCTGCACACTCCATACTACAGGGGCCTGCGGTAGGCCTCACATGTCATGCCTCCAGAGACTGTAGTGCAATGCCCCAAGGTTCAAGTCCCATCAGGACCCCTTTATGAGGAGGGGGCTGACCTTGACTGGGAGGGCACTTTCCTCTCCCTTGGCCTGTGTCCCTGGCTATAAATAGTGTATCAGGATCGTCATGAGACAAATACCACCATCCTCTTGGTGCCAACATCCCAAGAAACCCAGAAGGGGAGGCCAAAGACAAGCTAGACTTGCCAAGCCAGAGAAGGCTGCCACCCAGTAGGCACTGAGAGGCAGGGAGGTGAGCTGGCATAGAGAGCCTGGCACCAGTAGATCTACACTGAACCAAGTCTCAGCACTTAAAAAGGTGTGTGACCCTGGACAAATCACTTTATCTCTGCCACTCTTGGTTTCCTCCATCAAAATGGCAGTCATGAGGATCTGGGGAGATCATGTGGATCAAGTGAAATGTGTCAAGATTTGCAGGATCTTGCTCAGTTTTGTTCTGGGAAAACACTTTTAGAAATCTTAACCAGTTCTACAAGAGGCAGTTATTGTCCTTTTTATTTTGTTGAGGACTCAGGAGAGTCCACAGAGACTGCCCCAAGCCACTCTCACTCACAGAGGGCTTTGTGGGGAGCTGTCCAGGTGATGTTCCGAAGCATTCTGAGGCTGGAAAGTTTTCATTTAATTTTTTAATGATATCCTTCATTTTCCTATTACCTCACTTCCAAATATCTCCCTCCCCAGCTGGCAAGCTATCCCTGGGAACAAAGAAACAAGAAAAACAAAAGGCAGTTCAGCAAAACTCACCAATGAACTGAATCTGCCAACCCACACTATATTCTCTCCCCCAATCACATCATGCATGTACACTCTACAAAAAAGGGGAGGGTTGGGAAGTGTTTTCTCATCTCTTCTCTGGGGCCAGGAATGGCCATTACAATCTCACAGGTTCAGACATGTTTTGTTTGCACTGGGTATAACCTGGCTTTTCTTACTTCACCTGTATCAGTTCAAATAAATCGTCCCACATTTCTCTGAAATCTTCCTCTTGGTCATGTGTCCTAGACGGCAACATTCTGTTATATCTATGAATGGAAACTTGTTCAGCTACTCTTTATTCTATGGTATCAGTTTTGTTTCCAATTCTCTACCTAAGACACTTTGATATTTTGGTCTACATGGGACCTTTCTTTGAGTCACAGACCTCCTTAGGGTGTGAGCCTAGCTTCAGTTCAAGGCTGTGCTCATCCAAGACATCTTGTAAGCCCGAGTCCAAAGTCCTTTTCTGAAGGAAAGGTCTGATTCGCAGATCTACCCACAGGCAATTTATCATGAGCCTTTTTTCCACCGCCTCTCTTGACCAGTTTACTAGTGATGAGGTAAAAGCACAAAATTGTTTGGATCTGCATTTTCCTCAGGTCATTAATGATTATGTAAACTGTTTGTTCATAACCTCTGACAACTTATCTTTCAGGGAATAGTCCAACAGAGAGAATGGATGCAAAGATTCCCTCCTCCAATGCTTTCCTCTTATCTGAGTTGAATTCATTTTATTTGACCAAAAGACTTTTCTATTTCATACAATTGTGATATTCTCTTTTAAAGAATGCTCAAAAGATCACAAAATGATCTACATCAATTTAATTCTCCCAATAACCCTAGGAGGCAGAGGTTAGATATGATCCCCATCTTACAGAAAAAGCCTCAAGGCAAACAGCAGTGAAGAGACTTGGCCAGTCACACAGCTAATCAGAGTCTGGAGCTGGTTGTGACTCTACATTGTACACTTCTACAATAAAGACTGAAACCAAGACCAAGGTGCTTTGTTACAGCGACAAAGAAACAAACTGTGTGCCCACCCAACAATCAAATTCCATGATTTTCTAGCTTTTCTTTTTTCTTTGTTGCAAGAAATGATGAAAAATATAGAGAAGAATGGGAAGACATGTCAAATAATGCAAACGAAAATAAGCAGAACCAAGAAAATAATATGCAAAAGGCTTACAATGGTTTGAACAGAAAAAAAATGACACAAATGACACAATAACTAAGCTTGGATCCAGAGAACAGAGAAAGGCAGGCATCTCTTTCCATTCTTGCAAAAGTAAAAGTGAGGGGAATTGTGGCTACAGAACAAGGCACCCATCAACAACTCTGGTTGATGCATTAGTCTATTCAGTTTGGGGGGGTGTGTCTTTTTTGTTACAAGGTGATGATATATTAATAAATAAAAGTGATAAACAACACTTCCAGCACCTTTCTCCTTCACTCATACTGAATTAAGATGGAGAAAATCATCCAATGACACTATGTCCACTACAAATTTAGTTTACTTAATCTCAGCAGGGTTCTCTTTGCTGCAAAGCAAGCCTGCTCTACCTCCCTTATAAAGAAACCATCTCACTAGGCTCTTCTAAACTTCTCCATCCCTCCTCAAACTTCCCCTGGCTCCCCTTCCCTCAGCCTCTCAGCTAGATTCATATCTCATTGAAAAAGTTGGGGCCACTTGTGAGTTATCCTTCTCTCACATTGCCCAGACTACTTCTGCCACTCTCTCTTACTTCCCCATTTTCCATGAAGAAGTGGCCCTTTTCCTTGACAGCTCTCCTTTTTCAATGTAACGGGGATCCCATCTACTCCAGCCCATGGACCCCTCTGTCATCCCCAATCTTACCTCTCTCCAGTCTGCCAGCTATTATCGTACATGCTTATGTCTTTGCTATCCTCAAAAAACCCTGATTTGATCCATTTATCCTACTACTGGCAAAGTCTCCTCTCTTTTGTGACTCTTTATTGCCTACTCAAAGAGTCTATCTTGGAAGGTCTCTCCAGTTCCTCTCTGTTCACTCTTTCTAACTCTCTAGTCTGGCTTCTGACCCAATCATCCCACTCAAAGTGCTTTGGCCCAAATTCCTAAAGCTCTCTTAACTGATAAATCTAAGGGTCACTTCTGCATCCTCAGGCTTCAGGGCCACTCTGCAGCCTTGGACACTGCTCAACACCCTCCTTCCTGGACATTCCTCCCCTGAGGGTCTGCTGAACTAGTCGATCCTGGTTCTTCTTTTGGTTATCTGACAGCTCCTTAGCCGTCTCCTCTGGCAGATCTTTATCCACATCACTCCTACCATGGTCTCATGGTCTGGTCCTCTTCTTTCTACCCTCAATTCTATTTCACTTGTTGATCTCATGGATCAACATTTCTATGCCAATGATTCTCAGATCTACTCATCCAGACTGAACCTGTTGACTTTTTTTTTATTTAGGTTTTTGCAAGGCAAATGGGGTTAAGTGGCTTGCCCAAGGCCACACGGCTAGGTAATTATTAAGTGTCTAAGGCCGGATTTGAACCCAGGTACTCCTGACTCCAGGGCTGGTGCTTTATCCACTGTGCCACCTAGCTGCCCCTTCCATTGACTTTCAATCTCACATTTCCAATTGCTTGTTGAAACTTTACGGCACAGAGACTTCTGAAACTTGGAGTGTTCAAAACCACTAATCTTTTCCCACAAACCCTCTCATCATCTTTTTGGGTGTTTTTGCAAGGCAATGTGGTTACATGACTTGCCCAAGGTCACACAGTTAAGTAATTACGTGTCTGTGGCTGAATGTGGACTCAGGTCCTCCTGACTCCAGGGCTGGTGCTCCATCCACTGTGCTACCTTGCCTCCCCTCCCTCTCATCTTAATTTCTTTGTTACTTTTGAAGGCATCACCATCCATCTTATCATCCAAGTGCCTGGAGACACACACACTCTCTCTGTCGCCAAGGTCAGTTGATTTTCCCTTTGTAACCTCTACTGAATATGCTCCCTTCTCTCCTCTGACACTACCACCCCCCACCCCATAAGCCTTCCTCATCTGGTGCCTGGATTATTTCAGTAGCTGCCCATGAGTCCACCTGCCTTAAGTCTTCCCCACTCCAATCCATCCTCTCAACTACCAGCGATTTCTCAAAGCCCACTCCAGTTATGTCCCCTTCCTACTCAATAAACTCCACAGGCTCCCTAAGCTCTGGAGGATCCACTAAAAAATCCAAAGTATTTCCTTACCCTCCTTCCCTTTGCAATGTTCTTCCACCTTATTCTCTATGGCTTTCTCCAAGTAGCTTTTCCTGCTGCCCCTTAAATGATAGTGCCTTCTCCCTAAGATTAGCCTAAGGGCTATCTTCTTTCCATATCACTGTTTGCACATCATCCCCTGTTGGACTGTAAGCTCCTTGAAGGCAGGGGCCCACTCTGGCCTTTCTTTGGTATTCCCAGCCCTCAGGTGAATCCTTGGTATACAGTAGGTGCTTCATAAATGTCCACTGACTGGCTAGGAAGGATAGTTTTCCCCCCATCAAAGTCAATCTAGGGAGCCCAGATACAAAGCATAGTCTTTCATTTCTGAAGCAGGAACCTTAAAAATATATATCTAACAAGAGCCCTTATTTCTGGAGCCCATCTAAGGATGGGCTTGAACCTGCCCATTTTATAGATTGGGAAACTAAGGCAAACTGTTTTTATGTACACACCCCAGGAATTAAGCCTACAGGGACCTTGTCACGCTAAGTCACACTAATAAAGTCACAAAACCCCAAATTCAAGCTTTGCTTGGTTGCTGGAAGAGTTTATATTTTAACACAAGACTTCTCCCTGAAAGTCTTTCTAAGCACAATATATGTGTGTGTATGTGTGTGTATCTGCCTCTGCTACTTCCTGCCCTTCCCCTCGGGAAGGATGGAGGTCGACATTTCTGGCTGCTACTTCTTAGTATTTCCACCCTGTTTCCTTTCCTGTAGTCATATTTTCCAGGTTCCAGAGCTCACACGCGGGATGGATGGGAATATTTCTCTGCCCCTTCTCTGATCTCTGAGCCCTGAAAAAATTCTTTACAAGCAACTGAAGATGCTACCTTCTATGAGAAAAAGGCCATCTGTCAGCTTCACTATCTAGGGAGAAGTGACCACCAATGGGGTCCATGGAGAGGCAGCACCATTTAAAGAATCTTCACGCCCTTAGAAAATAGGATCATGGGTATGACTGAGAGGCCTTCTAGCCCAAATCCCTCATTTTTCAGATGAGGGAAATGAGGACCGGGTTGTGACTGGGTCAAGGTCATCTAGAAAATAAGCATCAAGAGTGCAGATATGAGTCTTGGCCTTCCTTCATTTTCTAGATCAGGAGATTGGGGTCCAGTCTGGGGACAAGAAGGTTCCTTAAGTCCCAGATCCGCTATTCTTTCAAGTGCAGCAGGCTGGACACAATTTAGATCCTAGACCTCCCTAAACAATTATTTATAATAATAACATAATAACTTTGAAAATGAAAGAAATCCAGATTTTTTTCTGCAACTTACAGATTCAGAGTTGAGAGCCCAAAGGGACCTACCATCATCTAATCCACCTCTCCCATTTTAAAGACTGGTAAACTGAAGCCCAGAGAAGCCACATCGCTTGCCCCAAGTTAAGCAGTTGAGTATCCAACTGCCTGTGCCATGGCCCCTCACTGAGGGTGGCCCCACAGCGGAGCCTCAGGGACCATGGCCTAGCTGAGAGTTTACTGGCACAGGTTCAAGCATCGGGTTAGTGACGTCCACTTACTGCATACTCACTTTCAAGTCGAAACTCAGCATTTACAAACAGATTTAAGGGATAAACCCCAGAATGTGAGGATGATCTCATCTGGCAGGCCTCCTCTGCCAAAAGTCACAGCTGGAATCATCCTCACTGGTCCTCAAGTCCTCAGAATCTTGGACCCCAAGAGGAACTTGGGGAGAACAGAGACAACAGTGAGAAGGTCTGTATGGACCTGGCAGGCTCCATCGATGAACTCAGCCTGCCAAGGTTAGAAGAGCTGCGCTGCAAAAGCTAGCCCAGGTTTCTGGGGCCAAATAGAGGCACTGGGAAGCCCCAGGTCTCTGTTGAGCCACCTAGAGCCAGTACCAGCAGCAGATCCTCTAGCACCCTGCCTGCCTACCTCACAGGTGATGTTCCAGGATCAAGGAGAGGCTGGGCAGAGGCTGCCCCTCCATCTGACAAATATGGAGGTCCAGTTGGGTGGTCACAAGAGTCATGGGCATGAGTGGGTGTCAGCATTGAGCAATTTTCTCAAGTTACTAGCTTCTCCAAGCCTTATGTGCATGACTTTGGGTAAATCCCTTCACTTCATCTGCCTTCAGCTTCCTATGGCCCCTCCAATCCCTCCTTAGACATTCAACATCCCCAATTTCTCCTGGCTCTGCCACCCTCCATATTTGAGTCTCCCCTGGATCTGACCCCATCTGTTCTAAGGTCCCTCCCAATTTAATTCTATACCCAAGCTAGAGCTGGGAGAGGCAGATTCAAACAGGGAAATAGGGTATGACCGGAGGGAGGAAGGTCCTGGCTCATGCCAGCTCTACCCTGAGGGCTTGGCTCCAGTGTGCCTTTGTATCCAAGGTCTTTTTTGATGCCTCAAACTTTTGGTATCTCTCCTATCCGGAACCACAGAACCTCAAAATAGGAATCTCTTGCAGATGTCATATTTGATAAGATCTATAATTGAGCACTCCCTCCCAACATCTTCAGCAGGTGCTCTACCAGTTCTGCTAAAGACCTCTAGGGAGGTAGGGCAGACCCTTGGGGAAAGCAACACTTTCCTAGAACTAAATTAGATTCTTCTTTACAACTTTTCTCTATTACTTGTTCTTCTCACTCCCCTCCTTTCTCTCTCTGTCCACATCCTGCCTCCTCTTCTCTGTTTCTTTGTCTCTTCCCTCTTTCCTAGTCATCTCCTCCTCTCGTCTGATCTCACTCTACTGAAGCTGCCTCTTCCAATCTTCCTTGTCTCCTCCATCCCCTGTCTCTCCAAACCTGAGAAAATCCCTCACACATCTCTTGCATCACCCCACACTGGGGTATGAAAAACCACACTCGGACTATGAGGGGCCCAATGGAGGGGGCCAGGGGAAACGTTGGCTCCAGTGCTGGAGGTTGGCTGCTGTCTGTCAGTGACAGCTGCATCCCTGAGGAAGGAGGTGTTGGCTTCTATCAAAAGGGCCAAAGGCCCAAGTCCAAGAGGATTCTCCAGGAGCTTGGAGAGGTGGAGGAACAGCAACTCAGAACTGACTGTTCCCCCAGGAGACAGGTCAACAGAAAAACCCATTAGCTTTGCTTTAACCAAGGCCCACTGGCCTAAAAGTGGTTCCATAAAGGAAGGATCATGTTTTGGGACTGAAAGATTCAGGATCAAATCTCATTTCTGCTTAGATCTTGACCAAACCCTTGGTCCATCTACCCTCTGGCTTCGATTTCTTCCCATGTACACTAGGAGATGGGTTAGAAAACTAATCTTATTCAAGGTCCTTTCCAGCTCCGATAGCCTATAGCCTGATCCCTGCCTTCAAATTGGCTTCCAATCTAATGAAGGAGAAAAGAGAAAAAAATGACACCTGGAATAGGATAAAAATAGATCCACAGGGACTCATCTATACCTAGAAGGTCCATAAGCTAATGCTGATTAGGGGAAGCCAAATGGACTGGGACACGTGTGCTTAACAGGCATGTGCCAAGAGTGGGGAAAAAAAACTGAGAATAATGAGAATATGAGGAGGAGGATGGTGGGTGAATATGATAATGAAACCCAACAATTAATCGCTTTTGTGGGCAACTTTGGCCAGCAAAATACTTTACATGTTGCTGCTCTGCTCTTCACAATAACTCTAATGTATAAGCTACTTCTATAATCATATTTTAGAGGTAAAACCAAAGGTGGCACACGTTAGGTGACTTGCCCAGATCCCTGAGCTAGGAAGCTATCCAAAGCAGGATATGAATTCAGGTCTTTCTGACTCCAAGTCAAGCACTATGTCCACTGCACCACCTAAGGTTCTAGAAAACCTCATTCAATAGCACCTACCTCCTGGGTAGTCCATGAGATCACAAGAGATGATATTCATCCAGTGCTTAGCAAAATGTGTTGCATACAGCAGGAGCTTAATAAATGTTGTCTCCCATCCCCTCTCCCCATTACTGTTACATAGGAAAAAGAAATCAAATGCCAGTCCCAGGCCACATCTGCTCTGAGGGAAAGGAGACTCCAAAAGCAACCTTGGCACAAACTCAACAAGAAAGTCCATCCACCATCACCCTCAACACACACTTCTCCTTCTCCCACTTTGGCTGAATGAGAAAGGCACTGATGCCCATGACTGCACCTTTGGACAACTCTGATTGTTATGAATGAACCAACACTCAGGAATTTGGCACCAACATGCTGTTCAAGCAACCCCTTCCAGCACAAGGTCTTTCCTGTGCCCTTCCCCAGACCCCTACAAAATCACCTCCTATTTCCTTTGAATTTACTCAACTATGACCATCTTTTCTCCCCTCATCAAGCTTCTTGAGAACAGGGATAATTTGGTTTGGCCTTTGAATTCCCCGGGGCCTGGAGAGGGATTGGACCAGTCTAGAGCCCTCCCAGGTGAAGACAAACATTCAACCAATGCAGGTTGGCATACAGAGCCTCAAAGTTGAGAGATCATAGAGCCACTAGGGGCCAGAGGTGGCACTCAAACTAGATCTTCCTGATCCATGGAAGGGCACCCTGGCCTCTGTGCCACACAGACACTTCCTCCCCCTGACTCCCCACCCCCTCAAGTGATGGTACTTCCTATTTCCTCCTCTTCCATCACCTGGCTCACACCTGCTGCCCCAGCTCAGGGCTCACTCCCTGAAGTCCAGAGCCACAGATCCACCTGGAGGCAATGGACCTGAGTTCAAATCCTTCATCTGTCACTTACTGTGTGATGCCAGGCAAGCCACAGAACCACTCTGGACCATGATCCTCATAGGCTGGATGATTTGTTTGTACACTGTCACCCTCTTTTGATTATAAGCCCCTTGAGGACAGGAATCCTCTTTTGCCTCTTTTATGTATCCCCTAACACTTAGCACAATATCTTATACACAGGAGGTATTTAATAAAAGTTTATGGATTGATTTAGATAACCTCAAAAGGTTCTGTCACACTGTAGAGCAAGGATCCCATGCTTTCCTGGCTCTCAGCAGCAATGTAATGCGACCTCTCAGCTTCCTAATGAGTGCCTTCCTGAGGTTTAAAAGTATGGCATCAACTAACCAACCAATCAACTAATCAGACAGCCAACCAACAAATCAGACAACCAACCAGCCATTTAACTAGTCAACCAGATAGCCAACTAATCAGTCAATCACCTAGCTAACCAACCAACCTGCCAACCAATCAACCAGTCAACCAAACTAGTCAACCAACTAGTTAATCAACCAGCTAGCCAACCAACCAACATGGATTAAGTACCTACTATGAGGAAGTCCCTGCACTCCAGCTACTAACATTCTAACAGAAGAACCTAGATTCTCATGGCCTTTTAGAAATCTCTTTCTGGTAGCTGGGAAGAGAAGGGTCTGGAGAGGCAGAAAAACCAACAGAGAAGCAACCACTGTATTGGAGAGATAGAGGTGTTGGGGGCCTGCCCTACAACAGTGGGTGGCTCTGTGCATGGACAAGGGGTAGATGGGCAGTGGTTTTATCAACTTCCCTCATAGCTGTCCTCTGATTCCAGGAGGGCACCCAGGAAAGCTGGGGCTGGTTCATTGTTTCCAGTGAGGTGCCACGGACCCCTGCTTAAGGAGGCTCCCCAGACAGGTGTTCACAGATGTGGAGACACTAGTCCTGGGAAGACAACCACCTGAGGTCACTGCTTATAGGCGCAGACAGCCCTCCACTGCAGGGCCCCTTGTGGAACAGGCAAAGGGCCTCGGGTTATTAGAGCAGAAGGAGAGTTGAGGGGAAGGGAGGCCAGGAAACAGAAGAAGTCCAGAGAGATTGCAGAGTTCTACTTGGAATCCAGGTCATTCCATTCCTGGGTTTGTCTTCTGTTCAAAATAAGTGGCTTCAGAGTCAGCAAGAGCTGAATTATGTTTGGTATACTATGCTGCAAAAGGCAGAGAAGGATGTACTACTGTGAAGGCAAAAAACTCACTTCTTTGGGAAGGACTTTAGCTATCATCCTGGTCAACCCTCTCAATTTTACAGATTAGATTCCAAGAGGGTCAGATGGGCCTTAAGTCATCCAGGGAGTACTCATGAGCACTGGGGCCCACACTCCATCTCAGGGCTTGAGATGGTATGGTGGATAGGGCCCTTCTTAATAGCCCAGGTCCAGGCCTCAGTTCCTTCCTTCCTTTCATCAAAGGAAAAAAGGATGCCACATTGATGAAACTCAAATTCTAAAAACAAAGGGTGGGCAAGAAGCTTGTGTCATCCTCTCTTAACCTGTCTTTTGTGTTTAGAAGAAATCTTGAGCCTGGGGTAGAAAATTCCGTAAAAGAGAAGAAAAATTCTTGGCCAGGTCATGGGTCTTTCCCTTTACATCTCTGCCCCAATGAGGCCCATTCCATTCACTCAACATTTATTCAAGACCAAATATTTACAAAAGCCCTGTACTCAGGCTAGGGGAGAGTATACATTGGCTGAGGCCATAGGGTCCCTGACTTCAATGAAATCAAAGGTCCTTTTGAGCTTGCCAGAGAACATTGCAAAAAAATCAAAATGGCACCCAACAGACTAGTCCAGGTGGAAAAAGACTCCAAGTCCTATTAGATCAAAAGAGGCCTGAGCAGATGAGAACCCAGGAAGGCCCTCCTGATTCTCAGGAGGAAGATGATGTGGCCTCGTGATCTGTGCTCTCCCTTTCCTCTCGACCATATCACGTGCAGTCCCCTTTAAAGCTCCAAAAATGTCATCCATCAGGTACTTACGTTCAAAGCATTCTTAGCAGCTTCTGCTTCTGATCGACTATCAAAACTGACAAAGCCGACGGGCTGGGAGAACAAGAGCAGAGAGAAGGGCAAGATCAGGACAGGGGACCAGTGGGAAGGTGGGGTTGGTGGTGAGGAAGCACTGCCCACCCATAAGGTGTCACTGGGCAAGACATGGCTCCTTCCCTGGGAGAAGTTTCTCATTCCACTTTTTAAAAATACTAATTTTATACATTTCCCCCCTTCCTGATGATTCTCTCTCACCTCTCCTCCAAGTAGACCCCCTCCCCTACAAAAAAGTAATGCAAGTAAACAAAAGAAAGACTAGACCACGTCCAAAGATGGGCAGCCCATTTGGGTCCAACAGGCAGCCCAGATGATGGGAAAATTAGAGGACTGGACTAGGCATGTAGGTCAGGGCTCTCCCTGCTATATGGAAACAGCAGGGATTCTGAGACAATTGTTCTAGTGATTGTTAACGTAGAAGCCCTGACTGCAAGTGGTGGGGTTTGCAGGGGTGACTCAGCAGCCCTCCCATAAGTGGGGAGCAGCTGTGAGGCCTGAGGAGTCCTGCCCTCTATCCCTCCATGAGACTATCTCTTGCCCTGCCTCTGGTCTAGGCCTCAAAGATGTGGAAGGGCAAGGGAAGGACAGTGGGCAGGGGGGCAGAAGCAACCACTCAAGACCCCAGGAGGCAGGTGGAAGGAGGAGTCAGCAGCAGCTAAGAACAGACTGGGGACTTGTCCAGGGTCACAAAGCTCTTAAGTTTCAGAGCCAATAATCAGACTGGCATCTCCCATGGTCCCCGCCTCCACCTGGTGAGGCTCTAAACATGGCGAATGGACTCTTAGATCATACACTGGTTGGAAAGAAGCCAGCCTTTTCTTTTCACTCCAGGAAGAAACTGAGGGAGAGACAGGAGATGTGACTTGTCCAGGTCACAGTTGTTGAGATAAGAGCCCAGGGGTCCAGGGGACAAGTCATGTCAATATGGTCAGAGGCTCACCTTTAAATGGGCCTGCAGCCTCTTGAATAGATAACATATGCCAGGATTCATGAGTTATGAGAATGACTGATCATCACTCCCAAATACATGATGGCAACCATGAGCGAAAAATGAGGGGCTGCACCCTCTTAGCTCTAGCTCTGGGCTCCTGGGACCCTCAGGCTCCCTAGATCTCAGTTTCTTCCCCCTGTAAAATGAGGTTTAGTTCTGCTGGACTCTGAGCTCCCGCCCAGCTAAAGATCTAGGACCCTCTGAGGGGTGTTTACAAAGAAGGCATTACTTGACAGCAGTGATCCTCCTGAGTCTGAGAGTCACCCACAGCTGACCCTAGAGGCAGAACTCCCAGCCAGGGCCTCGGGCTCCTGAGGCTGCCCTCTGCTATCTCTGGGGCACCTTGCCACCTGAGGGCTCAGTGTTGCAGGGCTGAGAGGTGGGAGGGAAGGGAATTCATTCTCCAGCTTCTTTTTGGTGACCGGTACATCCTAATCCCCGGCAAGGACCCACCCGTGTTTTAGGGGAGCCTCAGAGCAGACCAAAGACCGGGGGGGGAGGCTCTTACCTGCTTTGATGTCAGCTTGATTAGGGAACCTTCGTAGCCCTGAAAAGAGGAAAAGATGATGTCAGATTAGTGACAGACTGTCTGGCAGCTGCACACAGGTGTCCAGAAGATGAGACTCCAGACAGCCAGGTCTTCTCTTGACAGAGGAGGAAACTGAGGCAGGGAAGGCTTGAGGTGAGCCACCACAAGTCTAGGTCCCTGCCCACATCTGACTAGACAATAGAGTCCATCCTTTCTTATACCTCTTCAAGGCCTCCCAGGAATATCTACATATGGCCCCAGGGTCAGGGGGGCATTTTCCTTTTTTTTTTGAACTTCTGAAATAATTTTAAACCCAACAATCCCCAGATACAAGAACAGAAGAAGAGGATGGTGTCTGCCCAGCTTCTGTGTTTATCGTTCCAGGGGATGGCTCTCTGGGGAGGGGAGGGTGTAAGGACCCAAGGACATCTCACACTGGGACCTCTCTGAGGTCTCGGGAAGACCAGAGGAGCAACTGCTGCCCTGCATTGGGGAAGGGAGTCTCCACACTAGGAATTGCCCCACACCATGAAATCACACCTAAGCTTTCTCCTACACAGAAGAAAATGTGTCCCCTGAGGAGTCAGAGCCCCAGACCCCCCCCCCCCAGCCATGAGCAGGCTGAGCCCAAAGGCCCACCTAGGAGGAAGTTACAGACACCAAGCCCAAGGCAGTTCTTCCCAAACACCCACAAGAAAACAGACACACCTGCTTTGTTATGACAGCATTCCCAGGGGTGGAACACTGGGCCAAGGCACTTGGGGCACCCCTCCCTCCCCTGGCCCGCTAGCTCCCAACCTCTTCCTTTCTATCTGAGACAGTAACTTCTCCCCTCCATCCATCTCAGTCCCGTCTCCTGCGTCCCCATCCAGCTTGGCCACCTCCTCTCGTTCCCTCTGGCCATATCACTGCCCTGTTCAAAGACCTCTATGGTTCCCTCAGACCCCCTGGTTCCAGTCTCTCTTTTCAGGCTTATTTCACATCACTCTCTTTCCACACTCTCACGGGCCAGTATATGGGTCTTGTTGCTCATCTCTCACTCTAAGCCTTTACCTAGAGTGCTCTCCTGCTCCCCTCGACCTCTTGGGACCTGCCTGGGTTCCTTTAAAGTTTGGGATGTAACTACTGGGTCTATACCCTGAAGTGATGATGAAAAAGGGTAAAAACATCACTTGTATAAAAATATTCATAGCAGCCCTGTTTGTGGTGGCAAAGAATTGGAAATCAAGTAACAGTGGAAAGAAGCCTGGATTTGTCATCAAATCCAAGTTTGAATCTCAATTACCCATCTTTCTCTGTCTAACCTAGGATGGGATCACTGTCCCTCTCTGGATCTCAGGTTCTTCCTCTGAACAATGAGGGATCAGTGTGAGGGGTCCCTTCCAGCCCTAGATTTAGGATCCTCTGCCCTCAGTTTCTTTGTGCTTCAGTGTTTCCCTTTGTAAAATGAGGCAGGGGTAAAGAAAGTCTCATTCTCCCTGTCCCAACTTGCTTCAGTTTCCCCTTCTGTAAAAGGAGAGGACTGAGCTAGAACTTCCTCCCAGTTCTAGATCTGGGATCCTCTGCCCACCTTGTGACTTGGTTTCCCCTTCCATAAAAGGATGGCCTGTGAGTGCCCTCCAGATTCCAGACGAGGCTCCTATGATGCTTCCCTCAAAGGATCCACAGCAGCCTCTCTGGGCTGGGATAAAATGATGCTGAGTGTACCCCAACACCAGTCTTACCTTCTTTATGTGGACAATGCTAAAAGCAAGTCCTCTCCTCTATTCCCTACCTGCATGGAGGGAGAGATTCTAGATACATCTCTAGGACAATTGCTCATGCAGTGGGGGTAAGTGATTTGCCCAGGGTCTCACAGTTAGTAAGTTTTATGCTTGGGGTCTGACTGGAGGGGAGTAGGAGGACAGGGAGGTGGGGGAAGGTCTCTGGCAGGCAGCCTATCCCATCTAGGAGGGAAGATCAGGAGGTAAGGGTTCAACATGTCTGAGATGGATGGCTCACACATACCTTAAATGGTCTGAAGAGCAGATAAAGCTCCCGAGGCTTGATGTCCAGAGGGAGGCCACTGACAAAGAGGGTCCGGACCTGAGGGAGAAAGGAGAGGTCATCAAGGTGAGGCTAAGAAACTAAAGACAAAGCCCCCAGAACCCTGAGCAAAGAGCCTTCCCCTAGCATGCTGCAGACCAGGGGAACCAAACAGCAAACGAAGTGTTTGCCAGGAATGGACCAGTGGGGCTGGGTTATGGGAGAGTCAGTTGGGTTTGGGCTCAAGGACTTCAAACACAAAGGCTCCAGTAGAAGCAGAGGCAGAGCACACAATAAACCATAACAACAAACACCAACTATTCTGGAAGTCAAAGATCGGCAGGGACAAAGAAGCAAAAAAAAGCTCGATAGTCTTGCCACATGTGTTTTTTAACCTTTCCATAAATGAATATAGGTGAGGGGATGTTAGAGTTACATGGTTTTCTCAACTGAAAGGGAAGAGGGCTGTGATTTCAAAGGCTAATGATCCAGCAGGCTACTACCCACTTCCTAACAGAGAAGTGATGGACTAAGGATAAAGAATGAGACATATAATCCTTAAAGTCAGTACAGGAATTTGTTTTGCATAGCTATGAATATTTTTTGTGGTTGGTGTTAATTTTATTTTCCAATAAGGGTAGTGAGAGGGAAAGAAAATAAATACTTTTTCATTAAATAAATACAAAAGACTGTGATGGACGTGTTGAGTCAGGAAATGAAGACATGTTCCTCTGACATTTCCCAGTTTTTTGTCCCTGGACATGACCCTCTTGATGCCTGCCTCAGCTTCTTCATCAGCAAAATGGGGATAACAATATCTCTAACATTCCTCCCAGGTTGCTGAGAGGCCCAAAAGAGATGATATTTATAAAGTGCCCTATTATAAGTGTTAGATTGTTCCTATTTGATATTGATTGTAATTAGGATTCTAATAAAAAATTTTCATAATAATGACAATTCAAATACCACTTGGTACTGTGACTCTGAGAAAGTCATATCCTCTTTATCTCTTCTCAGGTCCTCAGTTTATTTCTCTCTCACTCAAAAAGGTCAGACTCAATAATTTTCTAAGGTTACTAAATAGGTGGGTTAAAGTCACTTATGTATTCAATTGGCCTCAGGTTCCTCATCTGTAAAATGAAAAGGTTCGACTGATCACTAGGTTCTTTCTTAGCATCCAAGGCTGTGGTGATCTGTTATTTTTACATTACACATACCCACATGCATAAATACATACAATCACATATGTGCTTGATAACCGATTATCTATACCCAATAACTGTGGCCTTCTGGGATTTAAAGTTCATGACTATGTCTCCTCTCTTAGCTAGGATACCTTGTTTCCTTCTTCCCTCCCCCCCCTTGCTTTTTTCTCCTACTGTGAACAGACATCTATGAAAACTGACTTTAAAAAACATTTAAATTTATTATTAATTCGTTAGCATTCTTTTTAAATTTTGACTTCTAAATTCTCTCCCTCTCTTCAACCCTTTTCAACACTAAGAAGGCAAGCAATGTGATAAATTATACATGTGAAATCACTCAAAACAGATTTCCAAATCAATCATATCTTTTTAAAAAACAAACAAAAAAAGAAAGCAAATGAGACAATTACACTTCAATTTGCACTCAGAGATCATCAGTACTATCTCTGGAAAAGGACAGCATTTTTCATTTAATTGTCCTGGATCACTGTATTGCTGAGAATAGTCAAGTCTTTCATAGTTGATCATTCTACAACATGGCTGTTACTGTATACAAAGATCTCTTGGTTCTTATTTCATTTTGCATCAGTTCATATAAGTCTTCCCAGTTTTTTCTTGAAAGCATCTTGCTCATCATTTCATATAGCACTATAGTATTTGATCACAAAAATATACTACAACTTGTTCAGCCATTCCTAATTGATGGACATCCCCTTGATTTTCATTTTTCTGCCACCCTAAAAAGAATTTAAATAGATCAATTTTAATAATAAACCTAAACAAAAGGTAACATGGGAATTCATCTCTCAGTTCTCAATCATATAGTAGATATAAAGGATTTAATCTGCTGTTTGGGATACAGGTCATTTTATCCATTAGCATGAATGACCCTAGACCCATGAACTATCTCCTGCCTCCATGGTCCAGTAGTCTTGCCTCCTACCACTCCAGGCTGGGGAGCTGTCATTGGCAGAATCATTTGAATACTCAAAAGAGTCAGAATAGGAGTCAAATCACTCATAGCTCCATTTGACAAGGTTCAGTAAGCAGCAGGACAGAGCTGTTAATGCCTTTTCCCTTAGTTATCACATATACAAATTGGAACACAAAATGAATAAGACATGGCCCCTGTCTTCAAGGAGTTAAAAGAGTGAAAGAGAGAAAAGAAGGAGATGGGCACACATGTATGGAATACCAGAAATATGAGAGAGCTGGGTATAAGACAAATTAAGGACTGGGGGAAGGCAAAGGAGGCTGGGGCAAAGGGGGGTAGCAGCCAACAGGCTTGGGTTGAATGGATAGAAGATGGCTTTGGGATCTGCGTAGGGGTGAAAACTTTCTGAGCAAGATTGAACTATTACAAAAGATAATGTATGAAGAACAGCACATAGCCTAGATGGACAAAAGTCCAGGGGTACTACTACACAGAAGGAGACCTGGTTGTTGAAAACCTTGAATGTGGGGTAGGGGGAAAAGGGTCCAAAAAGGACCTGAAGAAGGAGCCTTCAAGAGTCTAATAGCATGGTATCACCAGGGAGTAAAAGGAAAGAATGGGAAATGCAGAAAGAGATATATTTCTTCTCTATGTGAATAGTAAAAAGAATCTATCACCTTCCAGCTATAGGGATTCTAGCTCCAAAGCCCCATTGAGCAGGTGGGACATAATGACAAAAACCCCAATAACTTTCCTGAGCACCTACTGGTAGGAGCAGCCAAGTGGTGCAATGGCTCGAGCCTGGAGCCTCAGAGGCTCACAACTCTGTGGCCTTGGGCATGTCACTTAACCCATTTGCTTCAGTTCCTCATCTGTAAAATGGGAACACACTGGAGAAGGAAATGACAAACCACTCCAGTATCCAGTATGGCCAAGAAAACCCCAAGGCCAAGGTCTTTGGGGTCCTGTAGAGTTGGATACAGCTGAATGACTCAACAAGATTTCTATACAATACAGATCCATAGGGATGGCAGACCAAGCAAGTTCTCAGACCACTCCACTGAGTGACTACAACAACATATGGAAGAGGCACAAGAATAGTTCTCTGGCAGTCCTAGACACTGGAAGGACTATCTACAGAAGATGGCAGGGAAGTCATAACCAAGCCAGGTCCTCTCACCTTAGCTGTCTGTCTAAAAGTCATAAACTTTGAAAACAAAGAATCTGAAAGTTGGGAGGGTCACTCAGTCCAAGTCAGATACAAAAGACATCCTCAGACCTTGAGATATCTGAAGCCAACTTAACAGTTCTCTGGAGTGACTTCTTCAGACCAAATCACCTGACCCTTGTATGACATGGATGGCAGGCCTTCCTCCATCCTGATGACCCTCCTGGTCACCACCACTGCAGGCCTGGGTCCCTCACAGCAGAAACAGCACTTTTTGCTTGAGCAGAGAAGGCCAAGTCCCCTCATCAAGGTCTAGAGTGGAAGAGGAGCCTGGCCCTCCTTCCCAAGGGACTCCACCAGACTCTTGCTGATGAGGTTGTTCCCTTCCTCTTCTCTACCCAGATGTCTTCCTTGGCTAGTTGGCTGGGGTCTGTCCCACATCACATAGATCTCTTACTCCTCCTCACTCCACCACTAGAACTCCCTGGGGTCAGGTCTGACATGGTCTGTACAGCTAAGTCTTCCCATGGACTCTTGGGCCCAAAGATCATCTCAAGAGAGGAATACCAGTTTAGGAGTCAAAGTCCTATTTTGAAAAAAGCCCAGTGGGGCAGCTAGATGGGTATAGTGGATAGAGCACCAGTCTGGAAGTCAAGAGGACCCGAGTTCAAATCAGACTCAGACACTGAACCTGGGCAAGTCATGTAATCCCGATTGTCACCCAAAAAGAAAAAAAGGAAAGGAAAGAATCCTTATGAATGTTCTCAATTCATGGGTACTAAGAACCAAGAAATGTTCTGATATTTAAAAAAGGATCCCTTGCATGAATAGATGCAGAATTCCACAGATAAAAACTATACAATGGTGTAGTCAAAACAATGCAGTGACCAGTCTGGAATGAGCAAACGGGCCAAGAGGAGAGGAGAGGTGGTGGCCAGAGAACAAGGCATACTCTGTCATAAATGACCATGAAATGGCTTGGTTTGCCTACTTGTCTTTTGTAACCAGTAACAGTGGGAGCAGAGAGTCATTGGCAAATAGCAGTGAAGTTTTAACAGGCATCCATTAAACATTATTTAAATGAAAAGGGGGAAGTCCTCCCCACGATCAAAGGGTTGGTGCCAAAGCCCAAGAACAAGGCCCAGTGCTTTCAAATTCACCTGCTCTCAAGCTCGACATTCCTCTCAGGGGCCCACTGGACTGGTTTTGCTGCATTCCAGCCAAACTGACTAGGAAGGCAGCGGATAATATCCAAAGGCTACCATGACTCTGAGGGAAGGGGCACCTAGGCTGTCCCAGCAAAAGATCTCACGGTGACCCCCACTCCCACCCCCGAGTCTCCTTGTTCTGACCCAGAAGCAGGGTAATCTGTGGCCCATCTGGAGAGGCCTAGCATCCTCCAAGAATGACATCTGTTTGTCCACCTCCCCCTAGTCCAAGGCTGAGCCAGCTTCTTGGTGAATTCACCCTCTCCCTTACCCCCTGAATGGCCTCCCTCTGTTGTCCTCCAACTTTCAGAACCCAGGTTCAGGGGGGACAGGGCTCTGATGACCACCCCAGGGAAGCCTAGAATGTAGAAGCCAAAAGTTATGAAGAGAGTTCCCTTTGGTTTTGAGTATTTTGTTCCTGGACCGTCAGTCAGACCTTAGTCACCATGAAACTTTTCAGCTCCCCATGCTGAGGACACCCCAGACCACAGTGGGGGGTCCTACATACATGGCTATCAGTCAGTCAATGAACAACTAGGAAGGGCCTTCTAGGCATGGGCCAGGCTCTCTGCCAAAGGATCTGTGCCTCTGGGAGGTGCTGGTCAAAGGCAGGCAGGAGGGCAAGGCAGAGCAGAGCCCACCTTCTCCGGGATGCCTTCTTCCTAGGCAAATGGCTCCAGGAGCCTGTCCTTTGGGCCAGATCATAGAGGGGACCTTTCACCCTTCCCAGAGCAGAGAGGGATCAAGACCAGATCTGTAATTTTCTTAGCCCAGTGAACACCCCCAAGGAAATGCCCTCTCTCCCAGTGTAGGCAAACCCCTCTTTCACAGTTCACACTATTAGGAAGTGATATGCCCAGAGACAGGAGAAACTTGGAGCCAGGCCTTCCTGACACCACCCACTGTCCAATATTGCCTCTTTGTCTCCTCACACTGGAGACAAAACACTGCAGATGCTAGGGCCAAGCTGGCAACGACAACTTTGGTCCAGGGAAGGAAGAGGGAGGAGGAAAAAGGAGGTGGGGAGAGAGGAGAGGAAGAGGAAGGGAGAAGGGGGGAGAGGGAGAAGACACACACACACACACACACACGTTTTCTTCTGCAGGACATGGAGGCTGGCCACTGTGACTTCTGGGGTCCCCTACACCCCAATAACCTGTGAGAAAAGCAGAGCATCAGAAACATGGCCTAAGAGAAGGCAGGGGAATTCTAAGATGTCAGCGCAGATTTCCATCCCCAGACAAAGCCATCCTACTTCCAGACAGGACTGGACAGTGACTGTAGAACAGAGGGGCCAAAATAGGAGAGATAAAATGCTTGATGAGGCCCTCCTGACCCTAGGGATCGGGGATGGCTTCCAGGTGGCCAGCGTGAGCACAGGCATGGTGGCAAGAGATCACATCCGGGGAACACAAAGTAAAACCTTTGACTGGAGGCACATGAAAGGCCAGAAAGATGAAGTGGCTCAAACTTGTGGAGAGCCTTGAATGCAAACCAAAAGTCTGACCTGTCTTTGAGAGGCCATAAATAAGGAGCCCTTTAATAACATCAACATTATCAGGCTCCCTCCCTGCTCCCCTCTGCTGTTTAGCACCCCTGGCTTCTTCTAGGCTCACCTTCAATCCCATCTGCTATAGGAAGACTTTCCCCAGTCATCCTCCTTGCCAGCATCTCCCTTTACCACCTATGTTCTTTGTATAGACGTGTAGAACTCTGGTCATTTATAGCGTGTCTCTTTAGAGGGCAAGCACCTTGAGGGCACCAACCTTGTTTTTGCCTTTCTTTGCATTTCCAGAGCTTAACACAGCTCCCACAACAAACCCAATGTTTCAGGAACCCCTGCTGATAACCCGATCAGCTGCTAGGACCATCCACTACTATCCACATTATGGACACACATTCATCCAAGAACACTATACTGTAGAAAGAGAAAGTGGACTGCCATCCATTGGGGGATGGCTGAATAAGCTGTGCTATGTGATTGTGATAGAATACTATTATGCTCTAAGAAATGAGGTGCAGGGGGCTCTCAGAAAAACTTAGAAAGACTTAGATGAACTGATACAAAGTGACATGTGCTATATACAAAGTAGCAGGAATATTGTAGGATGATCAGCTGTGGATGACTTAGCTATTCTCATCAATACAATGATCCAAGTCAACTCCGACTGACAAGATAAAGACTGTTCAGGGGCGGCTAGGTGGCATAGTGGATAGAGCACTGGCCCTGCAGTCAGGAGAACCTGAGTTCAAATCTGGTCTCAGACACTTAATAATTACCTAGCTGTGAGGCTTTGGGCAAGCCACTTAATCCCATTGCCTTGCAAAAAGTTAACAAAAGCACCCCCCCCCCAATAAATAAATACTGTTCTCCACCCCCCAAGAAAGAACTGATGATATCTAAATACTGACAAGCTTACTTTTTTACTTTGATTTTTCTTGAGGGTTTTTTTGGTCTGTGTTTTCTTTCACAACATGACTAATATGGAAATATGTTTTGCATGACTACACATGTATAACCACTATCAAATTGCTCGTTTTTTCAATGAAGCGAAAGGGAAGTGAAAGATTGTGTAACTCAAAATTTTAAAAATGTACGTTAAAATTACTTTTACATGTAACTGGGGAAAATACTAAATCAATATTTTTAAAGGAGCCCAAGACTAGGCTCACATTCAAATGCCATCTGAAGGCTTTGGCACTCACAGATCATACCTGCTCTGTCTTGGCATCCTCATCAGCCCAGACAACCCGATAGCTTCATCATGACATAAGGGCCACTTGTGACCTTGAACAATGATGTTGAGTATAGGATCCTCAAAAGGACAGAGTTCAATAGAAAGTCTCTTAGGGAAACTCTTCACCTGGCCAGCTCAACAAAACACACTAATACCTTGACCCTTGCATAAGAACTCCCAAGGCTGATAGCTATCTATGGGGCTTTCCCCATTCTGTCCTTGCAATCTCTGTTGTTGTCATTTTAGGAAACTGAACCTTTCAAGGAAGAAGCCAACCCAGCTCAGCAGCCAGTTCCAGCAACTCCTAACTGGCCCTCTGGTCCAGTTACATGTTTGAAATCACCCATGACAACTCCATCCTGCCCAACCCCACAAAGCTCCTTGCAAGTTAGAACCTGACATCAGTAGCCAGTCCTGGGTCCAGCCCTCCCAGCTAGCAGAGTACCCAAGGTTATCCAAAGCTAAGGCCAGAGGTCCTATCAGAACAGCTAAATAACAGCTAACTCCTCAGATTATGATCCTGAGCCTCATCTGCCTGGGCTTCAAGGCAAATCTTAACCGCTCCCCCCACCCCCAAAGGTCTCTATGACTTGGAGATGGCTTTGGTTCTTTCCAAGGGAATCAGCCAGGTCTACAAAGGAGGGTCTCATCCAGGCCCTGGGAAGGTATTGGTTAAACAAGAGTAACAGTTGACAATTTTCTTTCTTTTTTTATATTTTTGTCTTATCATAGGCAAAGATCGTTTTCATCATTCATCCTTTTGTAAGTTTTTGAGTTTGACAGTTTTCTAATACAGGAACATATTTAAAGTGTGAACCACCATGATTTCTAACTCTGTGCTGAGTATATAAGGCAGCTGGGTATATAAGGCAGCCACATCGAGGCACTCTCCCCAAGATGAGCAGCTATTTTATCCAGTAAGGTTATCTTCCACAAAGAAAATGAGAAGGTTCTAGAGCAAGAACAAAGTGTTTAGCAAAGGGACACAGATCAGGTGGATGGCATCAGTCATTTGGGCAGCTCCTTTCTGGAACTGTCAGAGCTGGACAGGCCTCCAGCCGAAATAGAACTTGCAATGTCCTCAACAAGAGGTCACCAAGTTTGGGCTTAACCAGACAGAAACCTCAGATATATTGCTAAAGGTGTGGAAAAATGTCTTATGAAAAGGAAACATGCACCCCTGAGATCCTGGGGTCATATCCTTAGATACAGACAAATAGTCTTGCATCAGCCATGGGAAGAAGATATGACCTGCTCATTACCACCATTTTACAGATGGCAAAACTGAGGCTGAGAAGTCTGTCTTTTTAGCCTAGAGGTAATGAGGAATCACACAGAAAGTCTGTGAGCAGAGGAAGAACCTGTGAGGGACTCCTTTGTCCTGTCAATTTCTGTAAAAAACCTTAAAAAAAAAAAGAGTGGGGTGGCTGGGCAGCACAGTGGATAGAGCACCAGCCCTGGAGTCAGGACTAACTAAGTTCAAATCCAGCCTCAGACACTTAATAATTCCCTAGCTGTGTGGCCTTGGGCAAGTCACTTAACCCCACTGCCTTGTAAAAACTAAAACTAACTAACTAAAGTTCTGTAAAGGATAGACTGGGAAAGGGGAATGGCCAGCCTCAAGGGAGACCAATGACAGGGCTATCACCACAGTCCAGGGAAGATGCCTGGCAAGAGAAGTCCAAGAAACAGCACTTGGGAACTAGATGCATTCAGGGATGAGAGAGGGAGAAAAATCAAAGAGATCCTGAGTAACAGGGAAGGCATGATTTCCATCAACAGAAACAGGTGAGAGAGACAGTTCTGAGAAGAGAAAGCAGTGCTTGGATAAACAGTTTGAGATTCCCCACAGAGCATCCAGAAAGAAGTATTGGTCAAGATGAGGCTGGAAATTGAAGGGCAGCTGAGGACTCTTGGGAGTGGTGCAGAGAAAGGACTTGGTACTGGGCTAGGGTGGATGGACAGATTCATGTACAGATATGAGAGAGACAGAAAGAGAAAGGGGGGGGGATAGACAACCATAAGGGCTGGCTTAGTCCAACCTGAGCCTAGGCCAGGAGCACATGGCCCATGGCGAGAGAGAGAGAGAGAGAGAGAGAGAGAGAGAGAGAGAGAGAGAGAGAGAGAGAGAGAGAGAGAGAGAGAGAGAGAGAGAGAGAGAGAGAGAGAGAGACAGAGACAGAGACAGAGACAGAGACAGAGACAGAGACAGAGACAGAGATAGAGACACAGCACAAGCCTGTGAGCCCTTGCTGAATCCCAAGCAATATAAGACCTCCTAGTGATTCCAAGGCAAACACCCCAGCTGTTCCTTCTCTTTTCATTTTCAGGGATGGCTTGCACATGGCTCTAATTCCCCAGGGATGGGTGAGGAGGGAGGTTAGAACAACCAGAAATGTCTCCAGAAGGAAGCGGCTCCCCAGATAAAGCTTCAATGGGACCAGGGGCTGATTCCAAGGGGCAGAAG